>NC_056745.1:328710233-329068539 GCF_019279795.1 Protopterus annectens | reverse complement strand
TATTTAGCCCAGCCACCCATCCTCAGCTTTGGGATTCTACCTAAGAGTAATGACTGCAACAGTGAAACACAATGAACATAGTACAGTTGTGTACCTACCATAAATGTAGATGTTCGAGTGTATTCACTGTTGCAGTCCAGGTTACCCACCCTCCACCCCCCTTCTCTTTGCTGGGACTTATCTGCACTTCTCTATCCTATACAACCTTTGTGGTGTATTTGCTTGTAGATGAAGGAAATGTTATTTTTGTGCATGTATTTCATATTGGTATATTTTTCAGCCTACCTATTTGGGGCACCTGACATCTGGGGCAAGAAAAACTGAAGAAAATGGCATCGGCTGCATCTTTTATACCCCTGGCTCACTGACGTCAGGGAAGAGGCAACAGCAACCAACGCCGGACCTAGACTTTGGAATTCTGGCCGACTGAGGGTAGCCTGCCAGCAGGATAACCCAAGAGTAATGACTGCAACAGTGAATACACTCGAACATCTACATTTATGGTAGGTACACAACTGTACTTTTCTTCCTGTCCTTCAAGAAGTAGATTTTGAAGATAGTGAGGTCCTTGTTTCTAAGAAACAGAGATAATGAGATCACCCCTGCCTTTAGCTTTCCCCTGTGTCTTCGCCTTTGCAGAGACTGGGAGGCCAATGAGGTTCTCTGTGGGCTGCCCTGTAACAGTCTGCACTGTCCCAAAAATAGATTAAAGCAATATCTAGGGAAGAAGTATAAAGCTTGTAGATTGTATCACCATAGAACCTCTCCTGAAAGATGGTTGCATTTTTTGTGCTCTGGAGGCATCATGATTCAGCCCACTTTGTTCCTATGTAGATAGATGCCCCCTACAAACTCCTGTTAGGCTGGAATGACATCTGCACTAAGCATTCCATGGCAGCTTCTTGTGTGGTCTCTTCTTTGCAACTCTGGTCCAGGGACCACTGCACCTTTCCAGTGCTCTGCCTTCTAACAAATCCAACATTTTGGACTGGATGAGCAAGGTGATTATTTCCTTGGCCCATATGTTCAGTCATCCGGCTAATCTGTCTGAGTTCCAGTTTTCTAATGTGGAGCAACATGCTCAATAATACATTGCTTGGTTCCTTCTCTCCTCATTTTGTTAGGATGAGCTGAAGCAAGTTGTTTTGCGTACCCCCTTCCATGTTACATTCTGTTTAGGTGGGTTTCTTAGGATTTGTTCAAAGACTCCCAAAGGAGAAAGTTCATATTGACCATCCTGAAGCACCTATATGACACCCCTCATCCTGGTTTCCCTCCCTTTTCTAGGCTAATCCATTTCACCAAGAAGTAGCCACTCATAAGAAAGGAGGAGCTCACAGGTGTTAACATCTTTTCCCCTTGTCTCCAAACATGAAGTCTGCAAGGAAGCAAATACTACACATGCTGCTATAATAATACTGACTATCTTACAGAAGGCAGTTTCCCTGAGTTTTCTTCATCTTGGAGAAGTGTTGCTAAAAACTCACACTGATTTGGACTGTTTTCTCCTTAAAGTGGTATCAGAACTATCCTTTAACCACTGCATTTACTTCACCGTTTTTTTTTTTTTCGGGGGGGGGGGGTGAAATTCATTAATGAGAGGACCCTGAATGTCTTTGATGTGCATCCCCAACTCAAGGTTCACCTGAAGGTGGTGCATGAGGTCAGGAAGACAAATCACCCTTTTCTTTGAGTTGGGTAAAAAGCCGCTTGCAATAGCTGACTAAGCCCTATCCAAGTGATTGCTAACTGAATTATCTTTGGTAAAGAAGTTTAGCCAGCAGTCCAAGATGTAATTAACTCATCATGCTGCTAGGGCATATTTGTTCCAGCTTTGATTCCAAAACGGTTATCAACTGAAGGTACACACTTCCTTATCCTGAAAGCAGTGGAAAATCATCTGTAAAAGGACTTCCATATTTTTATCAGAATCTGTTCCTTTGAGCCATTTACCATTCAAAAACAGAGCTCAAACATTTCAGTTGTTTCACTGCTAATGAGTCATTTCATTCTCAGTTCAAGTTACAGTTGTCTCTGCTTCTTTTCTCTTGATGTACTCCACTTTGTGTTAGAGCCACTATTCCATTTTTATTCACGTCACCAGAAGATGGGACATCCAAGACGAATACAGTCTTTATATACTGTCTGGGCCCAAATCATTGGTCTTTATATACTGTCTGGGCCCAAATCATTGCTTAGACACCTGTATGCATTGACCTGAAAATGTAGAGCTTGTATCAGGTGAAAGAAAGAAGCAGAAGAAGGGAAGAAGTATAAAGAATCCTCCTCATCTTTGGCAGACAGAAAGAAGAATCAACACTCTTGACAGTCTGTCATTACGGTATTGGGACTGGCATTGCTCTTTGGCAGAATGAACCTCATTTCTTGGGCATTACACCTGGGGCCTGCCCTGCTGGTATGTGCCCAAGGTTTTGAGAGTCAGGGAAGCCACTCTTGGTGCCCAGTCATTGATTGCAAGGTCATTGACAAATGTGCTGAGAACTTCTGGTGAGGGTGTCAGTGATTACTCTTCTGAAAAGAAAAAAAGTCATCCTTTGGGTGTGCTGTACTCATTCATCACTGATTCTCCTCTGGTGTTCAGCCAGTGCTGGAACAGCATGCCATTCCCCCCACCCACACCCCATATCAAAGGCTGCAGATTGTCTTGCCGAAACCTTCTACATCAACTTTAGCTGCACTATCTTTGTTAATTCCAGTGGCTGGCTTTAGGGTATGACAATGTTACCCCCTACTAGCAGCAATCTGAATGCTTCAGTGGGTCCTGGGTTTCACAGGAGAATTTTTCCCAGATGGTCAGGTCATTTTCACATCTCTCTCTCTCTGTATATATATATATATATGCAGCTGGAAGAAGGCACGAGACCTTGAGATCCTCAGTAAGGACTTATGCTGTGTCCGCCTCAAGATTTCCAGTACATTTCTAACATGAAACCCTCTGAGGATGAAGACTTCAAGGAACAGGACAGGAGTACTGAGTGCCACAGGAACTTCTATAGGGGGAGGTCCCTCCTTCCTATATCTCACCCATTTTCTCTCATCCTCTGATGGTGCCGTGAGGATTGGGAGTGTCACCCTCCTGTAAATGAAGACATAACTTTGAAGAATTATTCAGCTGTTAAGGTTTTAGCACCAAATTTACAAATACGGTGAAAGACATGAAAGCTCACATGGCCTAGTACCTGGAACATTCTGTAACTCCTTTGAGGGTGTTTCCTCTTCTTTTTGCTGTTATCAAATTGATAATGAATAAACAATTGTCAGTATCCCCCATAAAAAAACTTCTGCAGTAGCTGTCAGGGCTGATAGGAAATGTTTTCCACTATATGCTATAACTTTGTGGACCATCAGCCTGCGGCCACAATGTTGACAGTGCCCTTGGTGGCTCAAGAGAGACAGAAGACTCTACATAACCTCACTGTGAACTCTTTCTTAGCCAATAGTCCAAATCACTGGGATAAGGTTTATTTCACAGCTGCTTTGACAAAGCCAAGCTGAAGTTTGTTTCAGTGCTGGAGGCTAGGAAACTGCTGCTTGAAAAGATTCACAAGTCGTACAAGGTTTACAGATGACTGACCTCTGTGATCTGTGTAAGATGGTGGGACATCTGGGCCCATACTGTGGAGTTTTGGGGGGAGTCATTCTTAATTACCTCACTTGACTGCACTATTCTGGACTTGTTAAGATGAAGTCCAACATGCTGAACTTCCCTTTCTCAGGACCTCAACTGCTTGGGAGAGATGTGCAGTATATCATCTCATCTCGGAACTGAAGGAAAATCTGAAGGCACAAGCCTCTGTATATCAGCTGTGAAAAATATCTAGACTTGCAGCCACAGTGAGCATATTGACCTTTTAAGAAAGATACTAAAAAGTGGGCCTGACAGAAGGTTGGTCTGTTTTAGCCCCGGCAGGCCAGGAAAGTGACTTCCACCACAGATCAAAAAGCCCAAATCCACCAGGACCACTGCCAAGAATTTCAGCAGCAACTTTGACTGTTTGCAGAACAAGCACCCACTGACTCAGCAGGAGGTGCCTTAGGGGTAAGTTCTTCATTGGTGGTGAAGCATGGAAAACCATCACCATGGGCATTTGGGTCCTTTGGCTCTTAAAGAAGGGACGCAAATTGGAGATCATTGATTCTGCAGTCAAATCCCCCATCATCTTTCATTCAGATTTCTCCTTACAATGCACTTTGTTTCTGCAAGAAGTGCAGGTCATTTTGTGCAATAAGGCAGTCAAGGCATTTCCCACCCAGGAGATGGGAAGATTTGTCTTCTGTTCCTTTTTGGTTTAAAAAAAAATAGTGGTCAGTACTATACTGTCTGCATTAGATTTCAAAAGATTAAGCTGTTTTGTTTAGTACAATCCCTTTAGAATATCAGCAGTCAAGGCTCTGCTGCCAGGACTATATCAGCATTTCAAAAATGTAATAGGTTGAATCACTAAATGTTGAACTGAAATGATCGACCTATTACATTTTGAATGCTGATAAAAAAAAATTAAAAAAAACAAAAAAAAACTAAAGGGTGTAGGCAGGGGGGCAAGCCCCCCTGCAACCCCCACACCCCCCCTTACTTAAATATACCAACTCGGAGACCACACTACATTGAGGTAAATGGAAATCTCCCTTTACGGAGATTTCCGTTTACCCATTCGACGTTCTGCCCTGTCGGCATTCTTGATGCAACAATATCAAATTCGATATTGTCAGCATTCGAGATGCTGATAGGGACCCCTGCTGCCCACTTGTACAAAAAGGATTTGTTTTACATTTTACATCCTGGATGTGAAAGACACTTGCACTTACTTCACATTCCATTCATGTAACTCATTGCAGGCCCAGAAATAAAAGAAAAGGAAATGGCACAACAAATAAACTCAGAACCAAAACAAGTGCCAATACTGCTGAAGAGCCGAAAACAAAAAAATCCTTTATAAGTCTTTATTCAATAATCCATGGAAAGTTCAGCAAACACCATACATTAACGCCATTGAAACACACTGCGTTTTCGTCCCAATACAATGACTTCATCAGATAATCAATAGAAACTTGTGTTAAGCTTTTAAACACTCATTAAATACAAAATAACCAATCACAGTGAATCCCTAATGAGGTAGTTAATTAAAACTTTTTCCTAAAACATTATCACCACTCAAGTCAATATTAATTACTCATAAAAACAATTCTTTAATAATAAATAACTAAAATGCACTCATATTGTCATTTCATAAAAAATTCATGTTTAATAAAAACCTTATAAATTCATTAGATAAGAAATTATTTTAAAATTCCCTATTAGAATAAAACAATAATTATTAGGTTTTTGTTTAAAAAATGTTTTGTGTAATTAGCCTGCCATCTACTGGCTAAAATATAAAATGCATTTTATATTTTCCCTGCTTTTAATTTTAGAAGTGGTACGATGGAAATAAATTCATTAAGTCCTGGGGGGGTACTAGCATCTAGAGAGATTTGCCACCATAGTTCTCTGTATTCTAACCTTTCTTCCCATAACCCTCCCCTCACATCCTTCTTAACCTGTTCTAAAACCATGAAATAAAATTTAGCATTAGGGCAAATAATAGTATGTTTGTACAAGGCATTTGATTATTTTTTTATTGTGATTTCATATTTGTGTTCGTAAATCCTTCTTTTTAGTAGCCTCTCAGTTTTCCCAACATAGAAGGAGTTACATTCTGAACATACACCTAAATACACTACCCCCTTGCTCTCACAGTTAAAATAATCTGTACTAATAATCCACCTATGCCTACTATCTAAATAAATTCTGTCAGTGTTTAAAATACTGGTGCACTGTGGACAATGCCCACATTTATATGTACCCTTCCTGGTCCTGGTACACTTGCCGGGACCACCATGTTCCAAAAGATTTTTAAAAGATTGTGAGTTCTTGTATACAATTTTACAAGTAACCCCTTTCATTTGGTCCAAATCTGTCAACTCTAGGAACCGAGTCCATTCTTTTCTAACTACTTTCTTAGTAATTTTATTATTAAAAGCATTGAATTCAAGGACCAGGGCTCGTCTATAGTCAGGGTGATTTGCAATGGAATTATCAAGGCCATCTGGTGGGGCTAAACTCAAATTAATAGGATTGTTACTTCCACAAATGGGTTTAAATCTACTTTTTCTCCCTTCCATGACTTCTTCTTTAGTTTTGTTAATGAATTCCTGGGGGTAACCCCTCTCTAAAAACATTTTATTTAATAAATTACATTCATTCAAAAAGTCAGTTTCTAGGGTGGTCATACAACTTCCCCTAACAAACTGTCCCTTCACAATGTTCTTCTTACAAAAATATGGATGCGCACTTTGATAGTGTAAAAAGGAGTTACAAAACGTGGATTTTCTAAAAATTTTTGTTTCACATCTATCATTACACTTATAAATTTCCACATCCAGGAATTGTAATCTCTCATGGGAGACGTTGAAAGTAAATTTTAAAAAAATAGTTGTTTCTCCCAGGTACACCTTAAATTCTTCTAACTTTTCAACACCCCTTGTCCACAAAATGACTATATCACCCAGAAATCTCCGGTATAATTTCCAGTAGGCCCTAAATCTAGATTCAAGAATGTATTGTTCCTCCTACCTAGCCAACACAAGGTTGCATTGCAGACCCACCTTCACTCAACCAGGTTAGTGATACCAGTTTAGAGCGTTGCATTTTAGCTTTTCTATGTCCAGCTTATCTTTACCAAAGGTGTACGCATTGTAGCCACCACTTTATTTTTACATCTGTGGGATCTATGTGTTCCATTACCTTGATGACTGGCTTCTTTCACATCAGGCCCATAGTAATTGGACTGAGTCTAGGAGGTCCTAGGATTGTACCTGCCACCTTTTTAACAATATTGCTTAGTGCTTCTCCTTTACTTCAGGGACTAATAACTGAGCTGCCCAGCCAAAATTTTATTTTACATACCTTCATGGTAACTCCTGATCTTCTAGAGGTGTTCAGTCAGTAGTCTAAACTGTCACCTTCTGACCCCCCCCCAGTCTGTCTTTAGGGCATTTCAAAAGGGTGTTATACTCCTGCCCTTGACTTGGTGGGATGGTAAATCTAGCACCAACGCAAAGAGGAGTGTTCCTGGGACTGGTCTTGGATACAGCAGTGGTTTACAAGTTCCTCTCCTTAGAGAGATGATCTTTAAGTGTCCTGTATTCTGTTGTTCATCACACTTCCATTGTGGTCTGCCCCCCCCCCCCCCACCACACACACACACACACACTTTGGGCCATAGAGCTCAATTTAGTCACCATTCTGGCAGTAAACCTTATTGGACTCTGTACAAGAGTCTCTCATTTGGTTCTAAAATTCTGTTAGAATTAGTACTTGATTAGTCTCAAAGACAAGATTCCTGTGTTCTCTAAAATGTTTCAGGAATGGGAGTGTTAGATGGAGGTGTTAAATCCTTCCCAGAGTCTCTCTTTATTCTCGAATCATTTGTGGACATGTAAGCCCTCATCCATTCCCCTTCTGGTCAACCTATGGGACTTGTTCTCATTAGGAACTGAATCTCCACATAAGTATATTGGAAATGAGGGCAGTCTAGCTTGTTCTTCAGTATTAAGACTTTCTCCCTCCTGGTACTTTGCTGATTCAGGAAGACAGCCCACACGGATTCATAGATACATACTAGGCTAACTGCCCTTTTGAGCCATTTTAAGCCTAGCTAATTTCCCTTTCCAAGCTGAGAATCATACTCTGTACCTTGTGTCTGTAAGGTAGACACTTTATAGCAACCCCTAACCCATAAACCATGGTCTCCATGTCCTCTTCCATTAACAAGCATGGAGTGATTCACTCCTGTACCTTATGCCAGGAAATCAAAATTATGTATGAATAGACCATCAGCTGGCCCTTTTTCTTATTACCTAACATGTTACAGGAATACTTTGTATCTAAGCAGATACTGTTAGCAGGGAAAGATTCTCAGGCTGTGGCACATGTGATTCGGCTGCAGCGAGACCTAATGAAGGAGATCGCTGAGTCGACCCTGGAGTCCATGTTGACAGGAGTCAAGATGATGTTTTCCGCTTGTATGACCACTCTGAAATCAGTCACAAACACCTTCATGCATCTCCTCTCCCATGCTACTGAGGGAGCCGCTAGGGCAGCTGGCACAAGCATCGCCATTAGGCGACATGCCTGGTTCCAGCTATGTCAATTCTTGGAACCCTTCAAGGCATCGTTCACCAATGCCCCGTGCGACTGTTTGGGAACTCGGTACGTGAGACCTTGGTCCAGAGTGAGAAGGATGGGAAGACGTCAGGATCCGCTTCTCTCCCCCTCAAAGATCCTTTTTTAAGAATCAGCAAGGGGCTAAGAAGATGTGGTTCCAGAAGTCTCAGGCATTTTCCCGAGCCGTTCAGGACTCACCATCCCCCAGAGGCAGAGGAGGTTTTGATAGACACTGCCTGAGAGGGAGAGGGGGTCTGAGAAATTACGGGTCTGGAGAACTATTCGCGGACAAACCCGCATAGCAGCCCTGAAGGGCTGCCCGACTGCTCTTCTCTAGAGGTAGTCGAAGTTTAATTATCGCTACACCCAGTGGAATGGGAGTCTATAACAACAGATCACTGGATGTTGCAGATCATATCCTTAGGATATTCAGTCCCATTCCTCAATCCGCCTCATCCACCCAAACACTTCCCAGATGTCCCACCCTCGCAAAGGGAAGAAGCAGCACTAGAAATAAAAAAGCTGCTAGTAAAACAAGTCATCCAAACTGCCCCCCTCGACCAATCTGGATCAGGCATTTACTCCAGGTTCTTTTTAGTGCCAAAGAAAATGTGGGACCTAAGATCCATTTTGGATTTGTCCACCTTGAAACTGTCAGTGGCCAAGGCGAAATTCCGGATGGTCACCCTTCAATCCATCCTCTCCTACCTGCAGGCGAATGATTGGATGTGCTCTGTCAACCTCCAGGACGCGTACTACCATATCAAGATGGACAGGTGCTTTCGGAGGTTTCTCCACTTTCGGCAAGGAGCCAATCATTATCAGTTCAGAGCCCTTCCCTTTGGTCGCACCGCAGCCCTCAGGGTGTTCACCAAGGGGATGGCAGTAGTAGCAGCTCACCTGAGGCTTCAGGGAATTCAGGTCTTCCCTTTCCTGGATGATTGGCTCTTCACTGCCCCTTCTGAGCATCAACTTTGCCAAGCCAGGGATTACTTCCTCTCCCTAGCACAGAGTTTGGGCATCAAGATCAAGCTCAACAAATCATCGCTGACCCCTGTCCAGGTCTCAGATTTCAATGGTACTCGGTTGGACACTATCCATATGAAAATTTTCCTCACCCCAGACAGGATACACAGCCTGAAGCTACACGTTCTGTACCTCCTTCTAGCCCAATCTCCGACAGCAGAGATGGTTCTGTGGGTGTTGGGGTCTGTGGCGGCCACGATCAACCTCTTGCCCTTAGCGCACCTAAACATGCAGATTCTTCAGTGGACCCTTGCCATTCAGTGGTCTCTATTAGATCTGTCGTTGTCTCACCCTGTATGAATCTCCCAGGTGTGCAGGGACTCTCTTTGGTGGTGGATTCATTCCCCAGATCAAGTCAGGGGATGTCCCTTTCTTCCATCCTTTCCCAAGACCACAGTGACCACAGACGCCTCCCAGCTTGGGGGGGGGCACTGCTCGAGAAAGACTGTTCAAGGCATGTGGTCCTCATCCGAGACCAATTTGCATATCAACATTCTGGAGATGAAGGCAGTGCTTTTAGCGTTGCAGGCCCCTCATGCCCATCTTCCTCTAGGGATGATTGCCATCCAGACAGACAATAATGTCGGTGGTCTGATACATCAACAAACAGGGGGGAACCAGATCCTAGCCCCTTTGTCGCGAAGCCATGAGAGTGTGGGAGTGGGCGATCTCCACTGGCTGTTTTCTGGTGGCAACGCACATTCCGGGATGGTCCAATATTCTAGTGGACAGGCTCAGCAGATCTATCCTGATGCCTTATGAGTGGTCTCTGAATCCTTCGGTGGCGGAGCAGATCTTTCTAAAGTGGGGTCATCCTTGCTGTGATCTATTCTCATCTCCTTCCAGTACGAAATGCAGTGAGTTCTTCATTCTGAACCCCCCTCAGAGGGAAGCCCCCAGAGACACTCTGATTCATGCTTGGCTTTCCCGGTCTTCTTTATGCCTATCCACCACTGCCCTTGATATCAAGGTTTCTTCAGAAAGCTCGCAGGCTGGGAGCTTTGTCATCCTCATTGCTCCATTCTGGCCTCACCAGGTCTGGTTTCCCTCTCTATGGTCTCATCTAGTAGTCCCACCATGGACGTTGGATCCAGTACAAGATGTCATTTCTCATCCCTCAGGGATTCCTTACCCAGGCCTGGGCAGTCTGAAGCTCACAGCTTGGCTGCTCCAGTTCCCATGATAGTTAGGACTCCTGGTTTATCTTCTCCTGTTAAAACCATTTTGATGGCAGCTCACAAGTCTTCTACTAGAAAGGTATACTGTAGCAAGTGGAAACATTTTTCTGTATAGGTCTTGAAGTGTGCATTGGACCCTTTACTGCTCCGGTGTCTGCGGTATTGGAATTTTTGGCGGGGATTCTTCAGCAAGGTGCCAGTTCCTCCACTGTCAAAGTCCAACTGGCAGCTATTTCCAATTTTCATGTGGGGGAAAACATGACATCATTGGCTTCTTCTAAACTCTGCAAGACCTTCCTTAAGGGTGCTTTACTTCTGAGACCCCCAGTGAAGGATCCTACACCTCTGTGGGACCTTACATTAGTGCTTCAGACTTTAGTTTCGCCCCCTTTTGAACCTGCAGCTTCGGTAGATTTGCAGTATCTATCTTGGACTGCCTTTTTAGTTTCCATTACTTCTGCTAGGAGAGTGTCAGAACTTCAAGCACTATTGATCAAAGTTCCTTATATGACTTTTCATAAAGATAGAGTGTCCCTGTGTACTAACCCATCTTTCCTTCCCAAGGTAGCGTCAGACTATCAGTCTTCCTGTCTTCTTCCCAAATTTTCAAAATAAGGGAGAATATAAAATCTGATGTTGTAAATCTTTGTTCATTAATTGCTATTAGGACCTCTGTTCCATCCTCGGAACCAATACGGCCGTTTCCAAGCTCGTGCCAGTCAAAAACTCTCAGCTAAGGCCTACCCATAATGCCTCTCTCCTCGTTACTCCAGATCTCATTTGCCGCGTTCCTAGTAAGACGTGCTAAGCTCTCTCTCAAATCTAAGTAGAAAATTGTCATTTTTAAGATAGTTTCTCTTCAAAATTGTTTATTTTTTAGTCAGTTTAGCCTTTTCTCACTGTCGCCTATAACCTAATTCTATTCCTTACCCTTTACCTTGGTAATTTAATTTCTACCATTATTGGTACTGTCCCTCTCTCCTGCCTTTGACCGGTCCTTCCTTACCACTTGTTGTATTTTTTAAATACCATCGTTTGTATTCTCTCACCTTTTTCTCTCCCTTATTTTGTTTTTTCTATAGGCTAGCCTTGTTGCCTTACTATGTCAGACAAAGCTAAGTTGGGGTTTAAACAGTGTGACAAGTGTGGGTGTAAGATGCCTAATGCAGATACACGTGCTCGCTGTGTCTACTGTTTGGGCGTGGATCATAATAAAGCTGACTGTGACATTTGTGCTAGTTTTAGTAATCGTACACTAGCAGAACGTAAAAAATAAGCTTATTTTAAAAGGTTTAATCAAGACACCTTTTTCTGAGGCTCTATCTGGGTTGGAGGTCTTACCCCCTCCAAAGACCAAAAAACTTAAGGAAAAACGGAGTCACTCAGTTCCTGCATCTCCGTCAGCTACGGAACCAAGTCGGTTCTGTGTTTCGCCGGCACCCTTGGCGCAGACCTCTTCGGCACCAGGCTCTGTATCTTCTCCCTCTGTGCCATCCATGATATTCACCCCTATTTCAGTTCCACCCTCAGCACCACTGACTTCGGTGCTATCCTTGTATCCGACATTGGATCCGATGACTGCACCTGCTTCGGCACCATGGACGGAGATGGTGCCGACAGTTTCTTCAGCTCCATCAGCTCAAAAACTCGAATATCTGCCAAGGATAAGATACTCTCCAACTTATGACCCTTTTTTGGGGTAAAAGTTTAGCCCCTTTCTAGAATGACCTGTTTCTCCTTCAGCAGCCTCCTTTAGATCCACTAGGAGTTTTTCTGAATTAGATCTAATGCGGGTTGTGGACCAGCTTCTGGCAGCTAGGGGATTGTCCATTCCAACTAATTGTTGCAACATAACCAAACAATTCTGGTCTTCTGTCAACAAACTCCTTTCACCTGGAACATCAAAACTTTTTATAGAAACCATTCAAGCTCTTACTACACAACTGAACACCAATAACATATGGAAAGTCTCAGACCTATTGCTCTTCTCTCACCTCTAATGTATCCATCAACAACTTGTTCAGTATCTCTCTTTAAATAACATTATAGCCAACTGTCAACATGGCTTTAGACCTCTCTTCATTGACCTCTCTTTGACATGGTGAACCACTCTTCCCTCATTAATATCCTTCAATCCCTCTCATTTGATATCCTGGCTATTAAATGGTATCTAAGCAACAGACAACAAGCCGTTCTTTGGGACAACCATATCTCTTCCTTATTGCTTAACACTATAATCCCTCAAGCTACCTGCATCCAATACGCTGACGACTCCACTATTATTTGTTCAGCATCTACCTCCTCAGAACTACTCTCACTAACTCAAACTACCTTCAACACTGTAGAAACCTGGTTTACTCCTCCTCAATGCTAAAAACTAAACTGCTCCCATTAAACTTCAACATCTTGTCAATGACACTGACCTGACAACAAAACTACTAGGAGTAACCATTGATAACAATCTCACTTTTGATCAACATACTAACAACATCATCAAAACAGTTAACAAAAATAGGATCATTATACCGTGATAAGCATTTCTCACACCTACTACCAGGGCTACTATTGCTCATTCCATCCCTGATATCTACTCATCACCTATCTTCACTAAACCTAAATAAACTAGCAGTTTGTTACAATAGCATTGCCCCACAGGTAACCCTTTCAGAACACATCACTGTCATAACCTAAAACTCCTAGGCTGGCTAGAGCTACAAAACTGTCTAAAATCAAACTGTACTTCCAAAATCACTGGCTTTGTTAGGTAGGACTCCTGACTAACCTTTTATTCCCCTCTTCTCTACCTTAACTACTTACTGTCTTATTAGCTACACATACACTTACTTTTTTTCTTGCCCTGTTGCTCTCCACTTATGCTCTGACTCACTCCTCCTTTCTCTCCCCTGCCCTCATTTCCATTCTTCTTTTTTCTTCCCCTTCTAGACTTTTGTTTCTCTCTCTTCTATTTCTACATTAATCCCTTCTAATCTCTTGTTTTACCTCTTTTTCTCCGAATTAATGAAACTAACTGCTAATCTTTAGCATTTTATTTTGTGATGCTACTACTGACCTAGTGTATTTGTGTGTGCCTTAAATATTTGTTGTTCTGATTACTAAATGTATATTCTTATTGTACTTAATTTTTATTAATATGTCTTGTAGTTTACCTCTACTGAAAATGGACATATATAACAAATGTAAAATAAAAAAATAAATAAATAAATAAATAAACTAGACCTTCCGTTCCTCTTGTCTCAGAATCTTTTACTACATCTTCCCCTGTTTATCCTCCTCCGGACTCTACCCAGATCCTGGAGATCTTGGTACTGATTTCCACTCCGGTGCATACTGTGTCGGCTCCGATAGCAGTTTTTCCCCTGTCAGCACCGACCACCCTTGCTGCATCGGCTCTGGTGGAGCTGATGCTCTCTCGGAGCAGTGCTTGGACCGTTCGTACCTTGGTACCCAGCCCAGCGCCTGTTTTCTCGCTGGCGCTATGTCCATGGCTCCAACAACTTCCAGTCCTCTTGTGGGCTCTTCACCTGGAGGTGGGCTCCTCAGGGTGGGGTGTGACCCCGGTTCTGAGGTTGTCCTTCCCGGTTCTGGGCTCCCATCCCTCCTCGGGCGTCCTGCTGTCCAGGTGATAGAGAGGGTCCTTCACTCTGAAGGCTCGCAGTTAGCACCAGTGACATCAGTATCAGAACCCCCCCCCCCAAGCATGCAACTCTCCCAACCCTCTATTTCGGGACCCCGGGTACAGGAGTCGCAAGAACCCCCTTTGAAGTGAACCCCTTCTCCGGAGTCCTCCTCAGAAGATCCCACTAGAGAGCCACCCCGGAAGAAACGGTGCAAGAGGAAGCACCTTCATTCCCTGGAGGAATCTATCACTGAAGACACTGATGGTGATAAGGGAGAAGGATCCCCACGGTCTCCCCCAGATGACGTCTCATTCAAAGACATTCTCGAAATCCTCAAGCAGCGGGGAGACTGGAAGTCCTCTAACCCTTCTTCTGAGGAATCTGTGTTCTTGCAGGACTTCCGTACCAAGCCATCTACTTTGAGTGACCCCACCGGCAGATGACCTTATTAAGCTCATTGTGCAGTGTGCCTGGAAGGCCCCGGACAACATAGAACCTGTCCCCCGGAGGCCAGACAAAATTTTATCTACACCTGAAGACCAGTTGATTCTATGGTCGTGGTGGCGGCCACCAAGAGGGAACTGGCAGAAGATAGTTCCACTATTCATCCTCCAAACAGGGAGTCCTGGACCATGGACAGACTGGGGAAGCGGACCTATGCTTCAGCGACCTTCACCATTCGGTCACTGAACTATCTGGCACACTTTACTTGCCTCCAAAGAGACATAATTTCTGAAATGTCTTCCTCTTTGGTGGGGTTACTGCCTGATGAGGTGCGTGATACTGTCGCCTCGCAGCTAGCTACTCTTGAATCCATCTCAAACTCTTCAATGTGTTTGATGTCTCACACCACTGAGGGAGCAGCTCGAGCTGCCGCATCAGGCATTGTCATGAGATGTAATGCTTGGATGCGGTTGTGTGACTTCGCAGACCCCATTAAATCTTCCTTCGTCAATGCACCTGTCGACGAATCTGCACTTTTTGGACCCAAAGTACAAGACACACTTGCACGTAGTGAGAAGGATGAAAAGACCTTGTCTGCTGTGGGCATACGCTATTCCAACCCACAGAGGTCCTACTCCAGGAACCAGAATGGAGGAAAAATGTGGTTCAAGAAATCCCAAGGATCTTTTTGTGACACTCGTAGTGAGCAATCCCCCTGGGGCAGAGGGGGCAACTCATATGGCAGATGCCCTTTTTGGAGTAGTGGGGTCCACGTAACCAGGGCGCTAGAGAATCTTTCTCTGGTAGACCCTACCAGTGCTCCGCACCGGCCCAATTGTTTTCCTCTGGAAGCAGTCAGGGGTCGTTTTCCTCTGCACCTACCAGCCTGGCATCGTATTACTACCAATGTTTGGGTGCAGAGAATAATATCCAGAGGCTACCAAATGCCATTAGATTTAATTCCCAGACCTGTCAAATGAATCCCCGATGTACCACCCAATCAGAGGGAATTAACAGCCTTAGAAATAGAAAAGCTGCTAAGAAAAAAAAGACATCCAACCAGTCCCACCAGACCAGACAGGATCCGGGTTTTACTCTAGGTTCTTTTTAGTGCCAAAAAAGACAGGGGACTGGAGACCAATCCTGGATTTCAGCCTGTTGAACAAATTTATCAAACCTCAAAACTTCTGGATGGTCACAGTACACTCCATTCTTCTATTTTAGGGAGGGACAACTGGATGTGCTCTGTACATTTCCAGGACATGTACTACCACATAAAGATGGGATCCGGCTGGGAGCCAATCACTACCAGTTCAGGGCACTGCCCCCCCCCCCCCCCAACGAGTGTTCACCAAATGTATGGCAGTTGTGGTAGCTCATCTTTGACTACAAGGATTCCAGGTGTTTCTGTATCTAGATGAATGGCTCCTTACCGCTCCAACCAGGAATCTCCTAGTCCACATCTCTCTTACACTCAAGGTCTCGCTCTCCGCTTGGGGATTACAATCAACAGGAACAAATCTCAAATGTCCCCAATGAAGACACTGGAATTTATTGGAGCAGTCTTCGACACAACATCCTGTCAAGCTTCTCTCCCCACTCGCAGGCTTTCGAAAATAAGACACCAAATCCAAGACCTTCTTCCTTAGACCTGTGTACCAGCACGTCTTGTACTGCAACTCCTAGGCTCCATGGGGGCTGTCATTATGTTAGTACCACTGGCGAGACTGCACATGAGAATTCCGCAGTTGCACCTTTCTGCACAATGGTCATTTCTAACAAACCCACTGGACCACATGATACATCTTACAAACCGTTGCAAGGAAGAAATGCTATGGCGGATGAAGCCACAAACTAATCTTTGGTGTCGACCGTTCTGTCTTCCCCAGCCCACGGCCACGGTGACCATGGATGCTTCCCTGCTGGGGGGGACATTTTCAGGGAAAGACAGTCCAAGGCACCTGGTTCCCCATGGAGGCCAATTTGCACATAAATGTCCTGGAACTGAGGGCAGTTCTCTTAGCGTTGCAGGCGTTCCATGCATCCCTACCCTCTGGGACCATTGCATTTCAGTCAGACAACATGTCAGTCATCTGGTATATCAACAAGCAAGGCTGAACCAGATCTTACCCCCTGTGTCGGGAAGCCATGAGGATTTGACACTGGCCAATAGCTTCCAACCGTTTTCTTATAGCAACGCACATTCCCGGGAGTTCCAACCTTATTGCGGACAATCTGAGCTGGAACATCCTAATGCCTCACAAGTGGTCCCTCAACCCTGTAACAGCGAATTGGATCTTCCAACACTGGGGCAAGCCTTGCTTCCCCCCTAAACTACAAATGCAGAAGTTACTTTGCCCTGATCTCCCCTCAGGGGGAACCACCAAGGGACGCTCTAACACATGATTGACCCCCGGGTCTTCTGTATGCCTTTCCCTCATTTCCCCACATTCCATAATTTCTGCAGAAAGCTCAGAGGTTGAGAAGCAAAGTGATCCTCATTGCCCCCTACTGGCCCCGTCAAGTCTGGTTCCCATTTCTATGGCCCCATCTGATTCACAGCCCGTGGATCCTGGATCATTCCCAAGACCTGTTATCTCATCCTCGGGGACTGATTCATCCCAGCCTCCACAGTCTCAAGCTCACAGCTTGGTTCCTCCACTTCCAGAGATTGCCAGGCTCCCTGACATGCCATCTCCTGTTCAGGAAATTCTTCTGGCTTCACACAAACCTTCCACCAGGAAAGTTTTTTTCTAATAAATGGACTAGGCTCTCTATTTGAGTCAAAGATCAGAACTTGATCCTTTCTCTATGCCTATTCAAAAGATCCTACAATACCTGACTACTCTTTTACATGCAGGAGCCTCAGCATCAATGATCACTGTACATTTAGCAGCTATCACTAATTTTCATAATGGACTTGATAATTCTTTGATTATGTCACACCGCCTATGCAAGACATTTTTGAAAGGAGTATTGCATGTTAAACTTCCAGTCAAGCCTCCCTTAGAACCCTGGGACCTGACTTTGGTACTTCAGTCTCTCACAGGTCCTCCTTTCGAGCCCTTTGATTCATATGATTTAAAATTTTTGTCATGGAAAACCTTACTTCTAGTAGAACTTACCTCAGCAAGAAGAGTATCTGAGCTGCAGGCCATGAGTGTCAACAGACCTCACTTGATCTTACACACGGATAGGGTGTCCCTTCGTACTGACCCTTCTTTCTTGCCCAAGATCATTTCTGGATTTTCCATTAACTAATCTATTGACCTGCCAGTTTTCTTCCCTCAGCATTCTAATAGAGGGGGAGTACCTTTTGCACACCCTTGATGTGCATCAGCAGCTTCTTTATTTGGACAGGACTAAATCTTTCAGGAAACTAGATCAGTTGTTTGTGGCCTTTGCAGGACCCAGATTGGGTAAACCTGTTTCCAAAGTGACTTACCTTTATCTACCAATAGAATAAGCCATTCTTACCTTCCAGAATAAAGGCTCATTCTACCAGATCTATGGCTACTTCTGTAGCATTTCATTCCAGAGCCTCTATGGATGATATCTGCACAGCTGCCACTTGGGCAAGACCTCATACCTTTATCTCTCATTACAGATTACATTTGGCCTCCAGGGGACGAGCATCTTTTGGTTCTGTGGTGCTCAGGAATATCCTTCCTTAGGGCCACCCAGGACTCAAGTAGCTGGGGACTCGGTCCTAATAGTAATTAATGAACAAAGATTTACATCATCAGATAAAGAAGTTATGTCTTACCATAATGTTCCATCTGTGTTGTAGATCTTTGTTAATTCATTACTCCCCCCCCCCTCCTTCCCCTTGCCTGGACTCCTGGTGGACTTTAGGAACTCATAGTTTGGGTATTTGCTCACACAGAGCCTTCTACTATTTTTTTCTATCACTACATCTATTATATAGGGGTGGGCAAACTCGATCTGGAGTAACTAGGAGAGGGGCATTATGGTAGGTCTTAGCTGAGAGTTTTTGGCTGGCTCGAGCTTGGAAACAGCCGTATCGGTTCTGAGGATGGAACCAAGATCCTAATAGTAATGAATGAACAAAGATCTACAACACAGATGGAACGTTACATTAAGACATAACTTCTTATTACATTTACTTGATGTACATGGACAATTGTGATTCTTTTTGCACAGGGCAAAAGCTTTTCGTAAATCTGACCCAGCTGTTCATTTCTTACTCAAAACCCTTTTTAGGGAAACCAATTTCCAAAGTTACGATTGTCCGTTGGATTTCCCAGTGCATTATTCGGGCATACTGTGTCAGGGGAATTTCCCGTCCAGGTCAGGTAAAAGTACATTCTACCAGGTCTGTGGCTACTTCAGCAGCTTTTTGGTCCAGGGTGTCACTGGCTGATATCTGTTCTGCAGCTACTTGGTCTTCATCCACATTCATTTCTCATTATAAATTGGACATCATATCCAGGAACAGGGCATCTTTTGTCTCTGCCGTGCTCCGGAATATCCATCCATGAGGGCCTCCCAGGTGTATAGTAACTGGGGACTCTGTCCTACAGGTTGAAGATCAAATGAAGTCAACTACTTCAGATAAAGAAGTTGTGTACTCACCATGACATTCCATCTGAGTAGTTGTACTTCATTTGTCTTCAACCCCCCCCCCAACCTTGTCACTATTGTCTTGGCCATGCCTATGGAAGATGAACTTTTCAGTGGAGTCCTCTGTCATGCTTTGGCTCAGGAATTTTGGGTTGTCAGTAGTGGTAAGGTCTTGTTGGGTCGAGTGTATGTTATCTGTTGAGCAGCAAACTCGATCTGAAGGGAGGAAGGAGACCGAGGTCATTATGGGTAAGGGGAAGAGCTTGGAGCTCAGATCAGATGCTGGATAGGCGGCCGTGTCAGATCTGATATGGAGCCATAACCCACATGTTGAAGACGAATGAAGTACAACTACTCAGATGGAACATTATGGTGAGTACATAACTTTTTTTTTTGCAACATGAACTTCCATCCTGGAAGGCTCTTATGCTGGTGGCTTTGACCACAGCCAGAAGAATATAAAGTTGCAGGATGTCTGGACAGAAGAGCCTCTAATATTTTTTTTCTTAAGGATTGGATCACCTTACACACTAACCTACATTTCCTGTCAAAGGCAATCTCTGAATTTGTATTTAAGACTTGTATATGTTAGCTAGTGTATTTCCTGCGAAAGTATATATTTAGAGGGTCATAAAATATCATTTGGCTAGAGCCGCTACAATCTGGAAAATTAACCTCTTTGTCACTTTTGCCAAAGGCAGCCAGGGTGACTGAATCTGTAAGCAGACCGTGGGGAAACTTTAAACATTGCAATTTTTTCATTAACAGGTCCCTTCTATGCCCTGCTGGACTGGGCCTCACTCCACTAGGGATATTCAGCTTCAGCTTGTCTGCTAATAAACCTGTCTATGCAGGCAAGCATTTCCAGGTTCCCACCTTTTAGCATTGAAGCCTGGATGTAGCATTGTAGGTCTGTGAGCCAAATTAGGAGAGCAGTCGTTAATGGCTTGCTTGTCTAGGAGATAACCAGGACTGGCAAGGAGACATTTTTGGCAATACAACATGGTGTTTGTCCATTACTTCTGGGACTAATGACTGAGCTCCCCAACCAAAAATAAATTGTTACATACCTTTCTGTGGTACCTCCTGATCTTCTGAGTGTGTTCAGTTAGTAGTCTAAACTCTCACCTTCTGACACACAACCCCCCCCCCCCCATCTCTCTTAAATGTCTATCGAAGAAACATTGTGGATCCATTCCTGGAGCTGGAAAAGAGCTTGAGATGTAGCACACTCCCCTTCCTTTTTCAGACTCCTTTCCATGCACAGGTCAGTGTCAGGACAGTGTAGAGGAAGAGTGTTGTAGCCAATGAGTGCTGAGAAGGGGAAGCCTTGTAGTAGGAGAACATTAACTCCCTGTCTTTGCCAACAGGTGAGATAACTGCCCATTGGAAAATGCTGATGTCAAAGGCTACCTCGCCAACTGTGTATATGTGAATGTGTCTATTGCAAACAATTGTGTTGTGTCCATTTTATCATCTAGTCTCACTTTTACCAAACATTCTTGCTTACAACTTAATTCTAGGAGTCTTGCTTCCTTTGGCACTTCAGCACCTCAGGACATGATCTTTTGAGCCTTTGTCTTCAGTCCTTTCTCTGGTTTCACCCTTCCAGGGGGTTTAATTTGTACTGCTTTGGATTCTTCCTGGTAGATACCTACTGCAGAGGGCCTTCAAAAGTTAAATGTAACTTGATACATGCTCACCATATCAGCTGATGTTTAAGAAAGCCCACTGCAGTGGAAGCTTGCCACCTTCCTTTCATCACTTGTATTAAGACAGCTTTTTCATTCAGCAGTGTAGATGGATTTTCTACAAGTCAAGCAGGTATGTAATTTTGTAGTCTTAAATGTTCTATTCTTTCAGATTGCATATGCTTGCGGTATGCATGACTGGCCTGGGAGATACAGGGGTTTGGGAGATTCTCCTTGCCTCACAAGTGATATGTACTGGCAAGAAATGAACATATCCCTGACTGTAGCAGGGAAAAACTTGCAGAATAATGTGAAGCTCAACTGTATTAGATATGTGCTGGAAGGAAGAGAACAAGCCCCTGACTATGACAGAGAAAAACTTGCAGGAAGATGTCAATCTTGACTGTGTCAGAAGCAGATATTCCAGAAGTTGCAGTTGTTGTTTTCAGTAATTTGACAAATTGTGTGCACTCATGCACAATTGAGGGTAGAAAGATAAGACGACAATGGACTCTGTCCCCATAATGCATTACAGTGCAGCACTAGACTTATGTTGCCATCCTTACATTACAGTGCAGCACTAGACGTGTGTTGCAATCTTTATATTACAGTGCAGCACTAGACGTGTGTTGCAATCCTTATGACAAGTATTGCAATCCTTATATTACAGTCCAGCCCTAGACGAGTGCTGCAACCCTTATGTGCCATCACTGGATAGAAATCTGCTTGTGACTGTTTCAGCTTTCATCCTTCCAAGGCTGATAACAGCTGCCACAAATCCACAGTTTACTCGCCAAGTAGGAAGTAAAAGAACAGGGAATTTCCTGGTGTCCAAATCAGATTTGTTCAGCTTGAGTCTTACTTGGACAGGCTGTAGACCTAATAAGATCAACACGGCCAACAAAAGTTTGTAAATAAATACACACGCGCATGCACACACCCTCTGTAGAGAGCCTGCATTCAGGTATGCTGATGTGATATGTCCATGTATGCTATCCAGTCCACAGTGTTTTTTTTGCCTTTTTTTGGTTTTAAATTGTTAGAAACAAGTAGTTTAAAGGGCATTCAGAACTCTGCGTTCATTTGTCTATTCAGTAGCCTTCTACTGTTAGCTCTAGGAGTTGTAGTCACCTAGATTACAAATTCTTTTTCTGTGATGAGTAGAATAATCCAGTATGTATGCGTTCTCTGATATCAGAAGTTGTGAAATATCTCTGACACTCTTGTAATTAGGATTGCAGTGTTTATCCAAAAAAAAAAATAGTCTTAAAAATAATGGACCCACCTTAGTGGGTCTTCATTTGGGTTTATCCTCACTTTTCCCTTCAGTTCAGCATACTTACCTCAAAAGTTTCCACTCTGCCCTGTGCTAGAACACAACTTGATGTATCATTCGTCGTTAGGAGAATGAACCTCACTCTTGAACTCATTGGGCCTTTTCTGCTGTTTACACAGTAACATATGTCTTGGAAAAGTTCCCACTCACATTGATGCTTAAATTATCAAAGCCTTTGAAGTGTTTGTTGTGTGTCCACCAAATTAAGTTGGGGGACACACACCACAGCCTTGGCCTACTGCTTGTGTCATCAATTTAACATGGGCATCTGTAGACAACGGAAGGTGAGTGGCTGTACTTACTACTTGGGGAATGGCAGTAGTAGAACATGCCTAGCAAGGGGACCAGCAGGAGTACCCAGTCGCAACCATGGTCTGTTTCCAGACCAGCAAAAGACCAAACAAACCAAGAGCAAGCAGAAAGCTTTTCAGTCCTCAGGCGTAATCTGTTAAGTAGAAGAAATGCTTCATATGGACAGAGAAGTATTTTACTTTGCCCTAGTTGGTTAGCATACAGGTGGTCCTTACTTGTTTCAAGCATATTTATGATATGTATGTGTGTTATTCCATGGTCTTGGTGACTGTTTCTTGTATCTTGGCACATTGTAACCCTTTGGGGGGGGGGGCTTGTGTGTGTTATAGGGTTAAGCAGTTCCTTAAGGAATTCTGTGTTCTTTACTTTTGAAAACCCCCATCTTCATTGAGACTTGAACTTTGGTTGCCAAAGCATACCAATCCTTGATTCTAATATAGCAGTTCAGTGACTCTGAAATACATCATCTGGAAGACATTACAGTGACCTTCACCCCTGCTTGTAAGCACTGTGATCTTCACAACCTTAGTTGTATTGAATAGTGTTATGGGATTTAGTAAAGGAGTATCCATTAGAACAAACCCATATTTCTAAATGTTATCAAAATTGTCATTAAGCTGGCCCATTTTTCTCAGTTTTATTTGCTGAGAGGAATTCAGAGGTGAGAAAAGAGCCTTTCGTACTTTGGTTGTGCACCTGCTTGCATTTTAGGTAATGAGAAAGAGTGAATTCTTGAAGATGGAGAAGCTATTTGGCTCCTTTGCTTCAGAGAGGGAGTGTTTTCTGCAGTAGTTGCACACACCAATTCTAAGTGTATGGTAAAATGCAATGTCTTTTGCTATCAATTTGTCACTTACAGGCGCTTGCTGTTGTCAGAGCGATCCTGCTTGGTGCATAGCTGTTTTTAGTGCTTACTTAAAGAATGCTTGCATTGTTCATACTTGTGCACTGTCTACTTGGTTCCTTCAGCATTATTGCTTTAAACCATGATTCCAGAAGTCAGGTGTTCTTTGCGTCTCACTCACCTAATAAGCCATTCTCTGCAGACCTTCTTTAGGTGTGGCCTCTTCCGAGGTTCAATTTTTTTAATACTTAAGATTCTTTCCAGCTGGCTGGCCTGCAGAAGACATTCAAAGTTAGTTATAGCAAATCTTTTCTCACTTTAATGCTTCAAGGTTAGGTATAACAGATATTTACTCATTTTATCAGTTGAATGTGATGAGACCTTCCACAGTAGGTCTTATTACCTTCCAGCACTCCTGTGCGGCTGAACAGCTTTTCCATCTGTTGGCTGTAGATAGATTTTCCCGCAAGTCATGTAGGTGTATAATTTATTATATGCTTGTCTGAGTTTCATTGTTATGCCTTGCTGAGTGTGGTTGCTTAGAGGATGCATTTTCAACTAAGCAGTGCAGGATTTGAATGTGCCCTCCTACCTCAGCAATTTGCATTATATATTTCAACAGCAAGAGTCATTCACTCATCCCAAATGCTGAGAAAAAGGAATATTCAGAGATGTACTGAGCCAGTAATAGCAGAAAAGGACATCTCAACAGTTAGTTACTACAGAAGTCCTCCCCATAGATCATTTGATAAGGTGAGGGGTATATCTAACATACCCTTAGAAGAAGTGAAACATTTGGAGTGGGCAGATTAGTTAGGACAAATATGTACAGTAGTTATGCTATTTGTTTTATTTAGTGTCAAGTGTATGATTCTGGGCAACTCACTGTTGATTTGCTGGTTTTTTTTTTTTTTCTTCTAGGAATTTGAGCTGCTTTATTTTTCACTAAGCAGTGCAAGAATTTTCTTTCGGGCAGACAAAACTGCAGCAGAAGAAAGCCTGGAAAAGAAGGAAAAAGAAGGTAAAACAGAAAAATATATACAAGCAGCTAAAGGTTGCTGAGTTAAATTGTAAAATAGCCAATAAATAACAAAGCTTCCACCACGGCCAGTCTAAGAAACCAGATAAAAACTTTGTTTACACAAGATAAGCACTTTCACACACAGTGTTTCATCAGATCCACAAAGAAACACTGCAGGTGTACATATATATATATATATATATATGTGTGTGTGTGTGTGCATATATATATATATATATATATATATATATATATATGCGTGCATATATATATATATATATATATATATATATATATATATATATATATATATATATATGGAGCTTTAATCAATTAAGATAAATGTGTAATGAAGCCGCGGTGGTGCAGTGGTAGAGTTGTTGCCTCACAGCAAGAGGTTCTCCTGTTCGATTCTCGGCTGTAGCGCCTTCTGTCTGGAGTCTGTATGTCCTCTCCACGGTCGAGTGGCATTCGAAAGACATGCGTAGAATGGGAGTGCCTTCGCTGAATGTTGGGCATCGAGCTGGCACCTCGGCACCTGTAAAAAATCTACTGCCAATCATTAGCGGACCAGAGTTCCACTGTGGCGACCCCTAACTGGGAAAAGCCGAAAGAAGAAGAACAACAACCAATTACTAATGTATAATCCATTTTTTAATTAATTAGAATCAGACCTGGCAGCTTATCTGCCTGCATCCTCATTATCCATTTTGCTTCCACATTCTCCAACTTAACATTAAAATCTCTTTTCCGTTTATTAACATGCACAATTTGCAGAATGTAAAATGCAATAGAATGACCAGGAGCCACTGAAATATGCTTAGCTAAGGCATTTAACAAATTCATACGTTTAATATCTCCTATATGATGTCAAACCTTTTCACCTGCAATCAGCATAAAAGCATGGTTTAAAGGTGCAATTAATAAAAGGATTTTGAAATTCCTGCTCAGTGCCAATGTGTATGCAAGCTTTACAATGCCTATATGCACATGTCCCCTGACGATCAGAAAAGGGTAAAGAAACACAAGCTGTTTTATAACATAGCTGTCGCAAAGAAGAATTATTTCTGAATGTAAAACTTGGTTTAAAACCTACGACATCCTTTACTTTATCAGAAAGCAAAACTGGCCAAAACGTCTTTACAACTTCACATACTTGTTGAATGTTATTGCCATGCAGCAAAGATAATCTGACATTGGTGGATGCAACATCCTGTACATTACCCTTATATGAAGTGTAAGTATGATGGAAATAAGGTTTACCATTGTCATGGCGCATAGCAGCTACAGTATTAAAGGACTTATCTAATGATTGCTCATTATAGCCTCTAACTAATAACTCATCTTTCAAGTTAAGCATTGCTTTATTACATTGCTCATCATTCGTATGCAAATGTGACACATGCAGATATTGCCCTTTGGCAATATTCCTAAAAATGTGCTGCGGATGCATACTACTAAAGTGCATTCTTCCTGCATGCTTTCCTATGCAGAGAACTAGATAAAGCACCATCTACTAAAGAAATCTTTACATCTAAAAAGTCAATACATGTACAAGAATAATTTAAAACAAATCTAAAACCGGTACTAGTGGACTCAAGATATTGCACAAATCTGTTAAGGTCTAATTTTGTCCCTTGCCTCAAGACAAAAATGTCGTCCACAAAATGCTTATAGTACAGAAGGTTCAGAGAATATTCATGTCCAGATAGGACTGCCTTGCGCTCCCAGTCCGCCAATACTAAGTTAGCATAACTGTCAGCGCATGGAGTCCCCATGGCCACTCCCACCTTCTGCCTATAAACTACCTTGTTATATAAAAAGACATTATTTTCCAATCCAAGCTCCATTAAAGTAGCTATACATTCTATTAATTACAATTACCTCCATACCATCATGCACCCATTTCAAAACTTTGCTAAAAGCACAACTAAAAACATGCTGGCTATGCCCTTGCAACTCCCACTCTAATATCATCCACCCCATCCAACCACTACCTTTCTTTCCACTCCACTGACTACCTTGATTATAGCAAGCTCAGATGCTCATAAGCCAGTACTTATTGTACAGCACAAACTTCTTCTTCTTGTAACATTTGTTAATGTCTGGTATGCACTTCACAGATAAAGATTCTAGTTGCCTACTGATGTACTATGTTCTTCATCTGTAAATATGTTGTAAGTAATTGCTATGTAAATTGTTAATCACTATCTAATCCAATGTAAATAATGTCTGTTTATTTTAACTGTGGAGCTTTTCTCCCCGGGCCTCTGCTGAAAATGGACCTACATCCAGTCGGACACTCCCGGTCAACAAATTTAAATAAATAAATAAATAAAATTAATTCCAAGGAATAGTCAGTATTCTCTCTTAAAAAATGTATTAGAGACGTTATCCCAAAGTCATGGGGTATTATAGTGAACAGCGTCTGTGTGTCCATACTAACAATAAAAATATTTTCAAGAAAGGGGCCATGACTCCTAGAAAATTCACCTAGACTACTCAGGAAATGTTCAGTATCTTTTAAAACGGCCGTCGCCTTAATTTAATGTTTTTTTTAACTGTCCCTCTATATAGAGAGAAATAAATTCTGTAGCCCTCCCCTACCCAAAACAGTTGGTCATAGGGGTGGGTCCACAAGAGATTTATGAACCTTTTGCAGGCCATGTATAACTGGTATCATGGGCTCAAGTACTAACATGAAGTCATATAACGCTTTATCAAGGGTTTGTTCCATTAACATTTCATATAAACAATTATATATATTATTAATAATGCAGCATAAATGATTTTCAGTAACAGGTTCATATGTGGAGACATCTTCAAGCATTCTAGTCCTGTCTAAATCATATTTCACAGCATCAAGGACCACAATAGATCCCCCTTTATCAGCCGGACGAATGATCAACGCTTCATTAGTCCATAATTCATGTAAAGCTTTAAACTCAGCATGCGTCATATCATAAAAATTACCTTCTCATATTATTGTAAAAAGTCTCAAGAACAGGAGGTAACTGTGGTACACAAGTATTTGCTTGTTTATGTACAGCACAGGCAGTAGAATGTTCCCCAAACATAAGCTTGTACATATTGAAGATGTGTTGCTTGACATTAAATTATTTATGTGGAATGTAGCTCTCAAGCTTATGTTTGGGGAACATTCTACTGCCTCTGCTGTACATAAACGAGCAAGTACATTTGTACCACAGTTACCTCCTGTTCTTGAGACTTTTTACAAAACTGTTGAGAAAGAACTTTTTAAAACTGATACGAGTAGAAGTAATTTTTATAATATGTTAGTACTTGAGCCCATGATACCAGTTATACATGGCCTTTGTTAGTATGGACACAGATGCTGTTCACTATAATACCCCATGACTTTGGGATAGCGTCTCTAAACATTTTTTTAAGAGAGAATACTGACTATTCCTTGGAATTAATAGAATGTATAGCTACTATAATGGAGCTTGCATTGGAAAATAACGTCTTTTTACATAAGGTAGTTTATAGGCAGAAGGTGGGAGTGGCCATGGGGACTCCATGAGCTAACAGTTATGCCAACTTAGTATTGGCGGACTGGGAGCGCAAGGCAGTCCTATCTGCACATGAATTTTCTCTGAACCTTCTGTACTATAAGCATTTTGTGGATGACATTTTTGTCTTGTGGCAAGGGACAGAATTAGACCTTAAGAGATTTGTGCAATATCTTGAGTCCACTTGTACCTGTTTTAGATTTGTTTTAAATTATTCTTGTACATGTATTGACTTTTTAGATGTAAAGATTTCTTTAGTAGATGGTGCTTTATCTAGTTCTCTACATAGGAAAGCATGCAGGAAGAATGCACTTTTGCACTAACAGTATGCATGTGCAGCACATTTTTTAGGAATATTGCCAAAGGGCAATATCTGAGTATGTCACGTTTGCATACAAATGATGAGCAATGTAATGAAGCAATGCTTAACTTGAAAGATTAGTTAGAGGCTATAATGAGCAATCATTAGATAAGTCCTTTAATACTGTAGCTGCTATGCGCCATGACAATGGTAAACCTTATTTCCATCATACTTGCACTTCATATTTGCTAGACATGAATTTATTAACATTTTTTGGAGACTGAATTCGTGGTTGTTTTGCCTCTTAAGCAACTCCTTTGTGGATTATTGGTTTTTTTAGAGTTGTTTCACTCTGTTTGTGGAGTAATGTACAGGATGTTGCATCCACCAATGTCAGATTATCTTTTATGTATGGTAATAATATTCAACAAGTATGTGAAGTTGTAAAGAAGTTTTGGCCAGTTTTTGTTTTCTGATGATAAGGTCAAGGATGTTGTAGGTTGTAAACCAAGTTATACATTCAGAAATAATTCTTCTTTGAAGCGACAGCTGTGTTATAAAACAACTCGGGTTCCTTTACCATTATCTGATCGTCAGGGGGCATGTGCATGCAGGCATTGTAAATCTTGCATATACATTGGCACTGAGCAGGAATTTCAACATCTTTTTATTAATTACACCTTTAAACCATGTTTTTATGCTGATTGCAGGTCAAAAGGTTTGATATACATGGCTAGATGTAAGTCCTGTACATCCTTTTATATATGCAAGACCAATAGAATGTTGAAAGAGAGCATTTTACAGCATATAGGAGATACTAAACATATGAATTTGTTAAATGCCTTAGTTAAGCATATTTCAGTGGCTCCTGGCCATTCTTTTCTATTTTACGTTCTGCAAATTGTGCATGTTAATAAATAGAAAGAAGATTTTAATGTTAAGTTGGAAAATGTGGAAGCAAAATGGATATTGAGGTTGCAGGCAGATATAAGCTGCCAGGTCTGAATCTAACTGTACCTTTAAAACCTGCCTTGAAAAAAAAAACGAAGTATACATCAGTAATTGGTATTTACCTTAATTGATTAATTGACTAAAGCTCCTTATGTATATGTACACCTGCAATGTTTCTTTGTGGATCTGATGAAGCACTATGTGTGAAAGCACTTATCCTGTGGAATAAAGTTTTTATCTGGTTTCTTACGTTGGCCATGGTGGAAGCTTTGTTATGTTTTGGCTAAGGAAAAAGAAGATCAGTGGCTCATCTTATATGTATGTAAAATATGTACATCAAAACGTTCAATGTCTTTGCTCAGAAATTCTGCACAAAGCCAAAAATATATGGGGGATGGGGGCAAGAGACCAAAATCAGAAACAACATTGCTCTAACTCACTTAAAAAGAATAACAGATTTTGTATCCAAATACATTTTCTGAAAAGTAAAGAAATATGAAATTCTAATGTCTGGCCTTACTGACTGACTTACTAGAAGATGAAAGCTTTCCATTTGAAATGTCAGCACCTGCTAAAGTGAGTCCCAAAACATGGAGACTGAATAGCAGAAAAACAGACTTGTGTATACTAAATCCAAGATGACCATTTTCCAGAATATTCCCTGTTCTCTGAGGTATGGCTACCTTAGAGCTTTTATATTTAAGTTCAGGTGGTGTGGGGGACTTACTCCACTGCAAAATAAGAAGTTTAAAGGAGAAAAATGATCTTCGAGATTTGCTCTTTTTCTGGGATTTTTTTCAAACTTGTTGACAATCAGCATTTTGAGTGTGGACATTTCAGTAAGGAGCAGGATGAAAAGTTTTATGAGGGACTGGGCAAAAATGAGGTAAATATCAGGTACATTATGAAATATTCTGGATGATTGAGAGGTATGGTATCTACATATGTGCATGTATTTTCAGGCTTATGGGTGACAGGGTCATGTGGTACTGCAGTTTGGTGTTGCTTTCTTTCAGGCGTGGTGTCAGTGGATGTTAAGTTGTCAATCTCGCCTTCATTCTTGCTGGATGGGTTTGTGGCCGATCCTCGGCTCCGACTCGGCACTTGCTAAGCTCGAGAGTCACTTTTACCAACTCGAGGCAGCCCCATATCCCATGATGCAAGGCGGTAAATACCCCGATCTCGTTTGCCGCTTCGCTGATGAGGTCCTCCTTTTACCAGCTCTTGGTAAGTAGTTTATAATTCTGAATTTACTCACCCCATTCCATATATTTCTCACAGATTTTTAGTATACTGTCACTTTTAGATAGTTTTAGAGTCTCTGACTCATAGTTTACTGTTTCCCTAGTTATTTTATATTAGTCGGGCCTTTACTCCCTTCCATCCCTTCCTGTCAGGGTGTGTGTGTGAGTTTGTTTTCTCCCTTTTTAAGTTAAATTTCTGGGTCTGGGACTGTGTGAGTAGAGTGTTTGTGTACTTTCACCATGTCCAAAGAACAGAGGGTCTCAGGCTTCAAGAAGTGTGACTCGTGCTGTCAGAAGATGTCTCTGACAGACGGTCACACTTCTTGTATTTATTGCCCGGGACCTCTCCACCTGCAGGACTCCTGTGCTATTTGTCACTCCTTCAGCCAGAGAGTCCTGCAGGAAAGGAGAAATAAGCTAATCTTAAGGGGCTTACTTAAACCAGAGGGCTCCCCGACCAAGTCTGCTTCGGGTCAGCCCTCTAAGACCTCCAAGGCCAAGGCTTCTGCTTCTAAGCCTTCGGCCCTGGCTTCGACTCCTTTGGAGTCGAGATCGGCTGTGGCTGGAGCCGATATTATTTTGACTAAATCTTTGGCACCGATGGCTATCGGTGCCGATACTTTAACTGCCACATTGGTGTCGGCTCCGACCACCATGTGTCTAAGGCTTCGGTATCGGCGCCGGCCGGCTCCAATACCATTGTTTCCTTGCCTGCATCGGCTCCAGCCGGAGCCGATGCATCTTTGACCAGGCTTGGAGCTGATAAGTTGTCGGCTCCGTCTGGAACCGAGGGTTCTTCGGCTCTGATGGTTCCGTCGAGGAAGCGTTCCAGGTCTCCCTCTTTGGAGCCGATACTGTCAGCTCCAACCTCTCCTCTTCTTTCGGAGCGGAGCCATCGGAGCCGATCATCTAGGTCTTCCAAGCTCTCAGACCACGATTTGGAGAGAGTGGTATGCAGATTGCTAAAATCACAGGCACTAGCCCAAATGCTTCATAGTCCGTCTCAACAGACGACTACTAGTCCACACCCTCTTCAAGTTCCTCCTTCGACTCTCCTCCAGAGCTCGGAGCCGGAGTCTATTGGTATAGTCACTGCTACGGCTGCGGGGCAGATACCACCCCTTTCTGCTCCTTCAGCTTCTACTCTCCGACATCTGCCTCGGAGCCTTCCCTTTCGGTGGGCCCGGGAGCCCCTGTTTCTTCGGAGCGGGGTCTCTCCGATCTCTCTGGGAGGGGAGCCTTCGAGGTGATGAGGAGTGTGCTGGCCCCTGGGCTCAGTCAGCAGTCTATCCCCTTAGCTCCTCCCTCTATGGTGCCTGTAGATGTCTCTTCCCACTTTCTTGCTCCCAGACCGAGAGATCCACCACCTCCGGTTTCCCCACTGGGAAGAACCCCCTCTTCCGAGGATTCTCCTGATCCGTCAGGGGATCCTCCATGTAAGAGGACCTGTAAGAGGAAGCACCTAGACTCCCCTGAGTCTACAACTTCAGATACTGACTTAGATGAGTCGGAGGGGTCCCCAAGATCCCCCTCTGAGGATGTCTCTTTTTCAGACATCCTAGAACTCCTAAAACAGAGGGGAAACTGGCCCTCCATTAATCCCTCCGAGGATGAGTCGGTATACCTAGAGGCGTTTGGATCTCGACCCTCCACCTCCTGGGTGTCTCCGCCTTTTGACCCCCTCATGGAGGTGATAGCTCGGAAGGCGTGGGCATCTCCTGATTCCGTAGAACCAGTTCCCAGGAGACCTTCTAAATTTATTACAGCCCCTTCCGAGAAACAATTTCTTACAAAAGGTGTCCCTGTTGATGCCATGGTGGTGGCGGCCGCCACCAAGAAGGAACTTGCAGATCCTTCCATACCAGTCCATCCTCCTAACAAGGATTCTAGGACCATGGACAGGTATGGTAAGCGGATGTTTTCCTCAGCGACCTTTGCCATGCGTTCGCTGAACTATTTATGTCACTTCACCAGACTTCAAAGGGACATCCTTAAAGAATTAGGTGAAGTAGTACAGGATCCTACAGCTGCAGGGGCTCAGGACAAGATTGGTTCTCAGCTAGGAATCCTTAACTCCATAACCAACTCCTCCATGCGGCTAATTTCGTATGCAGCAGATGGAGCGAGTAGAGCTGCAGGGACAGGAGTGGCTCTTAGACGTCAGTCCTGGATGCGGCTCTGTAATTTTGCAGATCCCTTTAAGGCGTCCTTCACAAACTCTCCCTTCGATGGATCAACTTTGTTTGGTCCTCAGGTGAAGGATACGTTGACCAGGTGTGAGCAAGACGGCAAGACTCTTTCTGCCGTAGGAGTCCGTTTTTCCTCCCCTTCTAGACCTTACCCTAAAGGGCAGAAGGGGGGAAAGATGTGGTTCCGTAAATCTCAGGGAGTCACGCCAGACACACATGGTCAGTTTACCCCTAGAGGCAGAGGGGGTAATAATAATAGACGCCACCCTAGGGGCAAAGGGGGTCTGCAGAACCAGGGCAGCAGAGAGCCTCTCTCTGACAAGCCCTTCCAGCATCCCTGAGGTGTTGCCCGACTGTCCATCCTTGGAGGCAGTCGGGGGAAGATTATCGCTGTACCCAGAAGCCTGGCTTTCCCTTTCACAAGACAAATGGGTACAGTCGATCATATCCGAGGGTTACAAGATTCCTTTCGAGGAAAGTCCCTTCACTCACAAAAATTCCCTTCCAGATGTACCACCCGGTCTAAGGGAAATCGCAAAATTAGAAGTATCAAAGCTTCTACAAAAAAGGGCCATTCAGCCAGTTCCAACAGACCATTCAGAGCCCAGAATCTACTCAAGGTTCTTTTTGGTTCCCAAAAAGACGGGAGATTGGAGACCAATATTGGACCTCAGCAGACTCAACAAGTCTGTGAAAAAGACAAGATTTCGGATGGTCACACTTCAATCGATTTTGCCCTTCTTAGGCAAAGACAACTGGATGTGCTCAATAGACCTTCAGGATGCATACTATCACATAAAAATCCACAGATGCTCCAGAAGGTTTCTCCGCTTTCAGCTGGGGTCCAGTCATTTTCAATTCAGAGCCCTGCCCTTTGGTCTCACTACAGCCCCCAGAGTGTTCACCAAATGCATGGCAGTGGTCACGGCTCACTTGAGACTTCAAGGATTCCAGGTGTTTCCGTATCTCGATGACTGGCTCCTCTCAGCCACCACCAGGCATCAACTTCTCCAAGCCAGAGATTACACCCTAAATCTCTGCACTCAATTAGGAATTTCGATCAACTACGAAAAATCCTCCTTATTGCCCTGCCAGTCTATTACTTTTATAGGTGCAAATTTAGACACTGTTCGGATGTCAGCAAACCTCACAAGCCAGAGAATCCTAGATATCCAAAACCATGTGCGGATCATCCTTGCCAGCAAAAAGGTGCAAGCCAGACTGGTCCTAAAAGTATTGGGCCTCATGGCAGCTGCCATTACTCACCTTCCTTTGGCCCGTTTTTACATGCGTCTCCTTCAAAATGGATGTTGTTCACCCAATGGTCCTTCCAACAGCTTCCCATGTGTCACCAGATTCTGGTGACACAAACTTGCAAAAACCACCTATCCTGGTGGATTTCTTCTCCCCAGGTCCATCAGGGCAGGCCCTTTGTTTTCCCGGCCCCGGTAGCCACAGTCACTACGGACGCCTCCCTGATCGGGTGGGGGGGTCATTATCAGGGCAGGATGGTTCATGGGACGTGGCAACCGTTCGAATACCACCTGCACATAAATGTCCTAGAGATGAGAGTAGTGCTTTTAATGTTGCAAGCCCTCAACGACTTTCTTCCCTTGAGAACGATTGCAGTTCACACGGACAACATGTCCGTAGTGTGGTACATCAACAAGCAGGGCGGAACCAAGTCCTACCCCTTGTGTCGAGAGGCTCTCAGACTTTGGCAGTGGGTGATCTCCTCTCATCGGTTTCTGGTAGCAACGCATATCCCTGGGAAAACCAACATTTTAGCGGACAGATTGAGCAGAGCTATACTCATGCCTCACGAGTGGTCTCTCAAGCAATCTATAGTGGAGGAGATTTTTCAGAAGTGGGGCCGCCCATGTTGCGATCTTTTTGCTACTCCCCAAAACAGCAAATGCCCAGCCTTCTTCTCTCTCTTCCCACTTCCGTGCCATCCCCCCAGAGATGCTCTTACCCAAGATTGGCCCCAGGGACTTCTTTATGCCTTTCCTCCCTTTCCATTGATACCACAGGTACTCCAGAAAGCTACCGTTTTGAGAGCCAAAATGATTCTCATTGCCCCATATTGGCCTCGACAAATTTGGTTTCCGTTCCTTCATCATCATCTTTTGGTGCAGCCGTGGCATCTGGACCCAGTACCAGATCTTCTGATCCACCAATCGGGTCAGCTGCACTGGTCCATTCCTTCTCTCAACCTCACAGCTTGGTTGCTCCACTTCCTTCCTTAGCCAGGCTTCCTATGATCTCTAACCCTGTTAGGGATATCATAGTGGCTTCCCTTAAATCCTCTACTAGAAGGATTTACTCTAGCAAGTGGAAACGTTTCTCCCTTTGGGCGAAATCAAGGAACATAGATCCCTTTACTGCCCCTGTTCATGCAGTTTTGGATTTTCTTGCGGAAATCTTTCACTCGGGTTCTTCATCTTCCACGGTCAAAGTTCAGTTGGCTGCAATCTCGAACTTTCATGTCGGGTTTGCAGATCACAACATTATGTCCCACAAGCTTTGTAGAGCTTTTCTGAAAGGAGTTTTTCTCCTCAAACCTCCTGTCAGGAGTCCTCCTCCTCAGTGGGACCTAAATCTAGTGTTGACATCCTTAATTCTTCCTCCTTTTTAGCCTGCTGCTTCATGCTCTCTAAAGTTTCTTTCGTGGAAGACACTCTTCCTTGTCGCTATTACCTCGGCTAGGAGAGTGTCAGAACTTCATGCCCTCTCTGTTCGTCCCCCATATTTGGTCTTCCACAAGGACAGAGTATCCTTGAGAACTAATCCATCCTTTTTGCCCAAGGTTGCTTCAAAAACAAATTTAAATCAATCCATTGATCTCCCTGTGTTTTTTCCTAGTTATTCCAACAGATCGGAACAAAAATTACATTATCTTGATGTTCACCGCCAACTCAGATATTATTTGGACAGAACAAAACAATTCAGGAAGTCTGATCAGCTTTTTCTTTCTTATGCTGAAAATAAGAAAGGCCTCCCTGTTTCCAAAGTGACCTTGTCTAGATGGCTATCTTCCACCATTTCTGACATTTATCAACTTAGGGGCAAACAGCTGTGCTCAAAACCAAAGGCACATTCCACTAGAGGCCTAGCCACTTCTACAGCCTTTCAGGCTAGGCTACCCTTAGATACTATTTGTGCAGCAGCCACTTGGGCCACTCCTCATACCTTTGTTTCTCATTACAAATTGGATTTGGCCTCCAGGGATAGAGCCAGTTTTGGTTCCAAGGTTCTCAAGAGTCTGTTCCATTGAGCCACCCAGGATAGAGGTGCTAGGGACGCGGTCCCATCCAGCAAGAATGAAGGTGAGATTGACAACTTAACATTTAGAAGTTATGTACCTACCATAACGTTCCATGTTAGTTGTCTTCTCTCGCCTTCTTTCTTGCGACCCTCCCTCCTGCCCCCTTGCCTGGACAGACCTTGATCTCCCTTGGCTCTGAAAGATTTTGTTTCTTTGGGCTCCAGTTAGTTCTGGTTTAGTTATCTGGTTTCCCCTCTTAGCCTTTTTAGGCTATTTGCTCTTCTTTCCTTAGTGGAAAGTTTTTTATGCTAGGTAGTTTTCCCTCTAGGTCCAAACGAGATCTGGGTATTTACCGCCTTGCATCATGGGATATGGGGCTGCCTCGAGCTGGTAAAAGTGACTCTCGAGTTTAGCAAGTGCCGAGTCGGAGCCGAGGATCGGCTCCGAACCCATCCAGCAAGAAAGAAGGCGAGAGAAGACAACTAACATGGAACGTTATGGTAGGTACATAACTTCTAATTCATTCCAAAGTTCTGGTTACTGCTTTTGTGAAGTTTGGATGTTTTCATGAATCCTTGTTGGTTTCTCAGGCGCTGTGTCTTTAGTTCTTTCAAAAGCTCTGGATGTTCATCGTGTTACCCTGCTGCAGTCATCTCACTTGGGTTATCCTGCTGTTAGGCGGTCCCGCAGTCGGCCCGAATTCCAAAGTCTTGGTCCGGCGTCGGTTGCTGTCACTTCTTCCCTGACATCAGAGCGCCAGGGGGTATATAAGAGGCATCCGACGCCATTTTCTTCAGTCTTTCTTGCCGCGTGGTGCCCGAAGCAGAAGCAGTTCGAAGTGCCGGTCGGCTGACACCTGAGATTTTCAATTTGAATTTCAGTCCGAAGTCTTCAGTAAAGCTAAGTACCCCATTGGGGAACATTTTCTTGCGTCAGTCCGATGTCAGAAAAAGTTAACAATTGTATTTCTTGTGGGAAGCAAATACCTCATAAGGACTTCCATTCCTGTTGTATTCCTTGCCTAGGCCCAGACCACGACATCACAGGTTGTCGGTTTTGCGCTAGGTTTAATAAACGAACTATCAAACGCCGTTTTGACTTTGCACGGCATTATTTTGGTAGGAAATTTAATTATATCATGCCGTCAGAGCAGTCGACCGCCATTCATAAAAATGCAAGGATAAGGACAGGCAGCCTAGGAATAAACCAGACCCCGAGGCCTCAGCTGGGCCTGTCGCCGGTTCTCCGGTTTTCAGTGAGGTGCCTATGCAGCCCCTGACAACCACACAACTGGAACCCCAGACAGCTCCGGATTCCCAACCGGAGTCTACTAGGCCGACGCAACCATCTACCGACACCGGAACAGAACTAGACACCGGTGCAGCGGAAACACCTTCGGTTGCAGAAGGTGTCTTCAGACCGACTACACTCACCATTAAATCTTAGCTAAGCTTAAAACTCCTTTAAAACCTAAGAAAACTGTTCATCAGTCTACAGTTCAAGGCCCCATGCCTAAGAAACAAATGCTTAAGATGGCTGAAGATTGATTACCCTTATCAGGGGTTCCCATCCCCCTCCTGATAAAAGACCAAGACAGGAGGAGGATTATGCATCCTCTGACCAGGTTTCTCTCTCCTCAGATTCTTCTGAGGAACAGGATTACTCTTTTCCACCTTATGAGGATTCTGATGCTGAAGACTGTATTCCCTCAGCATCCCCCCCTGAAGACTACTCCTTTGGGGAAACTTTACATACCATGAGGGAACATTTCCACTGGGAAGGCCAGGATTACTCAGATTCTAAGAAAAGGCTCTGAGAGTTCCTTTTACTACCCCAGTACAGACCCCTTGCTATCCCTCCTGTTTTAGATATTGTGGATGATGTTTACTTGGAGTCTAGTTTAAATCCAGACTCTCTACCTCCTGCTCCAGCCAAACCAGACAGATACTACAGAGTAACTGACTCACACAAATTCCTTTATAAAAGCCCTGTAGCTGACCCAGAAACCATTTCCCAGGGTCCTAAGGGAGCTAAAGCTTCTATGGCTAAAAATCCTGTGCCCTCTGAAAGGGATTCCAGAGCCCTAGATAGATGGGGAAAGAAAATATACACCTCAGCAACTCTGGCTATGAGAGCATTAAATTGCCAGTTTCACATGTTGAAATATCAACAATTCCTGATGTCTCAGTTAAAACAAAAAATGAGTACACATTCAGAACAGCCTGAATTCAAGGAAATGAAGGATCTGTTGCATGCAGCTGAACAGGTGGGCAAACATACTTTACAATGCGGATTTGATTCATTGGAAGCTTCCTGCAGAGCAGCTGTTAGTGGCTCTGTCATATGTAGACATGCTTGGTTAAAAGAACAAACCCTCCCTGACCATGTTAAAGCAAATTATTGGATGCACCTTTACAACAGGATGTATTATTTTGTGTCAAAGCAGAAGAGGTTTTAAAGAAAATGGAGGATAAGGCAAAGTCTATGCAAATGGTCAAGGATTTTTTTGCAGGTACAAATACCTCGTTTCAGCAGAAATTGGCCAACTACTGGTCCTTTCCAACTTCAGACAGATCACAGAGGGGCAAATACAGACGCCCAAGGGGCAGAGGCCAGTCACAGGGCCCTTACAAACCTCGCCAATGGGATTCTGCTACCCAGAAAGGAGGAGAAGACAGGCCCCAAGCTAGCAGAAGACAAACACAATGACTCTATCCTCAAACTACCGAGCAAATCTCTCCTGGCAACTCCCTTGGGAGGAAAACTAGCATTTTTTGCAGACAACTGGCACATCATCACAAAAGACAAATGGGTTCTAAACATTATCTCTCAAGGATACAGATTCCACTTTCATACCTTACCAAGGATCAAAGGAATACCAAACCTGCCATCAAATCAATGGGCAGAGGCACAAAAACAAATTACAACTCTCATGAACATGAGAGCCATTCAACAGGTACCTACACAGGAACAAGGACAAGGATTTTACTCAAGACTCTTCCTAGTCACAAGAAAGGGCAAAGCATGGAGACCCATTCTGGATCTTTCACTTCTGAACACCTATCTGCAAGTACCAAAATTCAAGATGCTAACACTACAGCAGCTTCTTCCCATGCTGGGCAAGAATGCTTGGCTAGTCACTTTGGACCTCAAGGAGGCATACCTTCATGTCCCTATCAGACAAAATTGCAGAAGATACCTCCGCTTCATTGCAGGTTCAATGCATTATCAATTCTCTGCACTGCCCTTTGGCTTATGTACTGCGCCCAGGGTTTTCACAAAATGCCTGGCACCAGTAATTGCATACTGCAGACAAAGAGGAATTCAAATATACCCATACCTGGACGACTGCCTTATTCAAGCAGAAAGCAAGGACATTCTTTTAAAGCATCTGGCATTTGTCAAACACCTTCTAAGTTGCCTAGGGTACACAGTAAATGAAAAGAAATCAAAACTTGTGCCCTCACAAAACATAAAATTCCAGGGTGCCAGCTTGAATACAACGGCCCAGATGGCCTATCTCACGCCGTTTCAATATTTCAAAATAATGGCAACAAAGACCCAACTCCCTGCAACAAAAATTCTGCAGGCCTTGGGATTCATGGCATCTTGCATTCTACTAATACCATTTGCAAAACTGCATATGAGGAAATTACAATGGTACCTGAAAAGTGTATGGACTCAGCACAGCCACAGCTTGGAAACAATGATTCCACTCATTCCCTGCCTTCAAAAGGAGTTTCTATGGTGAGCACAGGCATGTCACCTCAACAAGGGTCAGCCTTTCACCTTACCCACAGCCTGGCAAACCATGACAACAGATGCATCGGACTATGCCTGGGGAGCACACATGGCAGGGCAGTGCATTCAGGGCAAATGGACTACAGTTCAGAGACACCTGCATATCAATCAAAAAGAAGTGCTAGCACTGCAGAGTGCCCTGACAGCTTTCAAGGACCTTCTACACCCAGGACAACTATTAATAAAGACGGACAATACCACAGTTATGCGATACATAAACAAGCAAGGAGGCACACATTCCTACCCTCTATGCAGGCAAGCAATGACCTTGTGGAACACTGCACTGTCTTACCAGGTTCAATTACAAGCACAATTCCTGCCAGGAAAGAAAAAAACATTGGCAGACGACCTAAGCAGAAACATCATAGATCCACACAAATGGAAACTAGATCTACAAGTATTTGCAATGATAGTTCAAAAATGGGGGTGCCCAGACATAGATCTGTTTGCAAGCCCCCACAATCACCAACTTCAAAAATTTTGCACAAGGACCTTCCATCCACTAGCTTGGAAAGTGGACGCCCTCTGATTCAGTTGGAAAACATTAACAGTGTTATGCCTTCCCTCCACTGCCTCTTCTAGCAAAGGTACTGCTGAAGGTCAGATTAGTGAGGCCACAAATTATACTAGTTGCACCAGACTGGCCACGCCAGCATTGGTATCCAATTTTAAGGAACATGGCCCAGGGCCCACCATGGATTTTGCCACAAATTCCTCAACTGCTCACCCAGCGAGACAATCAGATTCTACACAGCCAGTTCAAGACTTTAAACCTGGCTGCATGGCAAATTTCCTAAACAACCACACAACACCTTTATCCAAAGTGGTTATGGATGTCATTCTGGAGGCAAGGAGGCCCAGCACCAGGAAAATCTATTCAGACAAATGGAAAAGATTTTGCGCCTGGAACCAGGCTAAAGGCCTAAATCCCCTTGATCCAAACATTCCTCAGATTCTACAATATTTAACTGAGATGTTACACAAAGGACTTTCCTTTTCATCTATTAAGATCCACTCCTCAGCAATTTCTGCTCATTACAGCTCGGATCCTCCTTTATTTTCACATCCACTCCTAAGACAGTACCCCAGAGGGGCTAAGAACTTAAAACCGCCAAGGAGAGCTCCAACACCTACTTGGGATCTCAACTTTGTTCTGGAAAAGCTTACACTGCCACCCTTTGAACCAGCTTTTTCAGCTGATTTAAAATTTCTTTCATGGAAAACTGCCCTACTACTTGCAATAACCTCAGCTAGAAGAGTCTCAGAGCTACAGGCACTAATGGCAGTGGAACCTTTCCTCATTTTTCATCAAGACAGAGTCTCTCTACGAACTAATCCTTCCTTTATGCTAAAGGTGGTATCCAGTGTGGCCCTAAACCAAGCCATTCCCTTGCCCACCTTCTTCCCAAATCCCCAGAACAAAGGAGAAAGACTCCTGCACTCTTTGGACATTCACAGGCAATTACATTACTACTTGGATAAAACTAAGGTTTTCAGAAAAACTGACCAGCTCTTTGTAGCCTATGCTACAAGATCACAAGGAAAAGCTATCTCAAAACAGACCATTTCTAAATGGATAGGACATTGCATATGTTTCTGCTACACACATCATGGGAAACCAGTACCTGCTAACATTAGGTCCCACTCCACCAGGGCTACAGCTACATCAGCAGCCTTTCTCAGGGGAGTGCCAACCAAGGATATTCTGGAAGCTGCTACTTGGAGTTCAGTGCACACCTTCACCAAACACTATCACTTACCTCTATACTCTAAGACTAGAGCTGGTTTTGCCACTGCAGTTTTGCAGGGCCTACTAGCTTCTTCTAACCCTGTTTGACTCCACCTCCCATCCTTAGCTTTGGGATTCAACCCAAGTGTGATGACTGCAGCAGGGTAACACGATGAACATAGTACAGTTTTGTACCTACCATAAATGTAGATGTTCGAGTGTTCACCCTGCTGCAGTCCAGGTTACCCTCCCTCCATCCTCTCTGAACTAGCTGAAGTTATCTCTACCACTTTATCCTATACTACCTCTGTGGTGTATTTGCTTGTGCCTAAGGGTTTTGTTTGTTTTTTTTTATATAACCATATGTGTGTGCATATATATATATATATATATATATATATTTATTTATTTATATATATATCTATATCTATATCTATATATATATATATATATATATATATATTTTTTTTTTTTTTTGCCTACCTATTGGGGGCACCTGACATCCGGGGCAAGAAAAACTGAAGAAAATGGCGTTGGATGCCTCTTATTATATCCCTGCCGCTCTGACGTCAGGGAAGAAACGACAACAACAGACGCCGGACCGAGACTTTGGAATTCGGGTCGACTGCTGGACCACCTGACAGCAGGATAACTCAAGTGTGATGACTGCAGCAGGGTGAACACTCGAACATCTACATTTATGGTAGGTACAAAACTGTACTTTACTGCTTTTGTGAAGTTTGATGTTTTTCCTGAATCCATGTTGGTTTCTTTTGGTAATCCATTTTCCTCTCACCTCCCTGAGGCACGCTGCTTAACTCTTCTTGCTGCTGTAAATTATCCATATGTCCATCATTTTTAGCTCTGTTAATGGGTAAAAAAAGAGCTACAGTGATCATTTGGTCAGTTAACATAGACTGGCAAGTGCAATGAATTAATGAATGAATATTTAAGTAGTAGATATCTGAGACTGCTTGGGAGTAATTTTTTCTAGTGAGACGTAGTAATAGAATTACTACTTCCCAATGTTTGCATTTTACTGTGATGAAGTACTGTGGAACCAGTTCTTATCTAACATTTTTCCTACTGTTGGTAACTGGGAACAAAAACAAAATACATACATTTTGTGGTGTTATCAATCAAGTGTTTTGATTGTTATAAATATATCAGACGATATTGTTTTCTTATCAGTCTGATTATTGCAGGATGAGCATCTTAACAGATATATGTACAACCCAGCATCAGATTATATGATGTCAGATGCTACAGTTCCACTCTATACCTCATATATTGTATTGCTACCAGGGAATCCCTATTCTAGTGTTTAATTGCCCGGGTCTACTTCATTATGAGTTTTTCTTTATATTTCTGTCCAGTTTTCTCATTAATGTTAAATTGTTCACTAGCCATGTGTCAGATTTAGTTTCAATTTAAACTTGAATAGATGGTGAAGCTGAAGCAAAAAGCAGCCATTGGTCTAAGTCTACCTGAGCTTGGCAATAAGCTTCTTTATAGGTGTCTCTCCCCTCCCTTTATCTTCCTTAAGCTCCCTTAAATCCCTGTGTTTACCTTCAGTTTGCCATTGTCCCTCCATGAGATTATGGCACCTCCATGAAAAAACTAACTCATTAAATTTAACTCTGGTCTTTGTCCTGCCAACTGACATGCATACCCCATTTCCTTTGCATCCTTTTGTCTTAATTTTATGCTTCCCTTCTCATCTTTGTAAGTGCTGCAGAAATTACTCAGAAGTTTGGCTTTACAAGCCACCTTTACATAGTAAGAATGAAAGCTGGTCTTTCTTTGTCTGTATTCTTTCCTGTTGATCTTCAGTATAGTAGTCACAGACACACACACACACACACACACACACACACACACACACACACACACACACACACACACACACACACACACACACACACACACTGCATGACTAAATGATGTCGGTCACTAGATGGTTCTAGATCATTCTCCCCAATATCTAGTTCCCCTACACTACATATTATTCCCAGAATCTCTCAAAAGCGCAGCAGTGCACTTATTTGCATTAAGTCCTAGGTGCCATATCTCAGCCAGCCATTCCTGTGTAAATGGGTCTTGCAAGATAGTGCTGCTGTGCCATCTTGTCTTAGTGGGAAGCTTGCCTTTAATTTCATTTGTATTTGTTAATTTGTATTCATGTTTCCTTGAAACAAATCATGTTCTTCTTCAGAATGCAGATGCTAGTTCCCATGCCATTTATTTTAGGGCCAAACATGGCTCTGCTTCATTGTGGGTCCTTTCTAGATTTGAGTTGGATTGAGGTACTCTTCCCTACTTAATATGGCATATTTCCTGTTACTGCAGACTTGTTTGCTGGATGCTGGTAATTGTATGTCAGTCAGAAGCTTTCTGATCTTTGCATAGTATGACATAACATTTTAATTCCTGCCAGGATCATCTGTAAGTGACAATGACTCAGTGGACTTTTCAGTTTCACTGGGACAAAGGAGAGACCTCTAGAGAAGCAAAGGTGTCTGTCATTCTATGCCATAGTAATGTGGAGTAGGGGATTTATATCTAAAATCTGGTCCATAAAGCTGCTTTTCAGCTCACTCTCCCCTGACAGGATTTGGAACATGGATGCTTCTAATAAGCATTTGCTTGATGTTTTGGGGGTTACCACAGCAGTGACTGGTAAATAAATAGACTGAAACAGATTTCTTCCCCAGTGTTTTGGAGCTGAAATTCATTCATTTAGTTATACTTGTGACCTGTGATCCAATTTATGGAAAGCCTCTTCATAATGGAGGCATGAGAAGAAAATTTTCATTCATAAAAATAGTGCAAGCATAATGTCCACAATTCCAGAAATGTGTATGGACATGCAAGATTTCTGAAGCAACAGTTAAAGAAATTCATGTATTGTGAGTTGGCATTATGTCAGTTGTAATTCAGTATTTCATGCATGGTTTGAGAGATGTAAGCAAAATCAGGAGCAGCAGTCTAGTATGTTATATCTGGGGCAATGAGTGCTGCTATATGAGTTCATGACATTGATGTATACGGTGAGTGGAAAATTCTGTGACTGTGTGTTGGTGTTCCATTTTGTAAATAGCAATATGGAAATATACAAAGCATTCCGATGACTGTAGAGTAGTGATATTAGAGTAAGTTATGAATGTGATGTGGCTAGTTGCCAAACAAGATCCTGCAAGAGGCCAGTTACTAGTGATGTGCCACAGGGCTCAGTGCTAGGACCACTACTGTTCGGAATATACTTCTCTGAAGTCAAGGCTAATGTGGAAGGCCTCTGAATGAAAGTTTGCCACTGACTGCAAACTGGGGGCAATTGTGGATTCCCCCAGTGATGTAGATATCCTTCAGGAGGGTCTAGATAACATATATGATTGGTGCCAGAATCATGGCCTAAAATAAAATGTGAAAAAATGCATTATCATACCCCTTTGGGAAGTCAAATAACCCTGCAAATTACAACATCAATAGCACACCTATAAGAGTAAACTTAGGGGTGAGAGATCTAGGTACACAGATAGATAGTAGCCTGAACTTTGACCGCCATGTGTCCACAGTGGTGAGGAAGTCATTCTATGCGACACAACTTATAAGTAAAGGTATGGCATCCAGATCCAAGGAATTTATAGTCTCGCTGTGCTCAGCCCTCATTAGACCAATAATCGAGTACAATGCACCATTTGGCATGTAATTGACTTGGCACTTACAGCAGGTGGAGTGACCTCAGAGGTTCCTCACAAAGAAAATACAGGGTGTAAACAACATGTCCTGTGTGAACAGACTAAAAACCCTATCCTTTTACTGTGTTTCTTACTGACTATTAAGGGGTGACCTATGCTTGACCTATGAGGCACTCGCAAATCCAGCCCTGATGGAGCTGCTACACATCTGCATGTCAGACAGTATGGGGGTCATTCGATCTAGGGATCTAAACTTGATCAGCGAATCAAAACATACTGGAGAGACAAATGTGTATCAGAGATTGCTCCTTCTTTGGAACAGGCTTCTTATTCACGTTAAGCAGAGCCCTTCTCTTTCCCTCTTCAGACACAGTTTAGCTCAGTAGATGGAGAATCACAAATTCACACCTCGAGTGTAGGCTATGTTCCTTATGGACAGAGGCAATCTGTCACATCCTCAAGACATGGGCACAAACCCATGCCATCCCTTTGCTCTTATATATTGGGTAAAATCATGTTATATTGGCTAGGCTTGTAAGGGGTCTAACCTAGTAATATCTTATGAACCTATGAAGATTTGATGTGGAAGAAACAAATGCAAAATAATTTCTGATTAACTAATTTTAATGTCCAGTAGATCTTACTGAAAAATAAGGCAGAGGAAGAGAATGAGTATGAGTGAGGACGATACGAAGTATGGCAAAAAATGGAGGGAGAGGAATTATTGTTGCCCTCTTTCCCTCTCAAATAAATGTTTTGACTTCTTTAATTGTTGTCCGCAGTTTCTCCTCTGGTTAATAAAAATATGCTCAACCAGTTTAAAGTGACTTGTCCATACCCATGGTCAAGAGTTTCCAACTTTTCATTTTTTTTTTTTTAGTCTTTTCCCACCTCTTTAGCTGCCATAATAGCATCTTTTTTAATCCAAACACCTAAGTATTTCATCTTTTCTTGGCCCCATAAATATGGGTATTACTGAATTAGTTCCTGTATGGGAACATAATTTACTGCTATAGTCTTTGTTTTATTCTCATTTATTTTTTATCCTGAAGAAACTTGAAACAGTCTCTAATTGTTTCACAACACTGAAATATCTTTTTTTTTTTTTTGGTTCTTCTGCAAAACATTTTTTTTCTTGAGTACCATACCAGTTATACCCTTAAATTTGTTGAGTACCTTATTTTCATTGCCAGTGGCTCTACATACAAGGCGAATAACAAAGGAGGAAAAGAACAGACCTGCTTAGTTCCTTTGCTCAGACACGGCCTGTCAGTAGGGAACCTTCCCACCTTGATTCTTGCCTCTGACCTTTCATATATTTTCCTAAATTAATCCCATTATTCTATTAGGAAAAGCAAATGCCTGCTGCCATTGGCCCTACTTGTAAAACCCAATTAACAGTAACGAATTCCTTAAGTGTATCAAGACTCGCCAGCATTTACAGGGTCTTCTTGCACTCTACCAGAATGATAATTACATCAAGGGAAGCAATGTCAAATGTTTGCCCCCCCACCCCCACCCCACCACAGAAAACGCTCTGAATCATAACTAAACACCTTAGCCATTCTCTTAGCTTTTGTAGATATAAATGCTTTATAATCATGGTTCAGATTTAAAGTTGGTCTGTATGAATTTGGATTTAAAAGGTATTTGGCTTCTGAGTAACACAGCCACTTCAGCTTTCCACCAAAATGCTGATGCTATCCTCCTTTGTAAAACACCATTAAACAAACCAAACCTTCCATGCCATCATAATTTATTGAGGCCTTCTGAAGACCACCCATGAATAAAATGCATGCATCTCCCCTCCCAGTTTGTTCCTGCTACTGCAGAGTTAAATTTCACCTCAGTTATGTAGTCACTTTGGTAAGGTAAGTAAACAAGAAAAACAAAACTTTTATTTTGATTTAGAAGTACACTTTTTGGAAGTTAAACTTTATTGGGACTTCGGTTATTATTTGTAACGTCACAATTTATTGTTTTTCTGCATTTTTCTTCTGAAGTTTTTCATTAGTGAAATGCAAGTACTTATCCAAGGTTGTTTATTGACAAAAATGACAGCCCAGCACCAGCATAGTTTGTTGTGATTTGAAGGAAGATAAGCTATCTTGATCCCCGAATTCCTAGACTATGTTATGCCTTCAGAATATCAGCTCAAAGGTGACCTGTCAACTGTACTATGTGATGGGAGTAGATTGGTGAAAATACTGCTGTTTTCATAGTCAACATTGATGAAGTGACAAGCTTTCACCTTCTTAGAAGGAATGGTGCAGCAGGCCAGATTGGACATTGGGAATGGAGAATACCATTACCTTTGAGTTTTCCTACTTGTTGGATCTCCCTGTTTTCATTAATGGTCAGGAACATCTGAAGAATAAGGGTATAAAAAAACACAGGAGCTCATCTAATACGGTCTTTAAAACCGATGAAGAAAATGTTATTGGATACGTTACAGTTGTAGAAGTGTAAAATACATGACAAATGGTATAACTGAGGAAGGTCTCTTCTTCAACTTTTTTCTTTGAGTCCTTAACTTACTGGAGTGAATGCCCAGACCTTACCAAATCCCTGATCAACTTGCCCAAAAAGTCTTGTATCTTTGAGACACCAGTGCATTCCTCATTGCCAGAGGACACCATAGGGTGATCTTTTTCATTCCATCTGTCCCATTTGACTGATGGGAAATATAGCCATCCGACAAATCAGATTTGTCAGCTCTAGCAAGCACTCAAACCTTGAGCATTTTCCTTATTCCCACAATTCACCTACCACTAACCCTGCCTCAGAATTCATTTGCCACTACAAGATGGATCGTAATCTACTGTGCTCAGCTAAATGTGTCTAAAATTGTGATTTTTTTTTTCCAATTTTTCTACACTATTTATATATTTTAAAATCTCTTATATCTTTCCTATATTTTAATGTAAAACAAAAATTGCTAATTCTTCCTTGGCTTCTTCAATAAGCAGTGGGTGAAGTGGCCTAGTCACTTCTCTCATTTTCCTTGCTAATTTAACGGTTTTACTCAGCTGAAGGACATCCTATATTGATCTTATTACTGTTATCTCTGTTTGCTACTGTTTCTTTTCACAGTTTCCATTTGAACTACTGTTTGTTTCTGCCTCATGTAATTCAAGTAGTGCTTTTTGCTTGCTATATTTCTTTTTTTTTTTCTTAGGGTTCATCTTTGTTTGCTGCCTTCAATTGAATATGAACCGAAGGCTTGAGAAAGTATGGCAGAAGTGACCACAGGATTCTGCCCCTGGACACCCTTGATTTCTGCATGGTGTGCCTGATGCCAGAACACTTCCTCATGGCTTGCGAAATACACAAGGGCTTTTGGCCCTTTCCCCTGTTAGAGTGTAAAAGTAGGTTAATTTTGTAAGGTTTGCTTTCTCCTGAACAAGATAAAAATAAATAAAAGGACAATGATAGCAAAAATACATATCAGAGAAACAACAATAAAGAAAGAGAGAAGGGAAAGGAAAGCCAAGAACTTGAGTGCTTCTTTGGCACCAAAGGTTGTTTGACCAGACCCTCATCAGCCATCATCAGTACCACCCTGTAGTATGTTCTTTCTCCCTGGTGCAAGGCCCCTTTGGTGCAGAGACTGTTGTAATATCTTACAGGTCTCCCAAGTAGATTCCCAGGGGACATTCCTTGGCGGCAGAACTCTCCAGTTTTCTCTCCTCCTACCCTTCATTCCTTGACTCTACTATGTCCTTCTGCAAGGGAATAACGGTGGCTGTTTTCCATTCAACTGGTATGAAGCCGGTGCTTAGACTATGAATGGAGTACCCAGTGGTGTTGCTGATTCATGTTGGAGCCCATGTAGAATGCAGCATGGGATGTTATCAGGTCCCATAGATGGCCTTAGAGAGAGCATTTACAACCTGCTCTTTAGAGATGCAAGGTATGAGACAGGTTGTAGGGATGTCATGGGATACGTGTGGTGGGGACAAGGGAGTGAAGTTTTCACAGAACCTGTCGGCCAACAGGTTAGCTGTGTCCACAGGCTCCAGTATATGTGGTATTATTAACTACCAGTTCTGCACAAATCTGGGTCTTTCCTTTTAGGTTACAGATGTAACTATAGAATACCTTGTGGTTGTCCTTTGTTGAGGAAACTAATCTGTACTCATAGTTTGCTTTGGAGGACTTCACGGGAAGTCTTATTTGCTTGTTTAAGCTGAAGAGGATGTATTTCCAGTTTAGGAGGGCTCGCTCCCTCTTACTCTTAGATAGCAATTTCTTCCTCTTATTGTAAAGTCTGTTTAATGGCAGTTGTCCACCAGGCAAGTTTGGTGTTCCTTGAGGAGCTTGTTTTGGTCCTATCAGGTATGGCTGTTAGTCATAAATAAATAACATTAAGAATTTACCTTATATGCCTTTAGTCAGGAACAGCACTTCAAAATGTGCAAACAGAAATTTTATTCTTACAACGCTGGGAGTCGGTCTTCATAGGTGCAGCGGTATAGTTGTTGCCTCACAACAAGAGGTTTTCCCGTTAGATTCCTGGCTGGAGTGCGGGGCGTGCCTTCTGTATGGAGTATGCATGTCCTCCCCGTGGCTGGGTGGGTGTTCGAAAGACATGCGTAAATGGGCGTGCCTTCGTTGAAGGTTAAACGTCCAGCTGGCACCTTGGCGTTCGTCAAAATCTACTGCCATTCCAATCATTAGCGGACCGGAGTTCTGCTGTGGCGACCCCTAACCGGGAAAAGTCGAAAGACAACAGCAGCAGCAGCGCTGGGAGTCTGTCTTCATAGCACTTGATGAAGCAGTTTCACTTTACATACAAAAAATGTATTTTATACATTTTGTCATCAAACTGGTCATGCAATTTTATTATGTTACAATGACTGTGACCTATAGAAAACTTTGCAAATGTCCTCATCCCTCGTGATTTTCACCTCAGACTTCATGTGAACACCTTTCTATACATGATCTACCTGCTTCCAAGGGGTCTTGTTTCTGACCTTGGATGTTTCAAACCTACCCCGAACCTGGAGAAGTTAGACTAACAAATTCCTTTTGCAGTAACTGCAGCACGTACTATTTTCTCTTATTCCATACTAAAAGAATGCAGTTTAAGAAACAGCAATACCATGGCTTATGAAGCTATATTTTTCCCAGCCCTGCCTACAAATTATATTTGCATTTTAACAATCATATTATAGCATCATTAATAAACTGAAATTAATATACATTTTAATAAGCTGGTCTTGTCCCATAATATGGCCGAGTCAATGCAGTTGTACAGGTGTTTGTATAAAGCTTTGGTATAGAACTCTGCATAGTTGCCAGTTCTGTCTGAGGGAGGAGGTGCAGTGAAGCTAGTTATACCATCTCGTAAGTGGTTAGAATCTGCTTTGGTGAAGTTTTTTTTATTTTAGTTGCTGCTGGGATGGGGTTAGGTGTGATAGTTACTTTGAATTAGACTGATTTTGTGGTCAGATCTCACTAGGGAAGACATCACAGTGGGGGTGATACATTGGTTCCCCATATTGGTGAGCACCAGATCCAGGATGTTGGCACCCCTTGTGGAGGTGCCAACCGGCTGGTCCAGGGCATTGGAGTTAATGACGTCGAGGAACCTTTGGGCAAATGAGTGACCACGAATAATTTACCCAGTCAATGGATGGGTAGAAGTCGCCCAAAACCATGGTGTTTAGATGTATTTTGATAGACTCAAGTAGATCCAAATAGGTAGAGTGGGTGTCCTGATTCATGGAGGGGGTCCTGTAACTGGCAATGACTTGAATAGGTGTCCTACCAACAGTTAATTGCACTTGAAATGTCTCCAGGGAATCATACTGTTTTACCAATCTGGAGGTGTATTTATTTTTAATGAATATTGATACATCACCTCCTTTAGTTGTCACACCTTCAGTTTGAGGTCTGAACTTGTGGAATGAGGTGTAACCTGGTTTGGCTGGGGTGCTGTCCACAGCCTTGAACCAGGTCTCCATGACTGCGCAAATGTCTGTGTCATCCAAGGTGAGGACAGCTCATCACTGCTTAATGCCTGTTCTGGCAATCATATGAATAAAGTTCAGTTGGCAGTTATCTCATATTTTCATACTGAATTTCCTTCTTCCTCATTTGCAGCATAAAATGTGTGCAAAGCTTTTCTCAAGGGAACCTTTCTGTTATGTCCTGCTGTCAGAGATCCAACATTACTTTGTGACTTCACGCTGTTTCTGATGGCTGTCACATCCACAAGAAGTTCAGAGTTAGAAGCACTCACATCTGTACAATACTGTTTGGTTTTCCATAAAGATAGGGTCTTAAGATCTCATCCTACCCTTCATTCCAAAAGTTGCTTCAGAGTACAATCTCAGCCAGCCCATTCAACTTGAAGTTTTTTTCCCCAAACCATTCCATCTTCATAACGTAAATATACATAGACAATTGTTTCTACCTTCACCATACCTTTTCCAAACATTATAAGTTGGGATGTCACCTTCTGGTCTAGATCCTTCTTCTTTGGAGCTACCTTCCTCAAGGACTTTCTGTCATCATCCCACGTGGGGAACTAGAAAACCTGGGATTCTGTCCCATCCATGGAATCAGACTAACAGGATGAAATAGGATACAGAAGTACGGAAGTAAATCCAACCAGTCAGCCACGGCAGTTGCTGTATAAAATCATGGATTTTATTCAAAGAAGGAAAATAAAACCATAAAAGCAAGGCTGTAACACAGGATTTACTTCTGTTTTTACCTTTTCACATTTAACCAGTCTTAATCCATGTTTACAATGTTTTTCTCTACATTTAGGATACAGAAGTACTTACCGTAATGCTGGTCCCTTTTCATCCATATTCCGCTCGATTAGTCAACCCACCCACCTTTCCTTTTCTAAATTGTCACTGTGTGTATCCAGATGGATCTGAGAGACTTATTGGAATCTCATCTTCCTCTTCACACTTCTCAATATTTATGATTCATTCTAGGAGAATCAGTAAACTCAATCTTTGGTTGACAAAGGGAAAGTAAAAATGGCAGAATACTGCATGATTCTGGAACCCCCTCCTAGGATCCTTCTACCATGTCCATAGTCTTAAACTCTTCCAGGAAGTTATGCATATAACCTCCTTAACAAACAGCCGCAGTTCATTGTCCACTTAGAAGTATCCTTCACTCATACACCAGAGGCATAGAGAAATGAAGCCCTGACTCAGGTGACCCAAGTATGAATAGCAGCTCTGGTGCTTAACAGCACAGGTAGGGAGGATGGGCTTGCCTGTCTGGGACAGGGAGACACAGGATATGCCTGTAGCCAGGGCTGCCCCTGGTGTAGACTAGGGAGAATCTTCTTCATTGCAAGGCATGAGCAAGTTGACTTGGCATGCCTATATGTCTGTCATGCTTGCTCCAGCCAATTAGGGACTTTTTTCTAAAAACTCCCTGTCTACTAGTATGAAGCTTACTCCTTGCTACTTGCATTTCACTAATGGGAGGAGTGGCTGTTGTGGAGATCAAATCACCCCCAAGGGTTGACTAGGCCGAATCTGTCCAGTCTCAAGCTGACAGCTTGGTTTCTCCACTTCCGCTAGTTGCCAGGCAGAATGACATCCCCTCTCCTGTTTGTGATATCATTCTGGCTTCTCACAAACCATCCACCAGAAGACTATACCAGGACAAATGGAAAAGGTTCTCTATTTGGTCAAAGGAAAGGATGCTAGATCCGTATTCAGCTCCAGTCACAGCGGTCTTGCAATGTCTGTCTCCATTTGTTGAAGATGGAGCTGCAGCCTCTACCAGACGAGTAAATCTGGCGGCGATTTCAAATTACCATAATGGGCTGGATGGTACTCTGCTCATATCACTGCGTTTATGTAAAACCTTTCTCAAAGAAGTTCTCACATTAGACCTCCAGTCAGACAGCCTTTAGAGCCATGGAACCTCACGCTAGTTCTCCAGTCATTGACTCAACCCCCCTTTGAACCCGCAGCAAATTGTGATCTCAAATTCTTGTCATGGAAATCTCTCTTCTTGGTAGCCATCACGTCAGCCAAATGAGTTTCAGAGTTGCAGGCATTGTACATCAGAAGACCCTACCTAATTTTTCAGAAGGACAGAGTATCACTCCGGATGAACACTTCCTTTCTCCCCAAAGTTGTTTCTGATTGTTCCATCAGGCAGTCTGTTGATCTTCCAGTATTTTTCCCCAAACTTTTCTAATAAAGGAGAATACTGCCTACATTCGTTGGATGTATACAGGCAGTTGAGATTCCATTTAGACAGGACCAAAACAATAAGTAAGACCGACCAACTGTTCATTTCTTTTTCGGGGCCTAGAATGGGAAACTCTGTCTCCAAGATTACTTTATCGAAATGGCTAAGGGACTGCATACGTTTCACTTATTCAATTCCAAAAGAACATATGCCACAGAATATTAAAGGCCATTCCACCAGACCTGTGGCAACTTCTGTAGCCTTCCATTCCAGAGCTTGTATGGATGACATTTGCACAGTAGCCACTTGGACTAAACCCCACACCTTTATCAATCATTACAAATTGGATGTGGTCTTCAGAGGGTGAGCTGCCTTCGGCTCAGTGGTTCTCAGGAACATTCTTCTATAAGGGCCGCCCAAGGATGATAATGTAGCTTAGAATTCTGTCCCATCAGTGATGAATGGAAAAAAGATTAACAACATCAGATAAAGAAGTTATGTCTTACCATAACGGTCCATATGTGTTGTTCATCTTTCATTCATCACTTCCTGCCCTCCTTCCCCCGCCAAAGGCTCCTGGCGGATACTTTGGGTCCAAGTGGTGTCTTAGGATATTTGTGCAGAAATGGCCTCTGCTTTACTTGTATAACATGGGCAAACTCGATCTGAGGTAACAGGGAGAAGGACACTGTGGGTCGATGCTTAGCTTGAGAGTTTTTGGGATGGTGCGAGCTTAGTACTAGGCTGGCTCTGTTCCGAGGGCTCGGAACCGAACCCATCTGTGATGAATGAAAGAAGATGAAGAACGCAGATGGAACGTTATGGTAAGACATAACTTCTTTTTTGTATATCTAAGGTAACCATATAAGAACATGAAATATAATCTGATTTAAAAATACATTCTGATAAGAGTCTTAAAGAAGTAATGAGAATCTCCAAGACCAGAAGGAACTTTGTCTAAAACAGGTATAATTTTGCTGTGGGATAATCCATTGAATATTTCTTGGTTGTTTTATTCTATATTTGAATAACAGCTTTGCATTCCTTAGATTCGCCATGACTTGTTCTTTGTGTGATGCCGATTTCTTAGATATCCGTTTGCATAAAGATATTGATGGCCGTATTGACATGGGTATGCATAGGAAAGCTTGCTGGAAAAATAGCCTGGCACTAGTATGCATCCTGGACATATATACAAAATGAGTTGAAAGGCTAATTTGTGAGGGTATCTAGGCTACGTACCAGCAATGAACATTTAGAATGTGCATTTTCCAATCTATAGAGGAATTTATTGGATAGAGGGTACCAACCACTTGAGATGGCTAAACTTTTTAATGAAATTTACTCTGGTAAGACCAATCATTCCCTTAAAGAACAAATCCTTGAACATCAGTGTGATATACGGAATCCCCAGCTCGCTAATGCTTTAGCAAAACATGTTGCCTCTTTTTCTACCCATTCTTTTTGCTATATGGTATTACAATTGGCTAATAAACATATAAGGCAGGAGATACTGCAAATAAAACTGAGCTAGTTGAATTAGAATGGATTATTACACTTCACGCTGACAGAGTATTGCTTAAATGGAGCTGTACCTTTAAAGCTGGCTGTGAAATCGTGAAGATTGTTTTACTGATTAATTGCTGTTTTATTGAATTATTGCATTGTTTTTTGATGATTGACTTTTACCTGATTTTATGGTCTGATGAAGTGCCTCAGTGCATGAAAGCACTAACCTGATAAATTTTATGGTCCTACAACCCTGTTGGTCGGTCTTTTGTTTTTTTTATATTTCTGTTGTCTACCAGATTCCCTAAATGGGACGACCAGGTCTGATATCCCGTAGCCACTTTTACTAGGTTATCGAAAGCTGTTCAGTTTGTGTTTGGACACAATTTGTTATCTATTCTGCTGAGTTGAAGATATTTACTCTGTAGGCACATTCAAAAGGATTTAAATGTTTGTTTTTTTTTCCCCCAGTCCTCTGACTTAATGTTCTGGATTGCCATTTGTCGCTTGTCCCAGAGCCAGGTTTGTGATGTGGTAGAATTAAACTGCTGTTTTGTTTGAATAGTGACGCTGCTCAGACCTGCTGTCTCACATTCAGTTCTCTGTTTTGATATTTCTTCTGGGTGCCTTTTTTTGCAATGTTTTAATACCCTTCACATACTGGTATGGTATATTTGCCAGAGATTTTGGTTTCTTCCTCAATCCCAAGCATATACCAGTATGTAGAATGACTATTTTCAGATTGCCCTAGAGGTGTGTGTGTGTGTGTGTGTGTGTGTGTGTGTGTGTGTGTGTGTGTGTGTGTGTGTGTGTGTGTGTGTGTGTGACCGTAGCATGCATGAGTCCTCTGATGGCATGCCATTTTTTTTAAACGAGAAACATATTTATTAGGATCATAGGAAGTTATTAGACTAATGGCCCTAGTGCCCTTACAAGCCTAACCAAGTTCTGCCTTTGTTTCCACAATCAGCACCTATTTTCCCTGTCCAAGAGAGACACAGGTGGAACCCCTGCTGTGAATTTACAGCTACCCATCCCATCATCCAGATTGCCCTTCAAGAAGGCCAAAGAGATGCTCTGCTTGACGTGAATTGGGAGTCTGTTCCACAGGTGCTGTAATCTCTGGGAGACAAATCTGTCCCTCCAGAACATTATGTTAATGTCACATACCAGGTTAAGGTCTTTAGAGTGAGTAACCCATGAGCCATTGGACTTACAGATATGCAGCCTTTCCAATAAAGCAGAGTCAGAGATTGCCTCTCGGTAGGCTGCAAAAAATGGAGTAAAATTACAGTGGTTTCAGCCCATCCACAAAGGACAGATGTGAAGACCTTGAATTCTCCTTGTAAAAAACCTTTGTGGCCTCTCCACTTGCTCCAAGTGCCTGGAAAGGTACACACCAAAAGGGGCGTTGTACTCAATTATTGTCCTGATGAGGGAAGAGAACAGGGAGGTTATAACTTCTGTTTTCTGGAGGCAATGCCCTTACTTATGAGATGAGCAAGATAGAATGCCCTTCTAACCACTAGGGAGACATGGTGATCAAAGGTAATGTTGCTGTCAACCTGTGTGCCCAGGTCTCTCACCACTAAGTGCATGCTTAGGGTGCTTCTATTGATGTGATATCTACCCACCTCTCATACTGAAAGGGATAATAATACATTTTTTTGCACTGAGTTTAAGGCCATGACTTTGGCACCAATTATCAGTTATCACATAGGCAATCATACATTTATATAAAAGAAAACAAACCATATTGTCACAAAAGCGTTACAAGTATTGTATATCACAAAGCATATTAACATAATTTTAGTTGCAAACATTATGCATCACTTATAAGCTACCTAATCTTTGTCAAAGATTACATAGCTCATTCAAATCCTGCCTTCTTTTAAATCTCATTCCTCTCCTGTATGTATTGTTCCCATAATTCCCATTTTTTCTATGTAATTTGCTCCTACCCTTTGCTAAAGATCCCAATTCCAGTTGTTTCATTTCTGTTATTGTATTCACTATTTCTAGTACAATTGGTTTAGACTTTGATTTCCATTTTCTAGTAACTGCTTTTTTAACAGCCACCATAATTAGAGTTAGCAAGGCCTTATTATGTCAATTAAATTTTTATTCTGCATCATAGCTCAGAAAAATCATTTCCCTAGATACACAAATTTGCTCGTCCAGTATCTCTGATAGAGTAGTCTGCAGGGAATCCTTAAAGTCTGCAACTCATTACACTCCCAGAGAAATGTGTTCCCAATTATCTCTCTCTTTCCGATCATACCTTCAACATTTGGTGTCTTCCTGAGGAAAAATTATCTGGAGTCTACTTGAGGTATAAAAATACCTATGAAAATATTTCCAAGCCAAAATCCTAAATCTTATAGATTTTGTTGCATATTTGGGAGGCATGCATATAGCCCCTCCCCATTGATTTGTGAATTACTTATCCAGTCCCTCTTCCCAATCCTCTCTAACCTCCTCTGATTGATTCTTATAGTTACTGTGCAGTATATATGCTCTACTAATTATTCCTTTTATAACAGCAGCTTCTTTTCTACATTCTAATAAAAACTCTATCACTGGTGGTCTTTCATTTAGAAGCCCCTATTTCGTTTTCTTTGCCAATACTCTGATATCAGTCCTTGATAGGGAAGGCAGTTTCTAACCAGCAGTTCAAAGGCATTCTTTGGTGTCTTCCCATTCTATTACCTTTCCCCTCTCTAGTTATTTGCTCCCAATACCTTGTTTCCTTTGCCAGTTTTCTCCAGTAAATTCCATGCCTCTCTTACCTGTTGTCTGTATCCCTGATTGCAGTTATCCTTTTCGGTAGAATCTCTTTTCTCCATTCATGTTTGCTTAGTTCTTAGAATAATTTCTGCTACATTATGCATATATTCTGTATGATTGTTATTCTCCTTAAAGACCTGCATCGAAAATCCCAGTCTCTCCTTGTTTCTTGAGCCCCCCCCCCCCCGTTTCATCATCATCATCATCCCTTTCCACTTTGAGTTACAGTTTTCTGCTTGTACTATGTATAGGAGCCTTAACTATATAGCTCTGAAATACCCCTTCAAATTGGGTAATCACAATCCACCTTGTTCTATTAGATAAATCAGCTTATTCCTCTTGACTCTTGCCATCTTCATCACCCAGATAAAATTGTTCAGCTCTTTATTAATTGTTATCCACAACTTCTCCTCTGGTTGATAAAAGTATGCCTGACCTGCTTGTACCTTAGTATCTGTATCTGTATAAAAGAGCTTCCAATTTGTCAGTTTTTATATTATCTTTGTTTAGTCTGTTCCCACATATCCTTACATATGCCACACTGGAATCATTTTTAGTCCATACTCCTAAGTACTTAATTTTCTCATGTCCCATAAAAATGGATATTGCTGAACCATTTCCCGTGTGGGTATATAATTTACAGTTGTTGCCTTTGTTTAACCTTCATTAAGTTTGTATCCTGAAAAGATTTGGAACTGTCTGAAAATGTTTCACAACACTGAAATGTCCTTGTCTGAGTTTTATCGGGAGTACAATATCATCTACAAATATTCCCAGATTTTCTTGACTACCATACCAATTATATCCATGAATTTCTGAGTCCCTATTTTCTTTGCCAATGGTTCTAAATATGATGCAAATAAAGGGGAAAGAGGAAAACCCTGCCTGGTTACTCTGCTCATGTAGAAATTATCAGAGAGGAACCCACCCATTTTAATTTTCACCTCCAGTCCCTCATATATCCTCCTAGTCAGCCTTATAATTTTATCAGGGAATGCAAATGCGTCCATTGCCCTGCTCATAAAGTCCCAGCTTACTCTGGTAAATGCTTTCTCTGCATCAAGACCCACCAACAACAGTGGTATTTTCTTACATTTCATTTTATTTTATTTTTTTTATTTTATTTTATTTTATTCATTTTTTTAGTTTAATCATATTGTGACTTTAACACACAAGAAATACTGTTGTTTTTCAGAAGTTTAAGGCTTGGTCAACAAGCATTTAAGGGGTTAACCAATTAACTGTTTGTCTGTTTTATTAGTTCTGTCTAATCATGTACTAATTGATATGTGTATTTAAAGTTTGTTCTCAATGAAGTTAACTAACTCTGAAGATGCCCAGGAGGGTGAAAGCGTTTAGTCAGTAAAGTTTTTTCCACAGTTTTTTATAGTTTTTCTACATATTTTTTTCAATATTTTGTATCTGTACAATAAAGGTTCTATGATTTTACCTGTTATGTTACCTTAGTGCCTTTCTGTTTATTAGTATTTTGCATTTTCTGGAGTATTTTCTTACATTCTACTTCCCTCTGGATTATCAGTTTATTGTTAATGTTGTCAGATATTTGCCTTCCCTCCACAAAACCACCTTGATCCGTATCTGTCAATTTTGGCATCACTTTTGCCATTCTGTTAGCCATTGTAGACATAAACACTTTATAATCATGGTTTAGGATTGAAATGGGTCTGTATGAAGCTGGATCTGATCGGTCTTTACTCTCTTTGGGTATTACAGCCATGACCACTTTCTTCCAGGATTTTGGTATTTCTCCTCCTTCTCTTAAAGTACTGTTAAAACCTTCCAGCTCTTTATCAGTTTTTCTCTCCTAGCTTCCAAACTTCCACAGGAGTAACATCTCTTCCTGGGGACTTTTCTATGGAGTGGTTATACATCATCATTTTTATCTTATTTCCACTTATCCTAACTATTAATAATTTAGCCTGATCTGCTTCTAACCTTGGCTCATTTAATTTTTCCATAAACATTTCCATTTGTACCTTTTCTTGATTTACCTGTTTCCCTGCTTTATATAGACTTTCATACACTTTCCAAAGTATTTCTAGTACCTCTACAGGATCTCTTGTTATCTTCCTTATTAAGGCTCCCTAAGCCTGGTGACAGCCCTTTCTACTTTCTTTTGCCTGAGTTGTGCAAAAAGTTTTTGTGCTCTGGAGTTATTATCCAAACACATTTGCTTAACAACAGTCTTTCTAAACTCATGCATATTATCATGATAATCCCTTATTTTCTGTTTAGCATTTTGCAGTTGCTCCTCTTTTTGTTCTGTAAGGTTCTCCCTATTCTGCAACACTTTAACATTTGTTAGTCCCTCTAAATAGTACTTGTTAGTTCTTAACCATATATTTTTCTTTTATTTGGACCCTATTTTTAAACTCCACTTTAATTATATCCCACTCCCTAGCTGTATTTTCAGAAGAAATTTCTTTCTTCTCTGATAGCTACTGAATAATTTCTTCTACCCATTCCTTAAGTTCCTCTCTTTTCAACAGATAAGTGGGAAAGTGCCAGCGTCTCATTTTTATTTTTTTACCTTGTGTTTTTTTAGTTATTAATGGCACGTGATTTGAAGTAGTTATTGGGTGCGTATCAAGACCTTCAATCAAATGCACATGTTTCTGTGAAATGTAAATTCTGTCTAGCCTAGTCCAGTTTTTGTATCTTGGGGAATATGTAAATTTACTCTGAACTCCTAGCTGTCCTTTTTTATATTTCCCGTCTTGGCCCCACAAACACAACTTCACTGCTGCAAGTAAAATTCCACTCCCCACCTATAAGTAATATTTCTTGCTCTAAGCTGATTATTTCTCCCAGAATTTTCTTAAGCTCCTCCTCCCTTGCCAGTAGCCCCTTAGCACTACAGATCTGCCATTATCTTTTTTATCCTCTTCTATCACAATTGGAACTCCTCTTGCAATTATTATAAGTACTTCTCTTTTCTGCTGAATAACCATCCTGAAAACATTTCTTTATCAAATTCACATGTTCTCTTCTTTCCAAGTACGTCTCCTATAGCATAGCTCTTTGCATTGTATATTTTTAATATATTTCACTACTCTTTCTTTGTATTGATCTGTGAGACCATTGACATTTAATGACATTACAGGAATTCTCATTGCATTAAAAAGTTATTATCCCCACCTTTGATATGTAACAGGAAATGTGATTGTCAGTCTCACCTTTATTCTCACTGATGGGTCGGATCCAATCCTTCAGATCTGCCTCAGCCATTTCCCAAGTTCAAGGTCTTCAGCAAAGCTCATGGGCCTCTCTTTACCCATAATGCAACCCCCTAGCTTCCTCAGATCTCGTTTGTCGCTCTGTGAAGGAGGTTCTACATAGCAAAGCTCTTGGCTAAGTGTCACTATTTTCTGTTTTAATTCTATTGTAGTACTTCTTTATTGTGTGATGGTTTACTCCTGTTATTTAATTCTTTATTTATCTTTACCACTTAGAGTGAGTGAAACATAATTTACTGTCTGTACACTTTACTTCAGTTGTTAGTGTCTGTTTAAGTTAGAGTGACATCTAACATTTGTTTTAATTAAAGGGTGTTTATTTATTACCCTCTTTCCTTTCTGCCCCTTTTCCCTTCTGCCGTTTAAGTTAGAGGGCAATTAGATTTAGAAAAAAAATTTTCCTTATCTTCCGACCTGTTTAGGCCTTGTCTGTTATAAGCGTGAGTGTGTTTCTCATTAGAATGCCTCAAAAAGAAGGGGCTTTGGCACTGTGAGTTTGGCTCCTATTTCTGCTTCAGAGCTTCTGTCTTCTGCTTCAGAGGTTCCATCTTTTCTGAAAACTCATTTGTCAGATCCAGGGAGTTCTTCGGAGCAGGGGTAGACTGCCTTTGAAATTATCAGGAGAGTTCTAATTCCAAGTCTCAGACACAGCCTTCTGTGGATATTCCTCCAAGCTCTGCGAGGTGTCTTTAGCCTCTCACATACCCCTTCCACAGGAATACAGAGACCCTAGGCCTAAGGATATCCAACAGGGACCCCCCCCTTCTGAAACCTCTCCAGAGTATCCCACTGAGGAGGTCCCTCGGAAGAGGACCTGCAGGAGGAAGCATCTTGACTCCCCGGAGGAGTCTATCACATCTGACACCAGTTTAGATGAAGCAGAATGGCCCCCACGTTCATCTCCTGAAGATGTCTCCTTTGGAGACATCCTGGAATTTGGAAGGAGAGAGGTGACTGGCAGTCCACAACCCCTTCGGCTGGGGAATCAGTGTACCTGAAGGCCTTTGGGTCTCACCCTTCAACCTCTTGGGTGACCAATCATTCTGACGAGCTTATCGAGTTATTCTTTCAGAAGGCTTGGGAGACCCCAGACTCCATAGAACCTACTCCTAGGAGGCCAAATAAATACATTAGAGCTCCAAAAGAAAAGTCCTTTTTGACAAAAGGTGTAGCAGTTGATGCCATGGTCGTGGCGGCGGTCACCAAAAAAGAACTGCCCAACACCAGTTCCTCTAGCCATCCTCCTAATAAGGATTCTAGTACCATGGAGAGGTATGGGAAGCGCATCTTTTTATCAGTGACCTTCTCTTTGTGGTTACTGAACTACCTTACCCATTTCACTAGAGTACAGTGGGATCTGTTAAAGGAACTCTCAGATTCCTTCCAGGGAGCTGTAGCTGATGCGGTGACAGATAGTCAACATTCAGTTCACCACCCTTAATTCTGTTGTCAACTCGTCCATGATACTCGTATCGTATGCAGCAAATGGAGCAAATAGGTAGCGGGTTCACGCATCTCTTTCTCTCAGGAGACAGGCCTGGATACACCTTTGCGATTTTGCAGAGCTCTTCAAGTCTTCCTTCGTGAACCCCCCTTTTGATGGCTCTTCTCTTTTTGGGCCTAAAATTAAAGAGACACTTACAGGGTATGAAAAAGAGGGGAAGACCTTGTCTGCCGTTGGAGTGCATTTTTCCACACCTACCAGACCCTTTCCTAAGGGTCAGAGAGGTATTGGGAAAATGTGGTTCAGAAAATCTCAAAGATCTTTCCAAGACACAGGGTGAAAATTCCCTCAGGGGCAAAAAGGGGGAACAGTAATGGAAGACGCCAACTTTGCGACAAGGGAGGCCCACAAATTCAGGGTTCTAGAGAATCTTTCTTTGGTATACCCTTCCAGTGCTCCTGAAGGAGTGCCCGATTGTTCACCTATGGAGGCAGTTGGGGGTCGATCATTCCCTTCCCTTCCCTGCTCCCGCAAACAAATCAGTTCCAGACATTCCACCCAGTCAGAAGGAACAAGCAACCATAGAGATCCAAAAGTTACTAAGGAAAAGAGTCGTACAATAAGTCCCCGCAGACCAGAGAGGATCCAGAACTTATTCAAGATTAATTGTAGTTCCAAAGAAAATAGGGGACTGGAGACCCATATTGGACCTCAGCAATTTGAACAAGTCAGTGAAAAAGACCAAGTTCCGGATAGTGACACACCAGTTGATACCTGGAAAAACACAATTGGATGTGCTCTATAGACCTTCAGTATGCGTACTACCACATTCTAATGGAAAGGTGATCCAGAAGGTGCTTGCACTTCTGGCTAGAAGCCAGTCATTTCCAATTTTGAGCTCTGCCCTTTGGCCTCACTACAGCCCCTAGTGTTCATCAAATGCATGGCAGTAGTGGCGGCTCATCTGAGATGCCGAAGATTCCGGGTCTTTCCATATCTGGATGACTGGCTCATAATTGCCCTGACCAGGCATCTTCTACTACAAGCCAGGAGCTATACCCTTCAACTTTGCTCCCCCCTAGGTATTACTGTAAACTACAAAAAGTCTGCTCTAGAGCCATGTCAAAGCTTAGTCTTTATAGGAGCAGAAGGAAACACAATACATGGCTAGCAAGACTCCCACAAGACAGAGTAAATTATCTCCACCATTATGTAAGATTGCTTATCAGGAAGACGAGAGCCTCTGCAAAACTGGTTCTTCAGGTACTGGGTAAAATGGCTGTGTCTATCATACTCATTTCCCTAACTTGTCTTCATATGCGAATACGTCAATGGTTGCTTTCCGTACAATGGTCAATCTTGGAACTTCCAGTGTCTCACAAAATTATGTTAACCAACACCTGCAAAGAAGATCTTCAATGGTTGATTCACTCTCCATTAGTATCTCAAGGCCGTTCTTTCATCCCCCCTCAACCTCAGACCGCGGTGACCACAGATGATTCCCAGATGGGGGGGGGGGATTATCTAGGGAAGACCGTCCAATGCATCTGGCAGGAACACAAGGCTCACTTGCACATAAAGGAGATGAGGATGATGCTTTAACATTGCAAGCATTTCAAGACACTCTACCTCTAGGAACGATAGTCCATTCAGACAGTATGTCTGCAGTCTGGTATATAAACAAACAAGGGGGAACCACATATTAACCCCTTTGTCAAGAAGCTATGAGGGTCTGGCAATGGGCTACCACCTCAAACCATTTTCTGATAGCAATGAACATCCCAGGGAAATCCAACATGATTGCGGACAAATTGAGCAGAGCCGTCCTATGGACACGAGTGATCCCTCAGCCAGAAAGTTATGTAAGGGATCTTCCAGAAATGGGGCCAGCCTTGCTGAAATCTCTTCATATCACCCACCAATGCCACATGCAGCAACTACTTCACCCTAATCCCCCCCCCCCACGGGGAGTCAGTGAGGGGTGCACTTGTTCACGATTGGCCTCCAGGACTTCTTTATGTCGTTCCTCCAATCCCTCCAATTCCCAAGTTTTTGCAGAAAGCAAGTTTGTTGGAGACAATTATCCTGATTTCTCCGATTGGCCTAGTCGGATCTGGTTCCCCTTCCTTCAGCCTCATCTTCTTGACGTGACATGGATCCTGGACACTGTTCAGGACCTTCTGACTCACCTGTCAGGAATGGTTCATCCCAACCTGGACAGTCTCAAACTAACAGCTTGGCTGCTCCAGTTCCCCTAATCGCCAAGTTTCTGTCCCTTTCCTCTCCAGTCAAATATATTTTGCTATCTTCCCATAAAATATCTACACAAAAATTGTATAGAAGTAAATGGAAGAGATTTGTTACATGGGCCAGCGATAATCAAATAGACCCTTTTTATGCACCCATACATTCTGTTTTAGAGTTTTTGACAAAACTTTTCATTGAAGAAGTGGCTGCAGCAAGTATTATAGGTCAGTTGGCAGCAATTTCCATGTAGAAGCAAATAGTTCTGGAATTATGTCACACAGACTTTGTAAAGCATTGTTGAAAGGAACGACTATGATAAGAACTCCATATAAAAATCTAACATCCCCTTGGGATCTAACTTTCATCGTATCTAGCATTATATGTTCTCCTTTTGAACCATCGGCTACATGCGAGTTGAAATACCTCTCCTGGAAAATTTAGTTGCTATTACTTCTGATAGAAGAGTTTCTGAATTACAAGCTTTGTTTACCAAGCACCTGTACCTATTTTTTTCATAAGTTCAGAGTTTCTTTATGCAATAACCCCTCTTTTCTACTGAAGGTTGCATAGGAAAGTAACCTTAATCAATCTATAGAGCTGCCAGTTTTCTTCTCTGACTTCCAAAACAAAGGAGAATATTCACTGCACCTCTTAGATGTTCATAGGCAGTTACATTTCTACTTGCATAGAAACTCTGAAAATCAGATCAGCTCTTCATCTCTTATTCTGATACTAAAAAAGGTCAACCAGTCACAAAACTTACTTTGTCTAAATGGCTTACACTATGTATATCTTAAGCTAATAATTCAAAGAACACACCTCTTCCAAATACTGTTAAAGCTCATTCCTCAAGGTCTGTAGCCACATCTGCAGCTTTTTGAGCTAGATTGCCATTGGATAAAATCTGTGCTGCAGCAACTTGGGCAAAACCACATACCTTCTTTACAAAGTGGATTTGGCCTCTAGGAGTAGACCCTCTTTCGGTTCGGTGGTTCCATGAGCCATGCAAGAGTCGGGTTACTTGGGATACAGTCCCATCATTGAGAATAAAGACAAAATTGACAACATCACATAAAGAAGTTATGTACTTAACATTCCATGTATGTTGTCCATCTCACCCTTTATTCTCACAGCCCTGCCTCCATACCCCCCCCCCCCCGCCTATACTCCTGGGAAGACCGTGTACCACAAATTGGAAACCACAGGGCCATATAGCTTCAGAAATGATCATCTTGTGAAATTTTTTGAGTATGTATATGTACATATATATATTTCCTGTATGAGACTGCTAGGAGAAAACAAGATCTGAGGAAGCTAGGGGGTTGCATTTATGGGTAAAGAGAGAAGCCCATGAGCATTGCTGAAGCCCTCGAGCTTAGAAAATGGCCGAGATGGGTCTGATGGATCGGATCCGACCCATCAGTGAGAATAAAGGGCGAGATGGACAACACACATGGAACGTTATGGTAAGCATATAATGTCTTCTTTTTTGAAGTGTCCAGTTCCAGCTTTTGTGTTACATGCATACACTGTATGGCAGGTTGACCATTTATGCAGTTGTTTGTTGTCATATCCATTTGAAGTCTATGTCACATCCTACAAAACTTTTTGCTTTATTAAGAAAGCCCTCAATCAAAGAAAAAACTAACATACTCCCAGTACCCCCCCCCCAAAACCTGTTAACTTAATACTAACACACAAAACTGTGTACATCTTCAAATATTGAAGTTTTACCGTACTGATAAAGACAAGTGTCTCGAACTGACAGCCACACTCGCGGACTTGTGGTAACCTAAAATAAAAGTTATTCATGCTAAGACACATGGGTACAGCCTGTGCTTCTACTAAATGCTGTCTGGTTTTGTCTTATCTTTAGAGCTCTCCCAGGTAGAAAAAAACATTTGAATTCTTTCAGAAAACATCATCTCCTAGCCATTTCTCTTTATCAGATTGTCTCCATGGAGACAGGAGGACCAGATACAAAGTTGTTACTAAAAGCATAATGCTTTATAATATTCGGTGTTCTTTTTCATTTATTTGCTTTCTCTTAAAACTTGTTTCTACATCAAGCTTAGGACCCTAATCCAGTCATTCCCCTATGCAAGGATGCGAAAAAGTACATCAATTTTTTTTTGTCTTTTTTTTTTTTGTCATGCTCTATTGATCAGATTTTTTTTTTCTACATCACGGTGCCTACATTTCTTAAAACTGAATAAGGAGAAAGAGGAAAAAAACAGGAGCACCTGTTTACATTCGTAACTCTATTACACTTGAAAAATAACTGAAAAAACATTACTATATAGCATGCAAAGAAAACCATGCACTATAAACATATTACTGTTAAGAAAAAAAAATTGTCTTGCTTACAGTTAACGTTCTCCCTCCTGATCCTCTCTTTTAAATATTTTTCCAAACATTAATTACATGAAGTAGGGCATATTTCATTAGAGTCCCCTACAAGTTTAACAGAGTAAAAAAGTCCAATATTTACAGATTTTATCATTCTGTCTTGTTTCATAAATATAATTATTGCTTTGTAATCCTACAGTTGTCAATTTCCAAATTACTGATTTCATGCCTGTTCATTTCCTTCTCCCAAATCCCTTTTCTGCTTCATTTCAAGTGTACTCTTTGTTCTTGTCAACTCTTGTGCTTTTTTTCCTTCTCTTAAACATTTTCAGTTGAAACATTGGAGAAGGTTTCCCTGGTACATTTTCTCTGTGGTCTTTATTACCAGCAGAACATGGAGTAGAATCTCCTTCTGTTTCACACCTCACTTTTTGTTGGGCAACCTTTTGTAATTCCTCCTTAGCATGTACTGCATCAAAAATTATTTTGTCCCACCAGGAAAGAATATTTTGAAGATAGCTGAATACAACAGTTTGAATCTCATGCCTGCTTTTCGGCATTCCCTGAATATTGGAATAAATTTACTCCTCTTCTGCATTGTGTACAGTGAGTAATCATTCTCCGCAAACACTCGTCTGTCTCCCACTTTTAATACTTTGTCCTTCTGCCACAGTTTTGTCAGAATCAACTCCTGCTGGTAGGATTGCATCTTTACTGTTAAAGTTCTAGGTAGCTTTCTCATAGCTAGGTTTGGAAGGCTGCACATTGTGCCCTTTCAATTAACAACTCCTGCTGTGGAATACTGCGCATGATGTGCCCTTTCAATTAACAACTCCTGCTGTGGAATACAAGTCCAGTTGCTTATTTTTTTCATAACATTAGTATTGTCTGTTCCTTACAGCTTCTCTGGTACAGCAGAAAATCTCAGGATGTCCTTCAAGGATGCATCTGCAGTCCTAACAAATGGGTTGTCCTGGCCTCAGGCAGCCCTTCTGTCGGCTGGATTCCAAAGTCTGGGTCTGGCCTCGGCTGATGTTGCACTCCACCCGACGTCATAGCTGCAGTTCTGCGGGTATAAAGGCATCAGCCGACGCCATTTTCCTCAGTCTTTCTTGCCGCGTGGTGCCCGAAGCAGAAGCTGTTCGCAAGTGCCGGTCGGTCAGAACCAGAGATTGCTACTACCGAAGACTTCTAAAAAGCTAAGTACCCCGTTGGGGACTCTTTCTTGCCTCAGCCGATGTCAGAAAAAGTGAATAACTGTTTAACTTGTTGGAAACAAATACCTCATAAAGATTTCCACTCTTACTGCCTACCTTGTTTAGGCCCAGACCACGACGTAGCAGCTTGCCTAGCCTGTGCTTCCTTCAACCGACGGACACTTAGACGTCGGTCGGAGTTTGCAGAGGAGTTTTTCGGCTCCGCTTTTGCTTATATCATGCCGTCGGAGACTCCAACTTCTCATTTAGCTAAAAAGCGTAAGGAAAAGGACCGACACTCGCGGTCCACGGTTTCGGCCGAAACCGCGGCTAAACCTACCGCTAGTGTCTCGGTTTCGGCTGAAACCAAGTCCGCGGTTTTTCCTTCAGCCGAAAGCATACCTCCTACTACGGAGGCCTCTTCCAGCATGGCAGAATCTGCTACAGAAATTCCACCTTTTCTTTCAGTTTCACAGGATTTATCAGATACTATACCCTTAGATGTATCTTCTCCTGCACGTGGAGCTGATAGGCCCCCTGCATCCATGTCAATTAAGGCTTTTGCCAGGGCCAAAGCAGCAAAATCTTCTAAGGCCGTACCTGTTAAAACCCCCTCTCACAGGCCTAGCACTAATACTCAAATGCTTAGTCTAGCAGAGGATCTCATTTCTTTGATCAGGGGAACCCAGTCTCACCCTGACAGGGCCTCTCACCCACCTCCAGAGAAGAGGCCTAGAGCAGAGCCCCCTGAGCCAATTTCTTCAGATTACTCCTCTGATGATTCCGAAAATACAAATCCTCCAGAAGGCCCTTATTCTCCATATGAGGACTCTGATGCAGAGGATTCCATACCTACTGCCTCTCCTCCTGAGGAATTTTCTTTTGGGGAAACCTTGCATGCTATGAGGGAACAATTTCAATGGCAGGGCCAGGATTTTTCAGACTCTAGAAAAAGGCTTAGGACCTTTTTACATTTACCACAGCATAGGCCTTTAGCTATTCCTCCAGTACTTACAGTTGTGGATGATGCATTTAATGATTCTTGTACTGCCCCTGACTCACTGCCTCCGGCCCCTGCTAAGCCCGACAGATACTACAGGGTTCCGGGCACTCATTATCATTTATATAAGGCTCCTATAGCAGATCCTGAAACTATTTCACAGGGCCCAAAAGCTGTAGCAACTGCCTCTGCCAAAACCCCCTTCCCCTCTGATAGAGAATCTAGGGCATTGGAGAGATGGGGTAAAAAAGTTTACACTTCTGCTACTCTTTCAGCTAGAGCATTAAACTGTCAATTCCACATGATTCAGTATCAGGAATTTCTGTTAGATCAGCTCACTACAAAACTGTCCTCGCCTGAGCCTTTAGACCGTAAGTCCCTTCAGGATTTGGTGCATAACGCTCATCAGGTCAGTAATCATTCCTTAAAATGCGGCTATGATGCACTGGAGGCTTCCTTTAGATCAGCTGTGACTGGCACAGTGATCAGAAGGCATGCATGGTTAAAAGAGCAATCCTTACCAGACCATGTAAAGGCAAAGCTTCTGGATGCTCCCATGGAAAAGCACAGTTTTTGGTTCCCCTGCACAGCAAGTGTTGAAGAAGGTGGAAGAAAAAGCTAAATCTGTCCAGACAGTAAAGGATTTCTTACAGGTCCAGCCTCCGAGATTTAGTAGGAACTGGCCTTCCAAGAATTGGTCCTTTCCAGAAAACACCAGAGCACAGAGAAGCAGGAATAGACGTCCTAGAGGCAGAGGTCAATCCAGAGGTGCCTACAGGGGACGCCAGTGGCAGCCTAGCAGCCAGAGAAGTACTGCCACAGATCCAGCCACTATCACTTCCACAGGACAATCACAGTGACTTGGCTCTGAAACCGCCTACCAGGGAACAACTGGGAGCACCCTTAGGCGGAAAGCTAGCCTTATTTTCAGTAAATTGGCATTACATTACAGGAGACAAATGGATTTTACAGACAATAGACAAAGGCTACAGGTTTCACTTCCATACTCTTCCAAGGAAGAGAGGAATGCTAAACCTACCTCCAAACCAAAGGACAAACGCTCTACAACAAATAGACCACTTACTAAGGATGAGAGCTATAGAAAAGGTACCGCCTATGGAACAAGGCCAAGGCTTTTACTCAAGGCTTTTCCTGGTACCAAGAAAGGAAAACCAATGGAGACCTATCCTCAACCTGTCCGCTCTAAACACATATCTCATTGTTCCAAAATTCAAGATGCTGACCCTACAGCAACTTCTTCCCATGCTGGGCAAGGAGTCTTGGCTGGTGACTCTGGATCTCAAGGAGGCATACCTGCACGTCCCTATACGACCAAATTGCAGAAGATACCTCAGATTTCTTGCAGGATCAGAGCATTATCAATTCTCAGCATTGCCTTTTGGCTTATCTACTGCGCCCAGAGTATTCACAAAATGCCTGGCATCAGTAATCGCTCATTGCAGGCTTCAGGGAATTCAAATTTATCCATACCTGGACGACTGCCTGATACAAGCGGACAGCAAGGACAAACTAACAAAAGATTTGGAAAAGGTTATTCACCTACTGCAAGCCCTGGGATACACAGTCAACACAAAAAAGTCAAGGCTGACACCATCCCACAGGATAACCTTCTTGGGTGCAGAACTGGACACAACAAACCAGATGGCATTCCTCACAGCAGAAAAACAGAAGCAGCTACCACTCTATTTCATGGCATTGGCAACGCAGAACCAGCTTACAGCAAGGAAAATACTGCAAGCCCTGGGTTACATGGCATCCTGCATAATATTACTTCCACATGCCAGACTACATATGAGGAAATTGCAATGGTACCTGAGGAATTTATGGTCTCAGCACAAGCACAGCCTAGAAACCCAAATTCCAATAATTCCATGCCTGAAACAAGAATTCCAGTGGTGGGCCCAGGCCTGTCAATTGAACAAAGGACTGCCCTTCCACAGGCCTCACCCAAGTCAGACTATCACCACGGACGCCTCAGACCTCGGTTGGGGGGCACACATGGTGGACAAGTGCATACAAGGCTTATGGACTCAAGACCAGATGAACCTACACATAAATCAAAAAGAGATGCTGGCAGTAAAACAGGCAATTCAGACCTTCAGACCATTCCTTCAACAGGGTCATTTGCTGATAAGGACAGACAACACCACAGTTATGTGGTATATCAACAAGCAGGGAGGCACACATTCTTATCCTCTATGCCGGATGGCAATGGACCTCTGGGATGTGGCCCTGAGCTTCAACATTCAGCTCCAGGCCATATTTGTGCCAGGAAAAGAAAACATACTAGCAGACATCTTAAGCAGAACCAGCACGGATGCCCACGAATGGATGCTACATCCAGACATCTTCAGAACCATCACAAGGAAATGGGGACTGCCAGAGGTAGACCTGTTCGCGTCCCCACACAACCACCAATTGAAGAAATTCTGCACAAGGACATACCACCCACTTGCTTGGAGGGTAGACTCCCTATCTTTCAGTTGGGAAAACCTGACAGCATATGCATTCCCACCTCTTCCTTTGATGCACAAAGTACTGCTGAAGATCAAAGAAGATCACCCGAGGATCATCTTGATAGCTCCAGACTGGCCGAGACAACATTGGTACCCACTACTGAGGAACATGTCCCGGGAACACGCATGGCCTCTACCCCTGCTACCTCTACTACTAACGCAGAACAACTTCAAAATCCTGCATCCAAATTTGAAAACACTGCAACTAGCTGCATGGAACATTACATAAGGCAAAATAACCCAGATTTATCTCAAAGGGTTAAAGACATTATCTTGGAGGCTCGCAGACCCTCAACAAGGAAAACTTATTCAGCAAAATGGAAAAGATATCTCATTTGGTGTGAAACAAAAGGATTAGATGCATCATTGGCAAACATAGCTAACATCCTGGAATACTTAGCAGAGCTTTTCCACAATGGTCTGTCTTACTCCTCCATCAAGATTCATGCATCAGCAATTTCAGCAGAATACAACATGGATCCTCCAGTCTTTTCTCAACCTCTACTCAGGCAGTTTCTCAGAGGAATTAAAAATGTAAAGCCACCAAGGAAACCACCATTGCCTACATGGGACTTGAACTTTGTGTTAGAAAAGTTAACTCTCTCCCCTTTTGAACCAGCAGCAACAGCAGAATTACAGTACTTATCTTGGAAAACTGCATTCCTGCTTGCAATCACTTCAGCTAGAAGGGTTTCTGAATTACAGGCATTAATGGCAGTACAACCCTTCCTTATCTTCCATCAGGATAGAGTGTCCATGAGAACTAATCCTACCTTTATGCCAAAGGTGGTCTCCAGGGTATCATTAAACCAAGCAATACACCTACCAACATTCTTCCCCAACCCACAGAACAGGGGGGAAAGATTACTGCATACTTTGGATGTACACAGACAATTGCGCTACTACCTGGACAGAACCAAGAACAGTAGAAAAACTGACCAGCTTCTGGTAGCATATGCAACAGGAATGGAAGGAAAAGCAATTTCAAAACAGACAATCTCAAAATGGATAGGAAATTGCATTAGATTTTGTTACTCTTTTCATGGAAAGGCAACTCCAGAAAACATCAGACCTCACTCCACAAGGGCTACAGCCACTACTACAGCTTTCTTACGAGGAGTGGCTACCAAAGTCATATTAGAGGCTGCTACTTGGAGCTCCGTGCATACATTTGCCAAGCATTATAATCTTCCTTTATACTCCAGATCCCGATCAGGTTTTGCCACTGCTGTTTTGCAAGGGATCTTAACTACACCATAAACTCTTAGTGCCTCCTCCCCCAGTTTGGCTATGGTATTCTACCCATTTGTTAGGACTGCAGATGCATCCTTGAAGGACATAGTACAGTTTTGTACCTACCATAAATGTAGATGTCCGAGAGGTATGCATCTGCAGTCAGGATTACCCACCCTCCTTCCCCTCTGTGGTACTCCTAGGGTAATTGCCCATCTTGTAGCTAGCTGGGGGAATCTATTATGGTGTATTTGTTTGTATATATGTATATACATGTTTAATTCTATTTGCTCTCTATTGTTTGGAAATATTGGCATTTATCCAAAGTTAGCCTTCCTAGAGGGCACCTGGCATCTGGGGCAAGAAACACTGAGGAAAATAGCGTCGGCTGATGCCTTTATACCCGCAGAACTGCAGCTATGACGTCGGGTGGAGTGCGACATCAGCCGAGGCCAGACCCAGACTTTGGAATCCGGCCGACCGAAGGGCTGCCTGAGGCCAGGACAACCCATTTGTTAGGACTGCAGATGCATACCTCTCGGACATCTACATTTATGGTAGGTGCAAAACTGTACTTTTTCCCTACATGCTCTGTCCTTTAATTCTCTTATTTTTTGAGACACCTCAACTTGAGCAGCCTCGTATTCAGCCAGCTTTATCTTCTTTCCAACCTCTCATTTTTGCAGTTTTATTACCTCACCTGAATATTTGTTTAAAAGTTCTTCTGTTTTTTCCAGCCTTTTGTTATTTTAGTTGATATACTCCACCATTGTCTCATTTATTTTGATCAGGTTTGTGTGCAGTTGTCTTGTAGTTTCCTCTAGGTTACTGGAAGTCATGTCTGGAGCTTACACTGCTTTCTGCTGAACAACTGCAATACTCTTCCCAGTCAGTGTTTTTTCCTCACCTTTTGTGGCTGATTTTCTATCAGGTCCTCTGTATTTCTTTTTTCCTGATGTTCTTCGTGTTTCACTGTTGCAGTCATCACATTTGGGTTATCGGCTTGCAGTAGCCCTCAGTCGGCCTGATTATCAAAGTCTTGGGTCCTGCGTCGGTTGTTGTCTCATCTTCCGTGACGTCAGGTAGTCAGGAGAATAAAGCATGCAGCCAACGCCATTACATCATTCTTTCTTGCTGTGCGGTGCCCGAAGCAGAAGCAGTTCGCAAGTGCCAGTCGGCCGACTCCTGAAATTTTCATTTTCGAGTTTCAAAACCAAAGTCTTCAACTAAAGCTAAGTACCCTGTTGGGGGAAACTTTTTCTTGGTCTAAACCGATGACAGTAAAAGTCAATAATTGTATTACTTGTGGAAAGCAAATACCTCATAAAGATTTTAATTCGTGCTGTATTTCTTGCTTAGGCCCTGACCACGACGTACCTCATTGTCGGTTTTGTGCCTTATTTAAGCCATGAACTATTCGTCGTTAGTATATTTTCGCTTCTAAATATTTTGGTACTCTGTTCAGTTATCCAGATATGTCTTCGGTAAGCCATCCGACTACCGACATTCCAAACAAACGCAAAGATAAAGACAGAGATAGGCCGCCTAGGTCCAAAGCTGCCGACAACGCTTCTCCTAAGCCAGTTGCCAGTTCGCCGGTACTCAGTGAGGCACTTTTGCATCCTCTGATATCTGCCACTTCAGATTCACAGGCCTCTACTGAGACCCATTCTGAGTCCGTTATGCCGGCAGATGCTTCAACTGTGGAACCTGCGAATGATTCAACCTTGGATAGGTCCGGAGCCACTGTGCAGGCATCGGCTTCTGAGGGTGCATTCAGGCCTACTGACTTGCATATTAAACCAATGCCATCTTCGTCAAGGCCTAAAACTTGAACCATGCCTAGAAAACTGACACCCAGACTACATGGTCAGGACTCTATGCCAAAAAAACAAATGATAAGAATGGCTGAAGACCTTATTACTTTAATAAGGGGAAGCCGACCTTTGCCCTCAAAAAGACCTAGGACTGAATTTGCTTATGATACTTCTGACCAGGATTCTGAAGTTTTTGTTTCCTCTGATGACCAGGATTTACCCTTATCTACTTATGAGGATTCTGATGCAGAGGACTCTATTCCCTCTGTTTCCCTCCCACAGGATTTCTCTTTTGGTGAAACCTTGCATACTCTTAGGGAGCGTTTTCGTTGGGAAACTCTGATTCTGAAAAGAGGCTTAGGGATTTCTTACTCCTGCCCCAGCACAGGCCTTTAGCCATCCTCCTGTACTAGGCATTGTTGATGATGCCTTTTTGGAATCTAGCTTGGCCGCCGACTCTCTACGTCCTGCTCCTAGAAAACCTGACAGATATTACAGGGTTCCTGACTCTCACAGGTTCCTTTTTAAAAATCCTACTGCAGATCCTGAGACCATTTCACAGGGACCCAAGGGCATTAAAGCTACTTCTGCCAAAAATCCTACCCCCTCTGATAGAGACTCCAGCGCGCTGGATAGATGGGGTAAGAAGGTATACACTTCTGCAACCTTGGCCATTAGGGCCTTAAGTTGCCAGTTTCATATGTTAAAGTATCAGCAGCATATTATTAGATTGCTTAAACAGAAAATTATGTTAATTCCTGATTGTGCTGAAAACAAGGATTTACAGGATTTAATGCAATTCTGTTGAACAGGTTGGAAAACATACTTTGCGATGTGGTTCTGATTATATAGAGGCATCCTGCAGGGCTGCTGTCACTGGGTCTGTACTTAGAAGGTATGCTTGGCTTAAGGAGTAATCCTTGCCAGATCATGTTAAAGCTAAATTGCTGGATGCTTCCTTAAATCAGGACTGCCTGTTTGGGAACAAAGCAGAAGTTGTTCTTAAAAAGATGGAGGAAAAAGCTAAATATATGTAAACTGTTGAAGATTTCCTACAAGTACAAGCTCCAAGATTTAGTAGGCATTGGCCCTCTAAGAATTGGTCCTTTCCTGATTCTTCCAGGCCTTCTCAGTCCAAATCCAAAACCAGCAGAACACCCAGGCTTCAGTCCCAGGGTATGCACAGGACTAAGCAGTGGGGAGCTCCCACTTCCAAATCAGGGAGTAATAAGACTCCCCCCCTGTGGTAAACTGGGAACTCATTACCCAGGACAAATGGGTTTTAAATATAGTTTCCCAAGGATACAAATTTCACTTCCACACATTACCAACCCCAAACGGTTGGCCAGATCTACCCCCAAATCAGTGGGCAGAGGCTCAAAAGCAAGTACTCTCTCTCTTAAGCATAACGGCTATTCAAACTGTACTAGAAGAGGAAAAGTTGCAAGGTTTCTACTCAAGACTTTTCCTGGTACCCAGAAAAGAAAACTCATGGCGTCCTATCCTAGCCCTTTCTACCTTAAACACCTTTTTGGTGATTCCAAAATTCAAGATGTTAACTCTTCACCAGTTACTTCTTATGCTAGGCAAGGATGCCTGGTTGACAACACTATATTTAAAGGAAGTCTACCTGCACATCCCAATCAGGGACTCTTGCAGAAGATACCTACGCTTCAAAGCAGGCTACATGCACTGTCAGTTCTCTGCAGTGCCCTTTGGCTTATCTACTGCACCCAGGGTATTCACAAAGTGACTAGCTCCAGTCATTGAATTTTGCAGGCAAAGAAATATTCAAATATACCCATACCTGGACGATTGTCTAATTCAGGCAGAAAGCCAGGACATACGTCTGAATCATCTGACATTTGTACAAAAGGTGTTAACTTGTCTGGGGTACACAATAAACAAAACGAAATCACATCTGATACCTTGTCAACAAATTATATTCCTGGGAGAAAGCTTGAACACAACTTCCCAGATGGCTTTCCTCTTGCCAGAGAAACAAATTCATTTGACAATTTACTTCAAACTAGTGGCCACAAAAACCCTGCTATCTGCAAGGCAAATACTGCAAGCCTTGGGGTTCATGACCTTGTGCATTCTACTAATTCCATATGCAAGACTGCATATGAGGAAACTACAGTGGTATCAAAAAAGCCTATGGTGTCAACATTCTCAGGATTTAGAAGCAATGATTCCTATCATACCTTGCCTATGGTTAGAATTCCTTTGGTAGGCAGAGGCCTGCCACCAAAACAAGGGACTACCATTCACTCTACCCTCTGCCACCCAAACCCTAGCAACAGACACATCAGACTATGCATGGGGGGCTCACCTGGCAGGGAAGTGCATTCACGGCAAATGGAACTTAAGTCAAATGCACCTGCATATCAATCAAAAAGAAATGTTAGCTGTACAGAATGCTCTGACGGCCTTCAAGGACCACATTCTTCCAGGACAATTAATGGTAAAGACGGACAACACCACTGTTATGTGGTACATAAACAAGCAGGGGGGGTACCCATTCTTACCCACTCTGCAGACTAGCCATGGCTCTGTGGAACACAGCCTTGAGCTACCAAGTGCATCTATAGGCTCAATTCCTGCCAGGAAAACTAAATACACAGGCAGACAAACTAAGCAGAAATCTCATGGACCCACACGAGTTGAAACTGGAACCAGAGACTTTCAACATGTTGATCAACAAATGGGGGAGCCCAGATATAGACCTGTTTGCCTCCCCCCAGAACTACCAATTGGACAAATTCTACACAAGGACTCCCTGCAAACAAGCTTGGAAAGTGGAAGCTCTGTCCTTCATTTGGAAAAATCTGTCAGTTTATGCCTTTCCTTCTCTGCCTCTCCTCTCCAAAGTACTACTAAAGATCAAACAGGACAAACCAAGGATGATACTGATTGCACCAGACTGGCCACGCCAACACTAGTACCCTCTGTTGCGCAGTGTGTCACAGCTAGCCCCATGGCACCTGCCTCAGACCCCTACCCTGCTGTCACAGCAGAAGAGCCAGATTCTGCACCCCCAGCTTCAAACCCTGAACCTGGCAGCCTGGCTAATTACCTAATCTCTCCGTTATCATCCCTCAGTAAACAAGTGTTGGATGTCATTTTGGAGGCAAGGAGGCCTAGTACTAGAAAATCTTATGCTGAAAAATGGAAAAGATTCTGTGCCTGGAACCAAACTCAAGGGATGGTCACAGCAGCTCCCAATTTACCTCAGATTCTTCAATACTTAACTGAGATGCTTCACAGGGGCCTTTCTTTTTTCCTCCATCAAAATTCACACACCAGCCATTTCAACTCATTACCACACAGAACCCACCCGTCTTTTCTCATCCACTACTCAAGCAGTTCCTTAGAGGGGCCAAAAACTTAAGACCACCCAGGAGAGCCCCAACTCCACCCTGGGACCTTAACTTTGTATTGGAAAAACTCACTTTTCCTCCTTTTCAGCCAGCTGCAACTGCAGAGTTAAAATTCCTTTCTTAGAAAACCGCTTTCTTTTTAGCAATCACTTCAGCAAGAAGTCTGAATTACAGGCCCTTATGGCAGTGGAGCCTTTCATCATCTTTCATGTGGATAGGGTATCCAGGACCAATCCCTCCTTCATGCCCAAGGTTGTATCCAGTGTGGCTCTTATTCATTCCATTCATTTGCCAACCTTCTTTTCTAATCCACAGAACAAAGGGGAACGGATACTGCATTCCTTAGATGTGCACAGACAACTTAGATTTTACTTGGACAGGACTAAACCTCAAAGGAAATCTGAACAACTGCTGGTGGCATTTGCTGCAGGGGCAGAGGGGGGAAGGCTATTTCAAAGCAAACCATTTCTAAATGGATAGGCCATTGCATTCATTTCTGCTATAAGCACCATGGAAAACCTGGAAAACCTATCCCACAGGGGATTAGACCCCATTCAACCAGGGCTGCGTCTACCTTTACAGCCTTTCTCAGAGGTGTCCCTACCAGAGACATCCTAGAAGCTGCTACCTGGAGTTCTGTTCATACTTTCACCAAGCATTACCATTTGCCAATTTTCTCTAAATCCAGAGCTGGCTTTGCCACTGCAGTCTTGCAGGGCCTTATAGCTGGTCCTAATGCTATCTAAATTCCTCTTCCCATCCTTAGCTTTGGGAATCTACCCAAATGTGATGACTGCAACAGTGAAACATGGAGAACATAGTACAGTTGTGTACACTTATCATAATTGTAGATGTTCGAGTGTATTCACTGTTGCAGTCCTGGCTACCCTCCCTCCAGCCCCCTGACTTATTTTGGCTATACCTCTATTCTCCTTTACTATGCTTAAAAGCTTTTTGGTGTATTTGCTTTTTGTTGGAGGTATAACCTTGTATGTGTGTATATATATATATATATATATATATATATATATATATATATATATATATAAAATTGCTTCCCATTAGGGGGTCACCTGACATCTGGGGCAAGAAAAACTGATGTAATGGCGTCGGCTGCATGCTTTATACCCCTGACTACCTGACGTCACGGAAGATGAGACAGCAACTGACGCAGGACCCAAGACTTTGATAATCAGGCCGACTGAGGGCTACTGCAAGCGGATAACCCAAATGTGATTGATGACTGCAACAGTGAATACACTCAAACATACACATTTATGGTAAGTGTACACAACTGTACTTTATCTAGGCAGTGCACTTATTAGCCAGTAACTGAAATTTAGCAAGAAATAAACATCCACTGGCTTTCTCTGCTAAGTTTCTGTTTTCACACTGGGAGAGCTAGAATTAAGCTGTGACTCAATGTCCAGCCATCTTGGACACTGATGAAATGCCATATTTTCAGCACTGATTCCAGCCTAGCTTAGTAAGATGGGCTCCAACTTCATGTATGCATGAATCAGATAAAGCTGGTATTGAAACAGGGTGGATGTCAAAACTTTGAGCTCTTTAGTATGAGATGCATTTTATGGTCAGGCATTGGGCTTCTAAACTGTAGTGAGCTTTGTTTCCTGGAGCATAGATTGGAAACAATGAAGAGAGAATTCATATGGACATGCTCTGACATTAAATTAAACTGCCAAAGATCCAGGGACAACCATGTGGTTGGTGAAGGACTCCATTGTAAAGGTTTTCTACTGCAGGAGAAGCCCTAGAAGATCTGGAGTTAATGCTGAGTACTTACCTGTATAGATTATTTATTTAAGTACCATGTTCTATGTAAGGGTTTGTTGGCATTTTGGAAATGTGAATGCTCTTATGTTCTTCATCTCACATTGCTGCAGTCCTTGCATATGGGGTAATCCGCTGTCCTCGGTCGGCCCGAATACCAAAGTATTAGGCTGACGTCGGTCATGGGCGCTCAGATCTGACATCAGAGCATCAGGGTATTAAAGCGCATGACCGACGTCATATCCTCAGTCTTTTTTACCGCATGGTCCGATGCAGAAGCAGCGTTTGCAAGTGCCGTTCGGCGTTCTGAAATTTTCGTATTCTGAGTTTCAGACCGAATCCAAGTTGGGCTAAGTACCCCGTTAGGGAATATTTTTGTTTTTTCTTGCCTCAGTTAATTCCGGATGTCAGAAAAAGTGAATAATTGTATTTCTTGTGGGAAACAGATACCGCATAGGGATTACCACTCTCTTTGTATTCCTTGTTTGGGACCTGAGCACGACGTAGTCGGGTGTCGCTTTTGTGCTAGGTTTAATAAGCGCACCATTAAACGTAGGTTAGATTGCGCTAGGCTTGTCTTCGGTAAGCGGTGTAATTATAATATGCCGTCGGATCCTCCGAAGCCCGCTACCGGGAAGAAGCGCAAAGACAAATCTTTAAAGTCCAGACAAGATGAGTCGTCCGTTCGGATGCGGTTCTTTAGAAACTACGGTGGAATCTGTGGATCCAGCCGAGGTTTCAGTTGAGTCTCAGGGGGAGGCTTTGATTTTGCAAGATGTGGCCTCTCAGGAGTCAGGTCAGGCTGAGGGGCCTCTCAGGTTGCTGTTCTTCCTTCCTTGCCTAAGGTGGTTAGGCCTTCTCCTTCTGTCTCTAAGGCTCCTTCCAAAGGCAGGCCTGGTTTGCCTTCCACGGGTGTCAGTCCTAGTTCTGCAGGCTCTGTCCCTAAAAAGCACATGCTTAAAATGGCAGAAGATTTAATTTCTTTAATCAGAGGTTCTATGCCCCCTCCTGATAAGAGGCCTAGGGTGGAGCCAGAGGTGGAAAGTTTGGAGCAGGCTTCAGATTACTCAGAGTCTTCGGCTGAAGACATTCAGGATTTTCCTCCTTATTCTGATTCAGACGCAGAGGATTCCACCCCTTCTGCTTCTCCTCCAGAGGATTTTTCTTTTTCAGAAACCCTGCATTCTATGAGGGAACATTTTAAATGGGAAGGTCAGGATTTTTTGTTTTTACCACAGCAATAGGCCCTTGGCTATACCTCCTGTTTTAGATGTTGTTCAAGATGTTTTCTCCGAGGCTTCCCTTAATCCAGAGTCTCTGCCTCCTGCGCCAGTTAAGCCAGACAGGTATTACAGAGTGCCTGAGGCGCATAAATATCTGTATAAGAGTCCTAGGGCTGACCCAGAAACTATTAGCCAGGGACCTAAGGGTGTCAGGGCTTCTGTTGTAAAGAATCCAGTGCCTATAGATAAAGATGCTAGAGCTTTGGATAGATGGGGTAAGAAAGTGTATACCTCTTCCACTTTAGCAATGAGGGCTTTAAATTGCCAGTTTCATATGTTGAAGTATCAGAATTTTCTCCTTACTCAACTAAAATCTAAAGTGGATGCTTTGGCAGAGGGCATAGAGTGTAAAGAATTACAGGATTTGGTGCATGCCTCTGAACAGGTGGGTAAGCATTCTTTGCAGTGTGGTTTTGATGCTTTACAGGCTTCTTCCAGGGTGGCTGCCACCGGTTCAGTTATTCGCAGGCACGCCTGGCTTAAGGATCAGAATTTGTCAGAGCATGTTAAAACTAGGATTTTGGATGCTCCTTTACAGTCTGAAGTTTTGTTTGGTTCTCCTGTGGAGTCTGTCTTGAAAATGGAAGACAAGGCTAAGTCTATGCAGACTGTTAAAGATTTTTTGCAGGTGCAGCCCCCTAAGTTTAGCAGGAATTGGCCTACTAAGGGATGGGCTTATCCTTCTTCTGATTTACAGTCTAGGGGTAGATCTAGACGTGGTAGGGGCAGAGCTCAGAGTACTTTCAGGCCTAGAACGTGGAGTTCACCTGCACAGTCTACAGGTGAGGGCAGGGGCCAGTCCTTTCGTAAACAGGCCCAATGACCTGCATCTTCAGCTGCCAGATTCTTCCTGTCTGGCAGCTCCCTTGGGAGGAAAGTTGGCACTCTTCAAGCAAAACTGGCTTTTAATCACCCAGGACAAATGGGTGTTGGACATTATAGACCGAGGCTACAAGTTTTATTTCCATACATTGCCTCCTTTCAAAGGCATGCCAGACGTTCCTCCTCAGCAAAGAGTAGAGGCTCACAACCAGATTTCTTTACTTCTTCAAATGGGGGCTATTCAGCAGGTCCCTCTGTCAGAAGTGGGCCTAGGATTTTATTCTCACCTGTTTCTAGTACCAAAGAAAGGAAACACTTGGAGGCCAATTTTGGATTTATCTATCCTCAACACATACCTGGACATTCCAAAATTCAAAATGTTGACGTTGCAACAACTTCTACCTCTGTTGGGCAAAGATCACTGGATGGTAACTCTGGATCTCAAAGAGGCTTATCTTCATGTTCCTATCAGGCCCAGTTGCAGGAGATACCTGCGTTTTCAGGCTGGGAATTTACATTATCAGTTCTCTGCATTGCCCTTTGGCTTATCTACTGCGCCCAGGGTGTTCACAAAGGTTCTGGCTCCAGTGATAGCCTTCTTAAGGTTAAGAGGAATACAAATTTATCCTTATTTGGACGATTGCCTGATTCTTGCTCAAGACAAGTGCGAACTTCTTCATCATCTACAGTATGTGATGGCAGTGTTAAGGTGCCTAGGGTATTCTGTGAACGAAACAAAGTCCAGTCTAGTACCCTCTCAGGAAATGTGCTTTCTGGGTGTGAGACTGAATACAGCTTCCCAGATGGCCTTTTTGACCCCGGACAAGCAAAAGAACCTTTCACTTTACTTCCATCAATTGTCTCTACGGTCCAGGCTGACTGCAAGGACAGTCCTTCAAGCCGTGGGGTTCATGGCATCTTGTATTCTGGTGCTTCCCAATGCCAAACTGCATATGAGGAAGCTACAATGGTATCTCAAAAATGTATGGACACAACACTGCCAAGATCTGGACACTGTCATTCAAATAATACCTTGCATTCAAAAGGAATTTTTGTGGTGGGCTCAGGAATGTCACCTAAACAAGGGACTCTCTGTGACCCGACCAGAGGCGAGTCAGATTTTAACGACAGATGCCTGGGACAAGGCTTGGGGAGCACACCTCAATGGAAAATGGGTTCAAGACACGTGGCCTGCCAGACTTCAACATTTACATATCAACTTGAAGGAGATGTTAGCGGTCCAATTTGCATTGATGGCTTTCAAGGATTTTCTTCAACCAGGGCAGGTGTTGATTCTAACAGACAACACAACTGTCATGTGGTACATCAACAAGCAAGGGGGAACCCATTCGTACCCACTTTGCAGGCAAGCAATGATTTTGTGGGAGACTGCTCTCAGTTTACACCTCAATCTTCAAGTAAGGTTTCTACCAGGAGCACAGAACTCCTTAGCAGATGTTTTGAGCAGACAGATAGTGGATCCCCACGAGTGGAAATTGGATCCTCAGGTGTTTCGAGAATTGACAGTGATTTGGGAGACTCCAGACATAGATCTGTTCGCTTCTCCACTAAATTTCCAGTTGCCAAAGTTTTGCACAAAACTGTTTCATCCCACAGCTTGGAAAGTGGATGCTCTATCATTCAGTTGGAGCAATCTTCACGTTTATGCCTTTCCGCCTCTGCCTCTCCTCCCCAAGGTACTTTTGAAGGTCAGACAAGACAAGCCCTCCATGATTCTAATAGCTCCAGATTGGCCTCGACAGCACTGGTACCCTCTGCTGAGGAGTTTAGTACGGGAGCCTCCATGGCCTTTGCCTTCGATTCCGCACCTTTTGTCTCAGGAGGGCAATCATTTCCTCAATGTCAGGATTTAGTCCCTGCATCTAACAGCCTGGCACATTTGGGTCTAGAACCTGGAGGATCGCAGCTTCCACAACAAGTTTTGAATGTTATTTTGGAGGCCAGAAGGCCTAGTACAAGGAAAGTTTATGCTGATAAATGGAGGAGATTTTTAATTTGGAGCAAATCAAAGAGCTTTGATGTTTCCAGGCCTAATTTAAGTGTTTCTCTTCAATATCTTACAGAATTATTAGACAAGGGTTTGTCTTTCTCCTCTATAAAAGTTCATGCTGCAGCCATTTCTGCTCACTATGACTGTGACCCTCCATTGTTTTCTCATCCTTTGTTTAAGCAATTTCTTAGAGGGGCAAAGAACATAAGACCCCCACGTAGAGCTCCTACTCCTGCCTGGGATCTCAATTTTGTGTTGGAAAAGCTTACTTTACCTCCTTTTGAACCTGCAGCTACTGCTGAGTTAAAGTTTTTGTCTTGGAAGACTGCTTTTTTGTTGGCCATTACGTCTGCTAGAAGGGTTTCTGAATTACAGGCTCTTATGGCGGTTGAACCCTTCCTAATTTTTCATAAGGATAGGGTATCTCTAGCACTAATCCTACTTTTATGCCTAAAGTGGTTTCAAATGTGGCCTTGAACCAATCAATTCATTTGCCTACTTTTTATGCAGATCCCCAAAATAAAGGGGAGAAAGTTTTGCACACTTTGGATATTCACAGGCAGTTGCGTTATTATTTGAGCAGGACTAAAGGGTTCAGACAGTCTCAGCAGTTGTTTGTTTCTTTTGCTTTAGGCTCTCAGGGAAACCTGTTTCAAAGCAAACTATTTCTAAGTGGATTGGTTTTTGTATTGCTTTTTGTTACTCTCATCATGGTAAGGAGATTCCGGCTGGAATCAGACCTCACTCCACTAGGGCTACTGCCACTTCTACAGCTTTTTTAAGGGGAGTAGCTACTAAAGATATTTTGGAAGCAGCTACTTGGAGTTCAGTGCATACTTTTTCTAAACATTACCACCTTCCTCTTTATTCCAAATCTTGGGCTGGATTTGCCACTGCAATCTTACAGGGCATTTTGGCAGCTCCCAATGCTTTATGATTTTGCCAGCCTCCCTTTACCTCTGCTTTGGGATTCTACCCATATGTAAGGACTGCAGCAATGTGAGATGAAGAACATAGTACAGTTTTGTACCTACCATAAATGTAGATGTTCGAAGATCCACATTGCTGCAGTCCAGTTTACCCTCCCTCCTTCCCCTCTGTAGTTTGGAGTGGTTGTATGGTTTGGGTGGTAGCTGTTGTTTGTACATGCCTTTTGGGAAGTCTTCTATTTTTGGCTGTGGCCTTTCCTTTTAGGGCCTTCTGACATCTGGGGCAAGAAAAGACTGAGGATATGACGTCGGTCATGCGCTTTAATACCCTGACGCTCTGATGTCAGATCTGAGCGCCCATGACCGACGTCAGCCTAATACTTTGGTATTCGGGCCGACCGAGGACAGCGGATTACCCCATATGTAAGGACTGCAGCAATGTGGATCTTCGAACATCTACATTTATGGTAGGTACAAAACTGTACTTTTCATTGTGTAAAATTATCAGCTAATCAAAATATGGAGAACATTTCTTGTGCATAACAAAACATTTATTGTCATTAGATGATGGACGTTTACTTACAGGACCACTTTGTTTTCTTACTGTTTCTTTTTTGTTTACCATTGAAGCTAGACTTTCACTAAAACTGATGTTCATACTTGATGTAAAATCTTGATTATGCACAGGAAAATACGCATGCAAACCATAACAGTCTGTTAGCCTAATAGCATTATTTTTTTTATTATTATGTTTAGAAGAAACTGCTAAGACAAATAATGGTGCTCTGTCAAGCAACACCTTAACGGATTCTGGTATGAAATGACTGCCATCATTGGACTGGATCAGATCAACATCACCACAGCTGTCCTGCTTGATTTTTGCTCTTGATGATTCTGTAACATTCATTCTAATGCACAAGTGCTTGATTCTCTTTAAAAAATGATTACATAAAACTGATTCTTATATTCAAGTGCTTGATTTTGTGTCCAGCCACTCCTGTTATTATCTCAACAGCACTGTCTGGTTGCACATAGCTTTTGAAAACTGATCACTGTGACAGACGTAATCTCCTCATTATTTTGCACTTTCTTTTCTTAAACCATTTTTTTCCAAATTGTTGACATCTTGGCACCTGTTTTTCAAATTTGTACAGGCCTTGCCTAAATTCATCCATATCTTTGGCATTCTTTTTTTATTGTTCTGTGCTCCATGCTGCCTATATTTGCTCCTGACTGGAAGAGATAACACTTCATCCCCCTGCCTGCTGAACAGTACATAATGTGTAATATGCATATGTAATCACACAAAGCCTGATAATTGTGCAGCAGTATTAGATTATTTTGTTCTGTTAGTTTTAATTTTTGAGTTGCCCACCCTCCCAAACAAGGATTTTTTCAGCTTATCCTGACTCCCCATGTTTTGAACAGTATGCAGTTTTGCTTGTGCTACATCAGTGTATTATATAATTTTTGAAGTCAGCATGTACTAAAATAATATACTACACTTTTTTAATTAGCACTTTTGAATGAGTAATTTTGTTGCAGCACTCAGTATAACTAGTGTGTATGCTAACAATTACAAGAACCTGGTGTATATACAACTTTTATCGCATTGAAAACGAGCATTTTTAAGCTGGTATGTTATGTTTGTGCCACAATGTTGCAAATTATTCATGCTAAGACTGCCTAAAATCAGTTGACAGTAAAATTTGTCCATTACAAATCAGATGATTACTACATTGTAAATTACCATAATTCTGGAGTAACTTGTTAATATTTTTACTTTATACCTGATTTCTGTAATAGACATCATGTCTGTATCACTGAAAATGTGAATGTATCTGTTTTATTTTAGCCACAGTTAACGAAACATCTTCCATCAGTAATGTGCAAAGTAACAATGGAGGTGCCAGAAGTGCTCCTCCCACTGCTTCACCTCTGCCTCCTGTTGCCCTTCCTTTGCCTCCCTCACCTCTGCCTCCTTCATTTTGAACTTTGAGGATACAGGTGAAAGTCTTTTACTGGAATTGTAACAAAACCAGTCACAATGGTAGCACATGTGCCTAAGCTGTAAAAAGAAACTTAGTAATAGAAATATTGGTTTCATATTTTTAACTATGACAGACAAGCATGATTGAGATGATGTGGTTACAAATGGTTTAGAATGGACAGTATTTTGTAAATTCTAACAATATACATGAAATACAGATTATTACTTTCTGACTTTGTTTAGGACAAGAGTTAGTAGATAGTATACTGCTTTCTTTTGAAATATATGTATAGCTTATAAATTAACTGTGTAAAATGCTCAGGATTAATGGACCAAATGTATGTTCATATTGTGTAATTTCTAACTTGGTTTTGTAAAAAAAAAAAAAGAAAGAAAGAAACCATATAACTGCGTTATGTTCTTATTCATTGTAAATATAAATTGATAGTGTTAATAAATACATCAAGAAATTATTTCATTTAAAAATGTTTACGCAAAAGTCAAAAGGTTACCAGTTATGAAGCATTTTGCTGGTGTACCCCAAGTTTTTAAAGTAGCATTTTCAGAAATGGGCATATATCTTGTGTATCTATGAGATTTACGGAAGATCGCAGTTTGAAGAGTGCAGTTAATTGTATGCTACACTCCTACACTGGAATTGCTGCATTCAATCCCTAGGTAACTTGACCTGAAGTTTCCTCCAGAGAACATGACTCTGAGATTCAGTGAAACAGCAGCCATACGCTTTTTGGTTGTGAACTTAATAAGTAACATTCAAAATACATAATCACTATGCATGCAGAGTTCAATAACTGTTTCATAACAATATTCCATGCTCATGTTGCTCTCTCTCTCTGTTAATCAGGTAAGTGGCCTAGGTTAGCCTAAGAGCATTTTGGATAGCTTACAGTTACATTCCACTTCCTTCACTTATCTACAGGTTCTAGTGCTCCCATAGTACATGAACAGATTAAGTTATAATTGGAAGGCATTTACTTGTTTTATTTATTTATTGTTTTTGTTTTTTTGGTAACTAGGTTGGTAGACTGGACCAAAGTGGACATTTTTAACTGCAACCCAAAAAAAGAAGCAAATACATTGCAAGCATTACTCAGAGTGGAAACAGTATGTCATTTTAGAGAATGATTAGGTATTACACTATATGACAATTAGCTGCTTGTTTTAGGTGGTGTTACCTTGACATTTACAAATTTCTTCATCTGGGAGAACTGCATTTACGATATCGAAACTGCATAAATCTAGATAGAATGCGTATATGGCTGTGCAAGAAATTCCAAATTCTTGGACCAATCACTGAGATGGTTTTATTGATAGTGTAATATATAGTGTAAAAGAGATGGATGGAGTACTGCATCGTAATGTTGTGGTTGATGAGCAGACAGAAAGAGAAGTCTACCATTTGATGAAAACTATTTCAAATGTTGTTTCTCTGATTCATTCCCCATGAATTGGAACAGTCTTTGAATGTTTTAATTGTTTGATTGTTATTATTTCTACTGTTTCACTGGTTGTATGCTGAGTTATGTCCCGAATCATACTTCACAACTGGATCTGATTTTGCATCATATTTCTGCAGTGTCACTCATTTTTTTCTGTTAAATGACTGAGGGGATTACACTTTATCAGAGATGCCAGCCATTAAACTTTCATACTTATTCAGAAAATGCATTTTAATACAAAGTCTGTTACTCCATTAATTTTTGAGTAAATTATAGTAATATGTTTAAATTGTCCCTGATTTTAGGCCTTTATCCTGATAATTATATTCAACTTCATCCAGAATTCTTGAGCAAAGAAGTTGAGAGGTATAATCTGAATCTCATTGTCAGAAATAAATGAAAACAAACCATATTGACTTAATTTTAGTTATAAACATTATACATCACTTATCTATCCAGTCACTCAGTCCAACATTACACTGCTCATTCAGATCCTGCCTTCTTTCAACCCTCATTCCTCATGTAGATATATTGTTCCCATAATTCCCATTTTTCCTATATAATTTGTACCTACCCTTTTCTAAAGATCCTAATTCTAGTTGCTTTTCTATTAAAGTTAGTTTAGACTTTGATTTCCATTTTCTAGTAACCACAGTTAGACTCAGTAAGGCCTTACTTAGGTCTAGGCTATTTCGATTCTGTATCATAGCTTAAAAAAAAAAACTTCCTTAGTCATACCAATTTCCTTACCTAGTATTTATGATAGAGTAGTCTGCATGTATTTTTTAAAGTCTGCCAACTCATTACACTCCCAGAAAATATGTTCCCAATTACTTCTTTCTTCCTCTTCACACCTCAACATTTGCTATCTACTTGAGGAAAAATTCTTTGGAGTCTACTTGTACAAAAATACCCATGCAATCACTTCCAAGCAAAGATCCTAAATCTTCTAGACTTTGCTTCAGATTTGGGAAACATAAATATATCCCCTCATTATTTCTTTGTGAATTGCTTATCCAGTCTTTTTTCCCAATCCTTTCTAACCTCATCTGATTGATTCTTATAGTTATCATGCCATATTTTATATACTGTACTAAGATTCTACTAAAAACTGTGCCAGTGCAGGTCTTTCACTTACGATCCCCTTATTTGTTTCTCTTTCTCTATACCCTTATATCAATCTTTGATAGGGAAGGCACTCTCTGGCCTGCAGTCCAAATAAATACGTGGCCTCTTCCCATTCTTTTACCTTTCCCTCTGTAATTATTTGCTCTCAATACCTTGGTTCTTTTGCCGGTTTTCTCCAATAAATTCCAGCCTATTCTTGACTATGGTCTGTATCTCTAATTGCAATCACCCCTATCGGCAGAATCTTCTTTCTCCATTCATATGCTGGCTTAGTTCTTAGAATACTTTCTCCTGTTTTATGAATATAATATTCAGTATGGTTATTGTTATTCTCCTTAAGGATCTGCATCCAGAATCCCAGTCTGTCATTGTTTCTTGCCCCTTGTTTCATCATCATCATCCCTTTCCACTTTGAATTAAAAGTTTGTGCTTGTGCTGTGTAGAAGCCTTAACTGTGTAGCTCTGAAATACCCCTTCAAATCAGATAATCCCAGACCATCTTCTTTTATTGGAAGAATCAGCTTATCCCACTTAACTGTTCTCATCTTCCTCTCCCAGATAGAATCCTTCAGCTCTTTATTGATTGCCGTTCACAACTTTCCTCTGGTTGATAAAAATATGACTGACCTGTGTATAAAACTAAAGGAACTAAAAACATTTTAACTGCTTGTATCTTTCTATCCATGTCCATAAAACAGGGTTTCCAATTTCTCCGTTTTTGTATTATCTTTTCTTTAGTCTTTCCCCACATATCCTTACCTGCCACACCAGAATACATTTTAATCCATACTCCTATGTACTTCATTTTATGTCCCCATATATAGTTGAACCAATTCATGTGCTGGTAATTTACAGGTATTGCATTTGTTTTAGTTTTATTAATTTTCTGTACTGAAAAGATGTGAAGCTGTCTCAAAACACTTAAATGTCCTTTTCTGATTTTATCAGATAAAAAATATCTGCAAATAGAGCCAGCTTTTCTTGACTACCTTACCAGTTATATCCATGAATTTCTGAGTCCCTTATTTTCTTTGCCAGTTTTTCTAAATATAATGCAAATAACAAAGGGGAGAAGAGGACATCCCAGCCTCGTTCATCTGCTCAGAAAGAAATTATCAGAGAGAAACCTACCCACTTCAATTTTAACAAAGGGGGAAGAGAACACCATAGCCTGGTTCCTCTGCTCAAACAGAAGTTATCAGAGAGGAACACACCCACTTTAATTTTCACCTCCGATTCCTTGTATATCCTCCTAATCAACCTTATAATTTTTATCAGGGAATGTAAATGCTTCCATAGCCCTGATCTTAAACTCCTAGATTACTCTGTCAAATGCTTGCTGTGCATCAAGACCCACCAACAACAGTGGTATTTTCTTACATTCTGCTTTCCTCTGGATCTTCAGTGTTCTGTTAATGTCAAACATTTGTCTCCCCTCCACAAAACCACATTGATCTATATCAATTTTATCATCACCTTTGCCATTCTTTTAGCCTTTATAGACAAAAACAGTTTAGAATTATGGCTAAGAAATTAAATGTGCCTGTCTGAAGCTGGATTTGAAGGGTCTTTACCATCTTTCTCTATTGCTTTATGATTTTTGATTATATAACACAGGGCTTCCCTACACCAACACCATATTGTGTTCTCCTTCCAGATGTCGAACTTCATGATTAGTAGTTTCCATAAGAAATGACAGCTGATAAAGTTTCTTTGTGTGTCAGCAGTGATTTCATTTTTTTCTGTGATTATGCAAAGATTTTTTTTTAATAAGTTCGGTGGGGAGTGTAAGGAGCTTGATCTCATAAAAAAATATATTTTTTAGAAAGGTTCAGAGCTGAAGGTTCAGCTGGTTAATTTTGCCCTTTGAACCATTTCAGCTTGTAACTTAAGATGTTGGTGAAGCTTCACAACAGACCACTTTATGCAGGTAAAGAAGCAGCCATAATTCATAGATGGTAATGTACCCAGTTTAACAGAACAAAGCAACTGACTTATGTTTTGTGTATAGTTAATGTGGTACAGGAGCAACCACTGCAAATTCACAATATACAGGTTTTACACTGAGATACAGTTGTCAAGGAAGATAGAGCACACTTGGGGGGGGTGTTCAAGTCTTGAACCAAAGCCATTTCTAACAATTAAAGAGTGCATTTGATGTCACTGTACAAAGATTTAATATATTAACCACTTGGAAAATTCACAGAACTTTTCCACAAGGGAAAGGTGGCTAGTAATGCACTGTACGCTGTCACCAGTTTGATAGAACATGCAATGGTGTTCCTGTCATGCATATTTGTTATAGACTGGATCCAGAACCCTCCAGATACATGGAAGGAGTCCTTCAGTAATGGGATACCACCACTCCGGGGTGGGGGGGGGTGTTGTCCTGAAATCCTAGAATACAAAAAGTAACCCCTAGCTACCTCAGAGATTTGTTGTAGAGGTGTCAGTCCTTCATAAATGTTGAGATTTAGAAAAAAATCCATCAACTGTCAGTTATATAAATTCTAGACGGCAGGTGCATACAGGTCCAATGGAGCCCACGTCAGGTACATCTGTATCAACCATAAAGAGATGTTAGCTGTCCAGCACACATTGACAGCTTTCAGGCCCTTTCTCTCCCCAGTGGCTCTACTGATCAAAACAGACAACACCACTGTGATGTGGTATATCAACAAGCAGGGAGGGACTCACTCCTACCCTCTATGCAGGCTCGCCATGACCCTTTGGCACACGGCCTCAGCCATGCAACTGCACCTGTTAGCACAATTCCTGCCAGGCTCTCTAAACTCTCTAGCAGACATCTTAAGCAGAAATCTTCTGGATCCACATGAGTGGCAGCTAGACCAAAGAACCTTCACCCTAATAACTCAGAAATGGGGTACCACGAAGTTCGACCTCTTTGCTTCCCACTCCAACCATCAGCTCAGCAAGTTCTGCACCAGGAAGCCTCACTGCAGGGCCTGGAAAGTGGATGCCCTATCCTTGCAGTGGGACAACCTTTCGCTCTATGCATTTCCCCCACTACCTCTCATTACCAGGGCACTGCTCAAAATAAGGGAAGAAAAACCAAGGACAATTCTAATTGCTCCAGACTGGCCTCACCAGCACTGGTACCCACTACTGCGCAGCCTGTCCCCTCTGCCACCATGGCATCTCCCTCAGATCCCAACCCTCCTGACACAGAGGGAAGGAGAATTCATGCATCCCCAATTGCAGACCCTCAATTTGACAGCCTGGCTTATTCCCTGACCACAGAACAAGCTACCAGTCTCAGTAAACAGGTTCTAGATGTTATATGTGAGGCCAGACGCCCTAGCACTAGAATGTCTTATGCTGTCAGACGGAAAAGGTTCTGCACCTGGATCCAGGCTAAGGGAGCTAATATGGCACAGCCCTCCCTACTTCTCTTCCTGGATTACCTAGCTGACCTGCTACACAGTGGTCTCTCCTTTTCCTTTATTAAAATTCATGCCTCCGCTATCTCTGCTCATTTCAACACTGAGCACCCACTTTTCTCACACCCTCTCATCAAACAGTTCCTAAGAGGTGCTAGCAACTTGAGGCCACCCAGAAGAGCACCTACCCTAGCTTGGGACCTAAACTTTGTGTTGGAAATGCTCATCCTGCCCCCCCTTTGAACCAGCAGCTTCAGCAGAGTTAAAGTTTCTCTCCTGGAAGACAGCCTTGCTTCTGGCCATCTCTTCAGCCAGAAGAGTATCCGAGCTATAAGCACTCATGGCTGCAGAGTCCTTCATCATCTTCCATGTTGACAGGGTGTCCCTCAGGACTAACCCATCTTTCATGCCAAAAATGGTGTCCAGTGTGGCTCTCAACCAATCCATTCATTTGCCCACCTTTTCCCCTAACCCACAAAACAAGGGGGAAAGAATACTGCACTCTCTATTGTGCACAGACAGCTCAGATTCTATCTGGACAGGACTAAATCATTCAGAAAGACTGATCAATTGTTAGTCAACTTTGCTGCAGGAGCAGAGGGCAAAGCCATATCTAAACAAACACGTCCAAATGGATAGCACACTGCATCCATTTCTGCTACAAGCAACATGGGAAACCTCCCCCTAAGGGGGTCAGGACCCACTCTACCAGAGCAGCCTCCACTTCTGCAGCTTTCCTCAGAGGAGTCCCCACCAGGGACCTCCTAGAGGCTGCAACATGGACATCTGTTCACACCTTCATCAAGCATTACCACCTGCCTATCTTCTCCAAATCCAGGGCAGGCTTTGCCACTGCAGTCTTGCAAGGAATCCTAGCCAGCTCCTAGTCTTCTTGACTGTCTCCACCCTTTTCCTCAGCTTTGGGAATCAACCCAAATGTGATGACTGTAACAGAGAAACACGAAGAACATAGTACAGTTGTGTACACTTACCATAAATGTAGATGTTCAAGTGTATTCACTGTTGCAGTCCTGGTTTCCCTCCCTCCATCCCCCTTTCTCTCTGTCTCTATCTCTCTCTCTCTCTCTCCCTCCCTCCTTACAAGGAATATTTTGGTATTTACTTCCTACTGGTGGGGTTCTTCCACCATATCCTGGCTCCCCTTGGGGGCTCCTGACAGGGCAAGAAAAACTGTTGTAATGGCTTTGGCTGCCTTACTTTATATTACTGATGACCTGACATCAGTCCTGAAGCGACAGCAACCAACGCAGAAATACTAAGCCTCTGGTATTCAGGCTGACTGAGGGCTACCCTGGCAGGGATAACCCAAATGTGATGACTGCAACAGTGAATACACTCGAACATCTACATTTATGGTAAGTGTACACAACTGTACTTTTTTGTTTGTTTGTTTTTTTTTTTCATTTATAGCCCTATTTCCTGTTTGCACCTTGCTAAGTGTAGGAAGGGGGCCATGCAGTGGCTTGACCATGCTGGTCATTCCTTACATCCTAGGTGATACTGCCAGCAAGCAGCCCCACTCGCCACCCACAACACTTAAGCACAAGAAGCAATTTCCCCAGTATTTAACAAGGAAATCACCCTTTCCCATGTGCTCCTTAAGCACCCTCACCTCCCCCTTAGGAGAGACAAGTTGGTCATGCTCCTTCACCCCTCTTGCTCCCTGCCTGGCTCTTCAAGTCCCAGGCTGCTAATCAAACACCAGACAACTAGGTCACAGTCAGAGCTCCATCCCACTGCACCACAGAGCTAAGCTTACTGTGAAGTATTTCATTCTGGGGCATCTGTTCATTTTCGCCAATGTACACCATGACATATTATGTCTGTTACATAAGTGTATGTGTCTCCAGTGAGGGAATAGCTTCTCATAACAGTAGACAGTTCTTCCTAATCAGATTTCAAATAATTTTTCTTTGGGTAGCAAACGCTGGTGGTATGATGAAGGAGGAGGTAACTGAGAACATTTTTTTTTTGGGAGTTGCTAGATTTAAAAAATTCCCAACAGAGTACACTGTCAGAAACATTGGGGGAACAAATGGCTGTAACTAAGGAAATGATTATTTTAGCTGTGACACATGATCTGAATTGCTTACATAATAAGGCCTTTTAAGTTTAATTCTTCAGGCCGCCAAAAAAAAATTATTAGAAAATAGAACTCAAAATCTAAACCACCTGTATTTGAAGTATTGAGTATTGCAAGAGGGAGAAAAGAATTGGAAGAGGGATCTCTAGAAAAGAGAAGCAGCAAACTACACATAAATGAATGGAATTTGTGGGAATGATAATGCAGAGTAATGTTCAGGAGGATGCGTGAGGTTTAAGGGAGGAAGACAGGGATTGAGTGATTTATGTAATGTTAGACAAAGACAATTGCTATAAAGAAAATGTAATGTGTAATGTGTGTAAATGGAAAAACAATATGGTTTATTTTCTTTTCCATTCATGTGTATGTACCTATGCATTAAGTGCTATTTTAATAAAGATGTTTAAAAAAAAAAACAGTAGACATCTCTTTAGAGAGCAGCAGAATTTACCACCTCACTGGCTTGAGAGCACCACCACAAGGACAAACATTTGGAGATAAAGTTAAGTCCCGAGTATTCTCAAGGTAAGTTTGGTGTCCAGCCCGCCCCTTGGATCTGTACAGTATTGAAGTGGCCTTGACTAGCAATGAGTCAAGCCCAAACCATTGATTAACTTCAGCTAAAGAGCTTGGGGGAGATAGCTCTTGACTCAAACCTGGTGATTTATCCCAAGGTTCCTGCACCATACTTCCCTTGGTTAATCAACTGGAACCAGCAACTGACAATAATGATTGCAGGGAGTAGTGTCTTGAGTCATCTTGTCACAAATCAGTGATACTTAGGACTAAGAACTCCTGTTAGGACCAGCATACAGCCCCACATGAGCCATTAGGCCTTGGTCATTGAAGGTCCACTAGCTTATTTCATACTAGGGTTTGCAGTTCATGGACTGGATATCAAACAGATGTTTATCTGGTGTTAACTTGAGATTTCATTGCAGAGTTTACAGTCTGAATCCCCTGCGATGCCAGGTGCAGGCCCAATGCCAGTATGTGCCATCTTTGGATAACAACTGAGCAGTTTTCTCAGTCTCCTGACATCTGCCACTATTACTCAGTTCTGTACAACTGTGCTCACAAATTTCACATGTAGATATTGGGGGGAGGTGGCAGCAAGTTTCTCCCTTACACTTCAAATCCTTTTATGACTTGGAAGATCTTGAGTCTAGAGTGCCAAGTTGCACACGGGGTCTATATCATAGCGAATTGCACAAATTGCGAATGCTCATAATATCGAACGTACTAGACATCGAAGTGCTTTTTCTGAGAGCACGGTACAGTGAAGAATGGGATATTTGCCCTTTCCTCACTGTAGTGTGATCTCAGAGTTGGAATATATGTTTATTGGGGGGTGTGGGAATGCAGCCTCCCACAATAGGAAGTTTGATATTATGAGCATTCACAATTTGTGTGATTTGCTCATATGATATAGACCCGGTGCACACAGAGAATAAGTCTATCCCCATCTGTTTTCTCACAGCAAGATCCCTTCTTTCAAAACATCCAGACTTATAAGGAATTGCCATTATCTCTTGCCTTCAGAAGTGCACGCCAGTTTCTTGTGGAGCCTGGAGTTATCCTCACTTTGGAGTCATTTATTTGAGATGCCATTAGGGCAGTTTAGAGGCACCCCCAACTCCACCCTTTTTGGCCTCCAAGAAGGATGATTCTACCTATGACATTTCCTGAGTGGACAGAACAACTATCTAAGCATCACAGTGCTAACCCCTACATGATCTGTCACAAGTCCCAGATACCATGAAATGTTGTCACTTTACAAGGAGTTAGTCAACCTTGCCCAAAAGCCAGCTGATACCAACACGGATATTAGAGTTCTTATGATACCACCTTGTCTCAACTACTCAGATAGAAGTCTGCAATCCAGAATTCTGCCCCTATATCAACTAGCTTCAGAGGACCTTTCTTATCCCAACCTTCTAGCTAGGCTTGTCCTTCAACTACTGGGCTCCATGGCTGCATTGATCACAGTGTTACCTCAAGTAAAGTTCTACATGGGAGTCCTGCAGTGGATACTTTTAGCACAATGGTCTTTGATGTGTTAACCCTTTCATGCCCCACTACATCTCACACCTGCATGCATGCAGGAGCCACATCTGTTGGTGACTGACATCACCAACAGTAACATGATTGACCTTTCAGCCTTCCACCCCAATAGCCAGTGTGACCATGGGTGCTTATCTTCTGCATTTGTGGGGGCATTACGAAAAAATATGGTTCAAGGTACATGGTCATTGACAGAGACTAGTCTTCACATCAGTGTGTTGATATGAGGGTCCTCCTGGCACTGCAGGCATTTCAAGTCTCCCTCACTTGAGGGTGTGATATCCATCCAGATAGACAATGTTGTGGTCTGGTATATCGGCAAGAAGGAGGAACCCATTAATATATGTGCTGGGAAGCCGTTATTGTGTGCCAATGAGTGATGTCTTCCCAACACTTTCTGTTGAGAGTGCACATCCCAGGAACTTCCACTGTTCTACGTGACAAACTCAGCAGGTCTGTTGTTCTGCCTCACGAGTGGTCCCTCAGTCAGTAGTGATAGTGATTTTCAGTCGCTGGGCCAACCTTTCTGTGATATTTTTGCCTTAAGTGTAAACAACAAATGAAGCAGCTATTTGCCCTGGCTTCCATACATGGACAGTCAGTCAGTCACCAAGGGACGATGTAGTCCACAATTGTATCCCAGGTCTCCTATATGCATTTCTACCTTTTTCCCTGATAACCAGATTTATTCAGAAAGCCATGAAGTGCAAGGCAACAATAATTCTAATAGGTCCTGGGTCCATGTCCAGACCTTCTTCACCTATCTGGTCAGCCTCACTGAGACATAAAAACATTGAAATTGACCAAAAGGTTTCCCATATTCTAATGTTGGACATAGATACCAGGTTGTCTTCTCCATTCATTCATAAAAAAACAAACCTTTGCAAATGGAAAAGATTCACCATATAGGCTTCTTCCAAAGATTTGGACCCTTTTCAGCTCCACTACCATCCATTTTAGATTTCTTAGCAGATTTGTTTCTGAAAGGCACTAGCCTCACAGTCATCAAAGTGCAGTTAGCAGCCACTTCTAATTTTCATGTGGACCCAAATCAAACTTCCATTGTTGCCTTCATTTCCAAAGCTTTTTGAAGGGAACATAATTCCAAAAACATTTAGGTGAAGGCTTTCTACTCTTAGTACCTTTTTTGAGACCCCATGTCTTAAATCTTGGCCCTTTCAAGAGCTTTACAACTGTGACTCACTTCATGGACCAGTGATAGATCCGCAACCCATTGAGCTCCGAGTCCCCATTGACTGATGCAAAACCAACAGTTGAAGAGGTGAAATCAGCTCACAGAAAACTGATAAAAACGGGAAGGCTCTAGGACTAGATCAGGTCACTGTGGAAGCAATCAAGGATGGAGGTGATAGCCTACTCCACTGACTTAATGCACTGATTGAGCAACTATGAGTTACGGACCAGATACTGACCACATGGAAGAAGGACATCATCATACCCATCCACAAAAAGGGGGATAAAGTACAGTTGTGTACCTGCCATAAATGTAGATGTTAGAGTGTATTCACTGTTGCAGTCATAACTCTTGGGTTATCCTGCTGGCAGGCTACCCGCAGTCGGCCAGAATTCCAAAGTCTAGGTCCGGCGTCAGTTGCTGTCACTTCTTCCCTGACGTCAGTGCGCCAGGGGTATGAAAGATGCAGCCGATGCCATTTTCTTCAGTTTTTCTTGCCCCAGATGTCAGGTGCCCCAAATAGGTAGGCTGAAAAATATATAAATAAGAAATACATACACAAAAATAACATTTCCTTCATCTACAAGTAAATATACCAACAAGGTTGTATAGGATAGAGAAGTGCAAATAAGCCCCAGCAAGGAGAAGGGGGATGGTGGGTGGGTAACCTGGACTGCAACAGTGAATACACTCAAACATCTACATTTATGGTAGGCACACAACTGCACTATGTTCGTGTTTCACTGTTGCAGTCATTACTCTTGGGTTGAATCCCAAAGCTGAGGAAGGGTGGCTGGGCTAAATAGGATTAGGAGAGGCTATGAGGCCCTGCAGAACTGTAGTGGTGAAGCCTGCTCTGGACTTAGAGTAGAGAGGCAAGTGGTAGTGCTTTGTAAAGGTGTGCACTGAACTCCAAGTTGCAGCCTCTAAGATTTCTTTGGTTGGTACTCCCCTGAGAAAGGCTGCTGAAGTGGCTGCTGCTCTGGTGGAATGAGGCCTAATGCCCTTAGGCACTGATTTGCCATGTTGAGAATAGCAGAAACAGATGCAATGGCCTATCCATTTAGAAATAGTTTGTTTTGAGATAGCCTTTCCTTGTGATCCTGCAGCATGTGACACTAAAAGTTGCTCAGTCTTTCTGAAAGCTTTAGTTCTGTCCAAGTAGAAACATAACTGCCTGTGTATGTCCAAAGAATGCAGAATTTTCTCACCCTTGTTCTGTGGATTTGGGTAAAAGGTAGGCAAGTGAATGGTTTGATTGAGGGCCACACTGGACACCACCTTAGGCATAAATGTAGGGTTTGTCCTCAGAGAAACCCTGTCTGGATGAAAAATGATGAAAGGTTCCACAGCCATGAGTGCTTGTAACTCCGAGACTCGCCTTGCAGAGGTAATGGCTATGAGCAGAGCTATTTTCCAGGATAAGAATTTAATATCAGCTGTTGATGCTGGCTCGAAAGGAGGCAGTGTGAGTTTTTCCAAAACAAAATTGAGGTCCCAGGCCGGAATTGGTGCCATCCTTGGAGGCCTAATGTTTTTGGCACCTCTGAGGTACTGCCTTATTAAAGGATGAGAAAAGATAGGTGGTTCCATATTGTAATGTGCAGAAATGGCAGAGGAATGAATATTGATTGATGAGAAAGAAAGGCCTTTGTTCAGCATCTCAGTCAGGTATTGTAAAATCTGAGGAATGTTTGGTACAGACGTGTCAATGCCTTGTTCCTGGTTCCAAGCATAGAATCTCTTCCATTTTTCTGCATAAGATTTTCTGGTACTGGGCCTCCTGGCCTCCAAGATAACATACATAACAGCTTTTGAAAAAGGAGTGTTCAGAATGGCTACATTATCCGCCATGCTGCCAGATTTAAGGTCCCGAGTTGGTTGTGCAGGATCTGATTGTTTTGTTGGGTCAGCAAGTGAGAAGTTTGAGGCAATATCCATGCTGGACCTTGAGACAAGCTCTTTAGGATTGGGTACCAGTGCTGGCTTGGCCAGTCTGGTGCAATCAGAATAATTTTTGGCTTCTCTTGTCTGACCTTTAGGAGTACTCTGGGAAGGAGAGGTAGTGGGGGAAAAGCATATACTGTTAGATTTTTCCAGCTGAATGATAGGGTGTCCACTTTCCATGCTTGTTTGTGGTAAATCCTTGTGTAAAATCTCTGCAATTGACATTTGTGAGGGGAGGCAAATAGATCTATGTCTGGGCAACCCCATTTCCTTATTACCATCCTGAAGACTTGTGGATCCAGTTTCCATTCATGGGGATCCATGAGGTTTCTGCTTAGTTCATCTGCCAGAGTATTTGTTTTTCCTGGCAGGAATTGTGCTTGCAGGTGAACTTGAAAAGCCAATGCTGTGTCCCATAAGGTCATTGCTTATCTGCAGGCGGGGTAGGAATGAGTACATCCCTGTTTGTTTATGTACCACATGACCGTAGTGTTGTCTGTCTTTATCAGTAATTGTCCTGGATGAAGCAGGTCCTTGAAAGCTGTCAGGGCATTTTGAAAAGCTGTCAGGGCATTTTGAACAGCTAGCGTCTCTTTTTGATTGATGTGAAGATGCATCTGGTTTGCAGGCCATGTGCTCTGAATACATTTTCCTGCCATATGGGCCCCCCAGGCGTAATCTGATGCATCCATTGTCAGTGTCTGTCTGGCTGTGGGTAAACTGAATGGCAGACCCTTGTTGTGGTGACAGGCTTCTGCCCACCATCGAAACTCCTGTTGTAGGCAGGGGATGAGTGCAATTACTGTCTCCAGGCTGTGGCAATGCTGAGTCCAAACACTTTTCAGATACCATTGTAGTTTCCTCATATGCAGCCTGGCATATGGAATTAGTAGGATGCAGGATGCCATGAAACCCAAGGCCTGCAAGATTTTCCTTGCAGATAAGTGGGCTTTTGTTGCCAATTTGTTGAAGTAAGTAGTCAGTTGTTTTTGCTTGTCTGGCGTGAGATAAGCCATCTGGGCAGTTGTATTTAAGCTTGCACCCAGGAATATTATCTCTTGAGAGGGCACTAGTTTTGATTTCTTTTTGTTTACTGTGTACCCTAGGCCAATTAGTAATCTTTTTACAAATGCCAGATGCTTTAGAAGAGTGTCTTTGTTCACTGCTTGAATTAGGCAGTCGTCCAAGTAGGGATATATTTGGATTCCTTTTTGTCTGCAAAACGCAATTACTGGTGCCAGGCATTTTGTAAAGTCCCTGGGTGCAGTAGATAAGCCAAAGGGCAGTGCAGAGAATTGGTAATGCATTGAGGCAGCTATGAATCTGAGGTATCTTCTGCAAGATTGTCTGATAGGGACATGCAGGTATGCCTCTTTTAGGTCCAAAGTTACTAGCCAAGCCCTCTTGCCCAGCATGGGCAGTAGCTGCTGAAGAGTCAACATCTTGAATTTTGGAACTTCCAGAAACGTATTTAGTATAGACAGGTCCAGAATTGGTCTCCAGGTTTTGTCCTTCCTGGGTACTAGAAAAAGTCTGGAGTAAAATCCTTGACCCTGTTCTTGCTGTGGTACTTGCTGAATGGCCCTGATGTCCATGAGGGCTGTAATTTGTTTTTGTGCCTTTGCCCATTGATTGTCTGGCAGGTCTGGCATGCCCTTTGACCTTGGTAGTGTGTGAAAATGGAACCTGTAGCCTTGGGACACTATGTTCAGAACCCATTTGTCTTGGGTACCCATTTGCCAATTTGATGAAAAAAGTGCTAGTTTTCCCCCTAAGGGGGCTGTCAAAAGAAAACTGCTTGGAACTGGTAGAGGAAAGTCATTGGGACTGTTTCCTGTAAGGCTGTGATTTGTCTTCTCCGCTTTTGGAGGTAGGAGCACCCCATTGTTTAGGCCTGTATGAGCTTTGGGGCTGAGCCTCTGCGACGCCTGTATCTGCCTCTTTGTGGTCTGTCTTAGACTGGAAATGACCAATTTTTAGAAAGCCAGTTCCTGCTAAACCTGGGCGGCTGTACCTGTAAGAAATCCTTGACTGTCTGCATGGATTTTGCTTTATCCTTCATTTTTTTCAACACCTCTTCTGCTTTAGTACCAAACAAAGTATCGTGCTGTAATAGTGCATCTAATAATTTTGCTTTAACATGATCAGGCAGATTTTCTTCCTTTACCCAAGCATGCCTTCTAATAACAGAACCTGTAACAGCGGCCCTGCAAGAGGCCTCCAGAGTGAATCATAACCGCATTGCAAAGTATGCTTTCCCACTTGTTTAGTTGCATGCAATAAATCCTGCAATTCCTTGTTATCTGAACACACAGTATTTGTCAACATTTTCTGTTTAAGTGGTGACATTAAATATTGCTGATATTTAAGCATATGAAATTGACAATTTAAAGCCCTCACAGCCAGGGTGGCAGAAGTGTGTACTTTTTTCCCCATCTGTCTAGAGCCCTAGAATCCCTATCAGAGGGGACAGGTTTTTTTTGCAGTGGAAGCCTTGACCCCCTTGAGACCCTGAGAAATAGTCTCTGGGTCAGCAGCTGGGTTTTTATATAGGAATTTATGAGAATCCGGGACCCTGTAGTATCTGTCTGGCTTAGCAGGTGCAGGGGGTAAAGAGTCAGGGGACAGTCCGGACTCTGAAAATACATCATCTACAATGTCTAGAACAGGTGGAATGGCAAGAGGTCTATGCTGAGGAAGCAGGAAGTCTCTGAGCCTTTTCTTAGAGTCTCTTTCTTGGCTCTCCCAGTGGAAATGCTCCCTCATAGTATGCAGTGTTTCCCCAAAAGAATAGTCCTCAGGAGGAGAGGCTGAAGGAATGGATTCTTCAGCATCAGAATCCTCATAGGGAAGCATGGAGTAATCCTGTTCAGAAGAGGAATCAGAGGAAATAGCTGATCAGAAGAATCATACTCTGTGTCTTGCCTAGGCCTCATCAGGAGGGGGATGGGAGCCCCTGATCAAAGTAATTAGGTCTTCAGCCATTTTGAGCATCTGTTTTTAGGCATGGAAGTCTGAATAGGAGAATGCTGTACCTGTTTCTTTGTCTTTAGAGTTGCTTTAGTCTTTGAAGCTGAGGATGGCTTAATATATAGTTGTGTAGGTCTGCAGACACCCTCATAAGCCGATGCTTGCTCAGCGGCTCCGTACCCATCTGAGGGATTGATTTCCGAGTGTCCAATACCTTGAGTTTCCAGAGGCCCAATCGGCTCCACGTGGGAGTCGGTAGCTGCCTGTGGCTCTGAGGTAGCGGGCGTCAGGGGCTGCGAAAGCACCTCACTGAGAACCGGCGACTGCCCTAGAAGAGGCTCCGTCATCAGTTTTTTACCTCGGATGCCTATCCTAATCCTTGTCCTTGCGTTTTTTGTAAACTCCAGTTGTCGGCTGTTCCGCCGGCATTATATAATTAAATTTTCAGCCAAAGTAATGAAATGCAATATCGAACCGATGCTTGATAATGCGTTGGTTGAATCTAGCACAAAACCGACAGCTAGCAATGTTGTGATCAGGGCCTAAGCATGGAATACAGTAAGAGTGAAAATCCTTATGAGGTATTTGCTTCCCACAAGAAATATAATTGTTAACTTTTTCTGACATCGGTCTGGAGCAAGAAAAAAGTTTCCCCAATAGGGTACTTAGCTTTAATGAAGACTTCGGTTCTGAAATTCAGATTTGAAAATCTCAGGAGTCGGCCAACTGGCACTTGCGAACTGCTTTTGATTTGGGCACTGCACGGCAAGGAAGACTGAAGAAAATGGCATCGGCTGCATCTTTTATACCCCTGGCGCACTGACATCAGGAAAGAAGCGACAGCAACCGATGCCGGACCTAGACTTTGGAATTCTGGCTGACTGCGGGTAGCCTGCCAGCAGGATAACCCAAGAGTAATGACTGCAACAGTGAAACGATGAACATCAGGGAATGCAAGAATTACTATGGCATCAGTCTGCTCTCCATCATCGGCAAAGTCTTTATGAAGATCATACAGTCCAGCTGCAAAAACACCAAGAGCAAACTGGCAGGGAAGAACAGACCGGGTTCAGACTGAACAGAGGATGCTGCAATTAAATCTTTGCCATCTGTCAGCTAATGGATGAAAGAATCCAGTGTGGACAACATAGTTATCGTCTTTATTGATTTGAAGTCTGCATTTGACTGTATCCACTGGTCTGCCCTGTGGAAGACATTGGAGACCAAGCATATGCTGAAGAAAATCATCATATTCCTTCAAACATCATACAATGGTTCATCCAGCCAGGTGTGCATTTGGAATTAACTGTCTGAAGAGCTTACCATCCAGACTGGGGTCCATCAAGGTGATGTGGTCTCTCCACTGCTGTTCAACATAGCGGTGGATGCCATCATGAGGAGAGTATTTGAGGGTAGGGGAGCGGAGGCCAGTATGATACTCATTCTGTGACTGATCTGATCGGATGACAGCTCCATTTTTGCATACAGTGATGCTGAGGCCACAGATATCCTCTACAACATCACATGCATTGCTCAGTCATATGGCCTATGGATACATATGGACAAGACCAAAGTGATGGAAGCTGACAGGTTACAAGCCATTATCCACCATGGGGGGAGTTCAGATTGAACAAACACAAGAAATCCAGTATCTGGGTTCACTGGTCCAGGAGAAGAAGGTGGCATCAACAACTGAAGTACATAACAGGATTGGACAAGCCACTGCAGCATTTGTCTCACTCAGTCTATGGAAGAGGACAAACATTTCTATCATCCCCAAGAGTCACCTTTTCTGGGCATTAATCTTGCCAATTCTCCTTTATGGATCAGAAACATGGGTCCTCCTCAAGCTAGACTTGAACATGCCTGAGGTTTTGAAAAGCAATGCTTGCTCAAAATCTTGGGAATCTTGCTTTGTGACTTCATTAGAAATGAGAGCATCTGGACCAGATGTGATCAACAGCCAGTGATCAAAACAGATCCAGAACAGGAGGCTGTGGTGGTTGGGACACGTGCAGGATGGACACCCGCTGCTTGCCATAGACTATTACTGAGAGAGCACCCCACAAACTAGAGAGTTTATAAATCTGCACCAAAGAAGACATGGCCTAACAGGTTGAAGAGTACTTGAGAAGCCATCAGCTTAATCTACAGGATGTTAGAAACATTGCCATGAACTGAATGGCATTGAAAGTTGTCATTAAGGAAGTCCAGAATCCAGCAACACTCATAGCAGTGTACTGACTGCAGGGTCGACCACCTCTGCCAGCCACCAGCTACGGACAAAAGAAGGAATAAAAGAAATGCTTACCCCAGTCCAAGAGGGGCTGACTCTGCATCCTTGTACATCCCTCTGCTGCCAAAGAAAAAAACTAAACAGGCCCTGAATGGCTCCACATTCCAGCATGTCTGATTCCAACTTACCGATGAGGTTGCAGAATCCATGGTATGCCAGGCTACTTCTCTGTTAATGACTACCAAGACCCTCTTGGAGGCCAGTATGGCTCATGAGGCCTTGCAGACTGCCAGTATGTCTGAGGAACTGTATCTCATCAATCTGAAGTAGTTAACTTCATTTGTTCATCAACCTGTGGGTATCTGATCCGAATCGGATCCGAGCCGGCAGCTTTATTCAGCTAAGATCTGAGCTCCAAGCTCCTCCCCTTACCCATAACCCCCTGCCATCCTTCTCTGTCCTCAGATCTCATTTGCCGCAGCTTATTCAAGCACCTAGAACGAGTTCCAGGTGTAGGGTTTTGTGAGTTTTTGAAGAAAATTACCTCTTTTTGCACCTAGTTTTCAGTTTAATTGTTAAACGAATGAGTGTTCCCTTTTGTAGTTGATTTAGCTAGTTTTGTTGGTAAAATTTATATATTTCTTAGTTAGTCTAGTCTTCCCTCTTCCTGTGTGTGTGAAGGTGTGTTTGGGTTGGGCCTATTTACTACTATGGCCGAGAACCCTAAAACCTTCTTTTCTAAATGCACTGAGTGTGGCCATAAGCTATCCCTGGCCACAGGGTTGACCATCTCTCTTCGGGCTGCACAATTTGTGCAGCCTTCAACCCCATGGCTTTGAGGGATAGGAGGTCGAAGTTGATTCTGGCGGGACTTCTGCCACCGGACTCTGCTTCGTCCTCTTCTCCCTCGGCAGCACCGGCTGCTACCGCAGTGGTCCCGCCTTCTATCCCTGCTCCCCTGGCCGGGACTCACCCTCCCACTGAGGCTCAGGAGGAGAGGGAATCTAGGAGGGAGAAAAGAAAGAACAAGCACCACAAACGGCGGGCCGAAGCTTCCTCTTCGGCTCCGCCAGCGAAGCAGCTAGTCTCTCCTAGGGCCTCCGGGCCTTCTCCTTCCCGGCTCCATTCACCCCGCTTTTCCTCAGGGCCGGAGGAGGAGGAGACCCGGTCACTTTCGAGGTCTTTGAGGCATCACTCCAGGCCTGCCTCGGTGGCCTCGTCTAGATCAACACAAAGTTTGTCAGATGCAGATATGGACCGGATGATGCGTAGGTTTCTCTAGGCCCAACTGCAGATGGGAGTGATCCTGCCTCCCCCCCTCCTCCGGGGGGGGAGCTCGACCCCCTTTTTTGCCCTGATTGCTCCTTCTCCGACCCTCTACCTGGGTTCGGAGCTGTCGGATCCAGGCAGCATCGGAACCGGGGGAGGCTCGGCACCGATAGTACACCCTTCTTCGGCTCCGACCGCACCCTTGAGCTTGTCGGGTCCCTTTTCGGATCCGAGCTCTCGGAACCATGAGCTAAGCTTCGGATCCGGAGGTGTCAGTGTGTCTTCGGCTCCATCTCGGTCGGAGCATACTGGCCCTTCTGATCCGATTGCATCAGCACCGGCTCCGGTCCACACCTCAGATCCGAAGGGGCAGATCTCCGAGCTTAGAGAGAGCAGTTCTCCTTTGGCGTTCGATGTTGTGGAGAGGGTCTTATCGAGGGACTTGAGGCCCCAGGCTCCTGCTGCAGTTCCACCCATCACTCTCTCTCAGACAGGCCAACTTTCCATCACCCGGCCCCAGGGACAGCCTGCGCCTACGTCCCAGATGGTTCCATTAGAGGGACAGGATGTGTTTGGTGGGGCATCCTCGGACAGCCCCCCCCGAGGAGGTTCCTCACAAACGCAAGTGCAAGAGGAGGCACTTGGACTCACCCGAGTCCCTGACAGAGGACACAGACTTAGAAGAAGGTGAAGGTTCCCCAAGGTCACCCCCCGAGGACATCTCCTTTGGAGACATTATGGAAATGCTTCATATTAGAGTGGGGTGGTCAGCCCAAAAGCCTTCCTCCGATGAGTCTGTGTTTCTGGAGGCGTTTGACGCAGGCCCATCTACCTCTTGGGTGTCCCCTCCCGCTGATCCCCTGGTAGATCTGATCACTACCAGGGCATGGAAGGAACCGGACACTGTGGAGCCCATACCAAAGAGACCAGACAAAATTCTCAGTCCACCCACAGATAGGACGGTTTGGAGCAAGGGTGCTCCAGTAGATACCATGTTGGTGGCGGCTGCACCAAGAAGGAACTGGCCCAGGAGAGTTCCTCGGTCCATCCTCCTGACAAGGAGTCTCGGACAATGGACTGCATAGTGAAGCAGATGTTTGCTTCAGCCACCTTCTCGGTAAGGTCGCTGAACTACATGGCACATGTGATAATGACTCCAGCGGGATCTCATCAAAGAATATGCAGGGTCGTCCCCAGAGTCCATGTCGGCTGAGGATAAGAAAATATTCTCAGCTCGAATGGCCACTCTTAAGTCCATTTCGAACACTTCTATGCGACTCTTTCCCACGCCATGGAAGGAGCCGCTAGAGCTAGTGGAGTGGGCATTGTCTTATGGCGGCATGCTTGGCTCCACCTCTGCGACTTTGCGGAACCCTGCAAGGCGTCCTTCGCAAATGCCCCTTTTGACAGCTCTTCACTATTTGGCAAGACCATCCGCAACACACTGGTCCAGAGCGAGACAGATGGGAAGATGTTGTCTACCGTCGCAATCCGCTTCTCGGCTCCCCAGAGGTCCTTCTCCAGGAACCAAAGGGGAAAAAAGAAGATGTGGTTCCGGAAATCTCATCAATCCCGTTTCGCTCCAGACCCCTCATCCTTCAGAGGCAGAGGAGGACGGGGTGGACGCCTGCCCAGAGGCAGAGGGGGACTGAAGAATTTCGGGTCAAGAGAACCCTTTTCGGATCGGCCCACGCAGCAACCCTGAGGGGAGTTTCTCGAGGCACCTAGCAGTTTGGGAGTCCATTACAACAGATCACTGGGTGCTTCGAATCATATCCAGAGATTACACTATCCCTTATCTGAATCTCCCTCTCAGACCCCGGAGCCTCCCCGATGTCCCACCCAATCAAAGGGAGGCAGCAGCCGCAGAAATAAAGCAGCTGCTAGAAAAAAGAGCAATCTAGCCCATCCCCCAAGACCAGTCCGGATCAGGCTTCTACTCCAGGTTCTTTTTGGTGCCAAAAAAGATGGGGGACTTAAGACCAATCCTCGACCTGTCCATTCTGAACCTGTCGGTTGCCAAAGAAAAGTTCCGGATGGTCATCATTCAATCCGTTCTCCCACTCCTACAGGAGAATGACTGGATGTGCTTTATAGACCTCAAGGATGCGTATTACCACATTTTGATGGACAGATGATCCAGAAGGTTTCTCCGCTTCCGGCTGGGAGCCAGTCACTATCAGTTCAGGGTCCTTCCCTTTGGTCTCACCACAGCCCCCAGGGTGTTCACCAAAGTGATGGCAGTTGTAGCGGCCCACCTGAGGCTTCAAAGAATACAGGTCTTTCCGTACCTAGACAACTGGCTCCTGACCACCCCCACCAGGCATCTACTCTGTTCAGCCAGGAATTACTTCCTTCACTTGGTCTCTCATCTGGGAATTTCAATCAATCTCAAGAAATCCTCCCTTCAACCAACTCAGACCTTAGATTTCATAGGGACCAGGCTAGATACAAACCTGTTGAGGGCCTTCCTAACTCCGGACAGGCTTCGAACTTTGACATTCCATGTGATGGCCCTTTTACAATCCCCGGCTCCCCCAGCGGAATTGGTCCTGAAGGCGCTAGGTTCCATGGCGGCTGCCCTCAATCTGTCACCATTAGCTTGTCTAAACATGAGGGTCCTGCAATGGACCTTGCAGGTCCAATGGTCCATCCTGCAACATCCGCTAAGTACGGCTATCCCCCTCAGCAAGGTTTGCTGGAGGTCCCTACTCTGGTGGATCCAATCCTCGGATCTCTGGGAAGGGCGCCCCTTTTCTATGACCCCACCCCAAGCCATGGTGACCAAGGACGTTTCTCGCCTCGGGTGGGGGGGCACTGCATGGGCAGAACTGTCCAAGGCACATGGACACACTCTGAGACCTTGTTGCACATCAATGTCCTAGAGATGAGGGCAGTGCTTTTAGCATTGCAAGCACTCCAGGCCCTTCTTCCCTTAGGGACAATTGCGATTCAATCAGACAACATGTCAATAGTCTGGTATATCAACAAACAGGGGGGAACCAGATCCTATCCGCTGTGTCAAGAGGCCATGCGAATTTGGGAATGGGTGATCACCACCAACCGCTTTCTCATAGCAATGCACATTCCAGGTCGGTCCAACATTTTGGCAGACAAGCTGAGTCGAACCATCCTCTCACCTTATGAGTGGTCTCTGAAACCGAGAGTAGTGAAGCAGATCTTCCTCAAGTGGGGGTCAACCTTGCTGCGATCTTTTCACGTCACCTTCGAACGCAAAGTGCAGCGAGTACTTCGCTCTACTTCCCCCACCAGGGGAATCCCCCAGAGACACTCTAGTCCAAGTTTGGCCTTCCAGTCTACTTTATGCTTATCCACCTCTTCCTCTCATGGTAAAATTCTTGCAGAAAGCTCATTGGTTGGGGAGCAGAGTGATCCTCATAGCCCCATTCTGGCCTTGTCACACGTGGTTCCCTTGTCTATGGTCTCATCTGGTCAATCCTCCATGGATTTTGGATCCCACTCCGGATCTGATTTCTCACCCCCTGGAGTTGACTACTCCAAACCTGGACAATCTCAAGCTCACAGCTTGGTTGATCCAGTTCCAATCATAGCTAGGACTCCCGGTATCTCCTCCTCCGTTAAAGCTATTTTAGTAGCTGCTCATAAACCTTCTACCAGAAAGGTCTATAAGAGCAAATGGAAAAGTTTTTCGATCTGGGCGGAACATAGAAATATGGACCCCTTTACAGCCCCGATACCAGCTGTATTAGAGTTTTTGTCACACTTATTTGATCAAGGTGCCAGCTCCTCCACCATCAAAGTCCAATTAGCAGCAATTTCACACTTTCATGTGGGAAGTGATCTCGGTTCATTAGCTTCTTCCAAGAACTGCAAAACTTTCTTAAAAGGTACTTTCCTGTTAAGGCCTACTGTGAAGGATGCAGTTCCTCCGTGGGATTTAACCCTCTTACTGGCCCCCCCTTTGAACCTGCAGCTTCGGTGGATCTTAAATACTTATCTTGGAAGACGGCCTTTCTCATTGCCATCACTTCGGCTAGTAGGGTTTCAGAGCTTCAAGCTCTTTGTGCCAAACCTCCATATCTGGTCTTCCATAAAGATAGAGTTTCCCTCAGGACCAATCCCTCCTTCTTACCTAAAGTCACCTCTGAGTCCAACATTAATCAATCTATCAATTTACCGGTGTTTTTCCCAAATTATCAAAACAAAGGTGAATACAAATTACACTCTTTGGACGTGCACAGACAATTGAGGTTCTACTTGCACAGGACTGCTCATCATAGGAAATCTGAGCAACTCCTTGTATCCTTTGTTGATTAAACCTGTGTCAAAAGCTACATTGTCCAGATGGATTTCACAATGTTTACTTCTTGCATATAAGAGTTCTGGCCGACCAGCACCTGTCTGAGTTCACGCCCATTCTACTCGATCAATTTCCACTTCTGCTGCCTTTTGGTCAAGGGTGTCCTTGGATAACATTTGTTCAGCAGCCACTTGGGCTTCATCCCATACCTTTATTACCCATTACAAGCTGGATATAATTTCCAGAGGAAGGGCATCCTTTGGCTCTGCAGTGCTCCGGAATATTTTTCCATGAGGACCTCCCAAGTTTTTAGGTAGCTGGGGACTCTGTCCCACAGGTTGATGAACAAATGAAGTTAACCACTTCAGATAAAGAAGTTATGTACTTACCATAACGTTCCATCTGAGTAGGTAACTTCATTTGTCAGCAACCAACCCCCCTCCATCCCCCTAAACTGTAGTTCGTCCCTTTTTAGGACCTTTGTGTTCTCTGTACCAGATGACATCAGGTTAGGATGTTTAGTTGATCCTTGATTGTAGTATTTTATAATGCTAAGCAAACTTGATCTGAGGACCGAGAAGGATGGCAGGGGGTTATGGGTAAGGGAAGGAGCTTGGAGCTCGGATCTTAGCTGAATAAAGCTGCCGGCTAGGATCCAATTTGGATCCGATACCCCACAGGTTGCTGACAAATGAAGTTACCTACTCAGATGGAACGTTATGGTAAGTACATAACTTCTTTTTTCCAATGGACCACACTATGTCCCTAAAGTTTTAGTCATTGAAGAGATTCTAGGCTCTCTAATAGAAGTCAGAGAGGGATCTGAACCTCCGCATCTCATCCAGGTAGACATCACACCTAAAAAGAAGAAATGGAAGACTAGGCATGTGGCTTTTCCTACAGCAGCTGGGGAGAAGAAGTGGCTAGATTTCTCATAGGGGTTGCTCAAAGCTGTTTATCTCTGAAAAATTCCTTTGGGTTTACACAGCTACAGGCTACTTCTCAAAAATCTACCTGGTTTCCTCTTCTGATGAGGAACAAGACCATGAATGTGACCATTTGCTGGACTGTTCCTCTCAGCTGCATTCTCCAGAGTAAATCTTCTTGGATTACCCTACTGAGGAATCTTCCTTTGGATAGACTATACAGAATATGATGAGACACTTTGAATGGCAATTCATGCAGATCTCTGATGTTCAGAAGACATATTAACCCTCTTAGAGATAGATACCCTTGCCCCTTCTTCTGTCCTTGTAGCATTCCAGGACACCTTTCAGTCCACTTCCTCTGCACCTGATTCTCAGCCACCAGCTACTAAAAGACCAGACAGGTTTTACAACATCTCTGATGATCTAGTGACCAGTTGGCATAATGGTTAATGTCTTTGCCTCCAAAGCACAAGGTACAAGGTTCAATAGTAACCTCTGGCCAATGCCTGTTTGAAGTTTGCATGTTCTCTCTGGATCTCTGTGGGGTTCCTCCCATCTCCAAAAAACATGCTGAGTGTTTCTGTCTCAGTCTCACTCTCTGGGAGGAAGAGTTGTATAAACCAACCACTTTGGGCATTTACTGTAATGGGCAGTGTCCTCATGATTGGAGAACATGGATCACTCAGTGGTGTAAAATATGACTGTAGATGATTCTGTCATGTTGACTAATGTCATCAAATAGTCATGGACATTTGCCGGTTATATGTGAGTTGAGCACCCACCCTACTATGACCTATACCAGGGACCTACAGTGGATATAAAAAGTGTACATATCCCTGTTAAAATGTCAGGTTTTTGTGATATAAAAAAATGAGACCACAATAAATAATTTCAAAACTTTTACCACCTTTAATGTGACCTATAACCTATACAATTCAATTGAAAGACATACAAATCTGTTGGGGGTAAAAAATTTAAAAAATGTACAATAAGCTGGTTGCATAAGTGTGCACACCCTTAAACTAATACTTTGTTGAAGCACCTTTTGATTTAATTACAGCATTCAGTCTTTATGGGTAGGAGTCTATCAGCATATCTTGACTTGGCAATATTTGCCCACTCTTTCTTGCAAAAGTGCTCCAAATCTGTCAGATTGCAAGGACATCTCTTGTGCATAGCCCTCTTCAGGTCACCCCACAGATTTTCTACTGGATTTAGGTCTGGACACTGGCTGGGCCATTCCAATTTTTTTTTTTTTTCTGGTGAAGCCATTCTTTTGTTGACTTGGATGTATGCTTGGGGTCATTGTCATGTTGAAAGGTGAAATTCCTCTTCATCTTTCTAGTAGACTCTTAAAGGTATTTGGAACTGTTCATAATTCTCTCCACCTCAACTAAAGCCCCAGTTCCAGCTGAAGAAAAGAAACTCCAAAGCATGATTCTGCTACCACCATGTTTCAGCGTGGGATGGTGTTCTTTTGGTGATGCGAAGTGTTGTTTTTGTGCCAAATGTACATTTTGGAATTGTGGCCAAAAAGTTCATCCTTGGTCTGATCAGGCTATAACACATTTTCCCACATGCTTTTGGGAGATGTGATGTATTGTTTTGCAAATTTTAGCTGAGCCTGGATGTTTTTCTGTGTAAGAAAATGCTTCCATCTTGCAACCGTACCACATAGTCCAGACATATGGAGAGTATAGGAGATTGTTGTCACATGTAGTACCCAACCAATACTTGTCAGAAATTCCTGCATCTCCTTCAGTGTTGCTGTAGGTCTCTTGGCAGCCTCCTTGACCAATTTTCGTCTTGTCTTTTCATCAATTTTGGAGGGACGTCCAGTTCTTTGCAAAGTCACTGTTCCATATTTTCTTCACTTTTTGATGACTGTTTTCACTGTGTTCATGGTATATCCAGTGCTGTGGAAACTTTTTTGTACCCTTCTCCTGACTGATGCCTTCCAACAATGAGATCTCTTTGTTTCTTTGTAAGGTCTCTGTGAACCATGGCTTTTGCTGTAGCAGGCAACCAAGTAAATGTCAGGAAAATCCTACTAGGACAGCAGGACTTTATTTGGGGTTAATCAGAGTCTCTTTAATTGATAGCAGGTATGTACCCAAGAAGACTGAATGCTATAATTAAATCAAAAGGTGCTTCAACAAAGTGTTAGTTTAAGGATGCACACACTTATGCAATCAGCTTATTGTATGTTTATTTTTTATATTTTTCCCCTAACAGATTTGTTTGTTTTTCAGTTGAATTGTACAGGTTATAGGTCACATTAAAGGTGGGAAAAGTTTTGAAATGATTTATTGTGGTTTCATTTTTTATATCACAAAAACCTGACATTTAACAGGGGTGTGTACAGTTTTTATATCCACTGTATGCTAATGATGGGAAGGATGTATGTGTCCCTGTTGGCCAGAGTCCTACCACTCAACCTGGGAACATCAAAAATCTCAACAAGGCCCATGAACGATAGGTACAAATCTGTATGCTGATTAACATCTAATTTGTATACATAATTACATAACCCCACCCTCCAATGGAATTGTGGGATACCAACTTTCAAATGCAAACTGAAGAACAGGCAACCAAAATATGGCACCAGAGTCCCCCTGCAGCCATTCCAATGTCCCATTACCTGGCTATTTCACCCCATTTACCATAAACACTAATGTGTGCATACTGCTTTACTTCTATAATGATTATTTGGATTTTATTTTTACATTTTACTGCACAACAGTGCACAAACACTAATAGACATTTGGTAAACAAAGCAATACTGTCTCACAATGAAAATAGACTTGGCATCAAAACTTCTCTGCCCTTGAAACTTACATTCATTGAAACAGCATTGAAACCCATACCACATCCAAAGAAAATGCATCTGGCCAGTGGTGGATAAAGATTACCTTTGGTCTGTTTTCAAATCATTGGCCCCTTGCACACAAAATAAGAAACCTACATGTGTTCTTTTCTTTAATACACCTTCCTGACTTTATTAAATTATATTCCTTGTATAATACAGCACTTAGACAGTGCACATTTTAAATTTGTTTGAACATTTTTCCAGTAGGCTATACTGTAGGCAATTAAAGAAAATGTATGAACCAATAATGACAAAACTACCCAATTCAGAACATTTCCAACATAAAAGTCTACTTTCACACCCACACTATAAATATAATGACAGTAGTGTAAGCTATAGGCATCTTGCACAGCTTCTCGCACTTATTTTCAATTTCATTTTATTTTATTTTTTGGGGGGGGGGACAAAAGGTAAAAAACCAGGGGCACATTTTAAACATTGCTTGTATAATTTTGTAAAGTTGCTAGAATACAATGTGTTACCACCATGCATTTCACTGGCAAGTCTTGAACCCAGGACCCTATGCACTACAGTCCGAGCAACATACCATTGTCAGATCAGCAGCTTCCTGAAAAATAGGAAGACTGAAACTTAATGGCTATCATTTAGTGAATTCATTTCTCACTTCTCACCATAGCTCTCAACCTCTTAGCATAAAAAACTGGACAAAGCCAATAATGGGGAAATAAAAATTCAGTTCTCACTTCTCACCATAGTTCTCAACCTCTTAGCAGGGGAGGTCCACTCTATTGGACTGCTGGGCTGCAGACCCCTCAACTTGTAAAAGAAATTAAAAAAATTAAAGAAATAAAAAGAAAATGAAAAGATAAAAAAAATTAAAAAAAATTGCGGACTTTTGCACATGCGCACTAGTCCGGACTGCTGCTGAGACGGTCTGGAGCATGCGCAGATTGTCTCAGCAGCAGTCCTGACTGGGAAACATGAGTAACGGAGCTCCCAGAAGTCTATGCATTGCATAGACTGTCCTGGAGCTCGCTGGGAAAATGCGTCGGGGCCGGACTGCAACGTCAGCAGTCTGGAGTTTGCTGCAGTCTTGTCGGGGGAAGATCTCATGACGGGCAGGGTCTGGTGTGGATTTGCACGGGTTTTGTAGCTTTGGATTGTATGGTGGTTGCACGGATTTGGAGTTTATGGTGGTTTTGCTACAAGATCTACTACAGGTAAGTGTGTCTCTGCCTGGGAAGATACAGTAGGATGGGCTGTGTGTGTGTGTGTGTGTGTGTGTGTGTGTGTGTGTGTGTGTGTGTGTGTGTGTGTGTGTGAGAGAGAGAGAGAGAGAGAGTCTGTACAAAACTGTACTATGGCCTGCAGAAAACCTAGAGATTCTGGAGTATGCCTTTTCCATTTTGTGTTGAAAAGAAGAAGAGATTCCAATTAGAAGACATACAGAGAAAAGATTAATTTGACATTTCTTGCTTTGTCTGTGAGGAACACCCCAAAGTCTAAGAAGTTTGCCCAGTTTTATGTTTCACTGTTGTACATCAAACTTTAACTTGTATCAGTTAAGGAGTTCAACAAAAGGTGGCTTGTCGATAATACTTAAGTGAAATTTAATGATATTAGTTTTACAAGATACGGGTCATAGTTTGGACCACATATTGTTTGTGTTTATCTCAAGATAGGATCAGACCGGGTGTCCTCAGGAGAAATAGCATTAGTTACAGTGCATTGACATCCCCACCCATGACACAGAGCTAGTTCTTTTGGGTATGAAAAGAGGTTGAAGTGTAATATTATCTGATTCCAGTGAGTAATCTGGTACAAATGTTTTGGAGTCATCTGCATATTCTATTCGTGTGGGCTCTCAAATAGGGCATCCATTTCATTTACAAAAATTGTGACAAGAATATTCCCTAGCATGGAGTCCTTAAGTACTTTGGTACTTACAGGATACAGTCTCCTTCCATCAGCCTGGGTGTGATAAGACAAACAATCCATAAACCAAGTGGTCGCATTCATTGTAAGATGTTTCACCTTGAGCCAGAAAATCGCCTAGGTCAAGGACTGCAGTTATAGTAGTATGATGTGGCTTAAGTCTATGTTGTGCATTTGATATTAGCTGACAGTTGACAAGATATTCTAAGAGTTGTTTTAGTGCACATTTCTGAGGTACTTTTGAGATAGGAGGGAGCAGAATGGCCTGTAATTCATCTGTGTAACAGATCAGACTCCTTTGTACAGTAGGGCAATTAGGGCTTACTTTCTGCGTGTTGGCACCTGATTTTCCCTGCTAGACCTTTGATAAGTATGTTTATGGGATCGAAGATGATGTGAACAGGAATATTTAGGAACTGCTAGAGAAGACTGTCAGTAACAAAGATCCATTTTTTTTGCCTTGTCAAGAATTTAGTTACTCTGCTGTCTAAACTGTATGTTGATATTTTAGTCATCGATCTTTAGGAATTCTAGCAGGAAGCCTATCAATAGCAAATGTCCAAGGTTTTGCTTTTTCACATGTTTGGTTGTGTGCCTAATCCAAACTGTATAGTGTTAGGAGGTTTTATGGCTTACAGTAATAGGTTTCCAAGGGTCAGTTTAAAGAACATTTGATATAAGTTTAAAGACTTAATCATGGAAGTAATGCTAATTTTATGTTGTGTTATAGTCATTAAGACCTGGAAAGGGGGAAGGTGTTTCCAAAAATGTCTGGAATGGAGGAGTAGATCAGATCCAGAAGTGTTATAGATTATTCACTTATTACTTGTTGGTTATTATAATAGCTTTTTAATGATTAAAATACATTTATAACTTCCTTTAGGACTTATCATTTGACAAAATCCATATAATCTCTCATTTTATATCAAGTCTTTCATAAGTCATCTTTGTCAGATGTAATTTTGAAAACAGACTCAGAGATTATGGAAGATCTGTAGAACTCTGCTTTCATATCATGGAACGCATATGTTTTTAAGCTATGCACTGCTGTATGCTAGTCTGTGCTCCTGAAGCACTGAAATTACAATCCGTTCTTCTAAATATCTGTTGCCTCTGGTTTTATTTATATTGATACTGCAGCTTCTTATCATACATATGGTACTGGTGGCTAGAGAGAGCAAATGGTGGTGGGTAGAGATACTCAGGCTTGAACCCTGTACCTTGTATGCAGGTGTTAAGGACCTGAATTCCCTACCCACCTCCATTTGTAAAAAAATTGCAGATTTTTGCCTCATATGTGATCTGATCTGTTCCTCATAATATCTGTGGTTTCTAAATATTGCAATGCTTGATATTTGATGGTGCAGTGGTAACATTGTTGCCTCACAGCTGCAGGTTCTCAGGTTTGATTCTTGGCTGGGGTGCCTTCTGTGTGTGGTCTGCATCTTCTCCCTGTGTTTGTGTGAGTTTGCTTTTGTGTCCTCCCATGTTACAAAGACATGTCTGCATTATTTCTTCGTGGGCCTCTGCTGAAAATTGTTTTTTTGTTCCAAGTCAGATTGTCCTGATTAACAAATGTTAAATAAAATTGACATACATTTGAATTTCAGACATCAGGTTTCTGACTGTTTAATTCCTTGCATATTTGATGGTGCAGTGGTAGCATTGTTGCCCTGCAGCTATAGGTATTCTGGTTTGATCCTTGGCTGGGGTTCCCTCTGTGTGGAGTCTGCATCTCATCCCTGTGTTTGTGTGGATTTGCTCTGATGTCCCGCCATTTTACATAGACATGTGTCTTCAGTATTTCTCCCTGGGCCTCTGCTGAAAATTGTTTTTGTTCCATCAGAAGTAAAATTGACATTGAATTTCAGACTTCATATTCTTCAGAAAATGCATAGTAACACAACTTTTACACAATCTTTTATTCTAGCAATTTTCTAAGATGAATATTTGAAATTTGTCCTTATTTTTGGGACTGTATTACCCCATTATTGGCTTTGTCCAGTTTTTGTGCTAAGATTGACAGCTATGGCAAGAACTGAATTCACTGAATATGTTTGAGGGCTGTATTCCTTCATTACTGGGTTTGTCCAGGTGTTTTGTGCTAAGAGGTTGACGGCTATGGTGAGAACTGAATTCATTAAATGATAGCCATTTAATTTCAGTCTTCCTCTCTTTCACAAAGCAGCTGATTTGGTGTAGTGGTATGTTGCTCTGACTGTTTTGCACAGGGACCTTGGCAGTAAAATGTATGGTGGTAACACAGCATTTTATTCTAGCAACTTTCCAAGATTATGCAAGCAATGTTTAATGTGTCCCTGTTTTTTGGCCTTTTGACCCCCTCAATAAATTTGGCTTTTTCCAGATTTCTTGTGAAGTTGAGATGCAGTTGAGTATTGAGTAGATTTTACAAGGAGCTGAGAGCTGCAGGGGAAGAGAAAGTTTAGTGCTGCTTATGCTAAGTCAACTTACATTGTTAATAGCACAACAGGTTGTGTACTTGCTTTTGATGCAGAAGGTTGTTGGTTCTACTCCCACAAGGGGTGAATGCTGCTGTACTGAAAGTTAAGATACTAACTATGAGCCTGTTATCAGTTTGCCATCTATTTCCTATTGCAATATTACTAGCTTATCATTTTTAATGTAATATAGGCAATTTATTCCTCAGGGGCATCAGACACTTTATTTTTCGATGAAACCATGAAATATAAAGGTGTTTGCTAGCAGCAACCTCTTCATTAGTTACAGATTTATTTAATGTGGAATTATTGAATGACTTTTTTACTTCAGAGATTGTGCATATTTACTGATAATGGTGGGCTGTAGAATTGTGCATATTTACTGATAATGGTGGACTGTAGAAGTTTGAGTAGACTTTTATGATGGAAATGTTCTGAACTGGGAAGTTTTGTCATTATTGGTGCATGCGTTTTGTTTCATTGTTTACTGGAAAATGTTCAAAGCAATAGGAAGGTGTATCAAAGAGCACATGTATGTTTCATATGCAATGGGCCTATGATTTGAAAACAACCCAGAATTAATCTTTATCTGCCACTGGCAAAATGTATTTTCTTTGAATGTGGGTTTCAATGCTGTTTCAATGAATATGAGTTTCAAGGGCAGAGAAGTTTTAATGCTAAGTTTGTTTAGCATATGTCGTAGTATTTGTGCTGTAAAATGCAAAATAAAACTTTCAAATGAAGTCCAAATCATCATAGAAGTAAATCAGTATGCACATTAGTGTTTATGGTAAATGGAGTGAAATAGCCAAGTAATGGATCATTGGAATGGCTGCAGGTGGAGGCTCCATTCGACCATGATTTTGTGAGGGGGAAGGGCGGCAAACTTAGCCCCAGCTGAACTATACCTCCCAACTGTCCAGATTTTCAAAGAATGAATAGATTTTTGATTTGTTCCTCATAAAATTTGTGGTTTTCTGGCAAATCATTTAGGAATTAAGTCACTAAATAATGACACACTGAATTTCAGACTTCATAACCTTCAGAAAAATGCGTGCTAAAGTAAGACCTGTTGTTCTATCAACTGTCTCAGTTTATACAAGAGCAATTTTAGTACTGTTTATATGTTCCCTCAATATATTTGGCCTTGTCCAGATTTATTGCATTAACAGGTTGAGAGATGCATGCAAATGAATTGCTTTATCGAATTAGGCATAGACAAACCTCTCAACTGTCCCCAATTTAGGCTCAGAATGTTGCTCTTCCCCCCTGATAATCCCTCCGCAAAATAGCAATTTTGGAAGTAAACATGGAGGGTTTACAATTAAGAAATAACTGTAATAATCAGAGTTATAGATTACTTTTATTTCAGAAATGCATGCAGATTCTTTTATTTTGTCAGCTGCTCAAGTTAGCAGTACTAATATTAAAGTGTCCCTTCTTTGACAGGTTCCCAACTGTATTGTGTGGCTATTTTATATTTTTACATCACATTTTTGGTCCATTTTTGATAAAATTGTGTTTTGTGTGGCAAATTAGTGACAAATCATTAAAGACTGAAGTTAGAAAATAATGACAGACATTTGAGTTTCAGATTTCATACCATTCAGAAAATTCATACTAATGCAAGACCTATTCTAGTATCTTTCTAAGTTTTAAGAGCTATATTTAAAAATTGTCCTTATTTTTGGGCCTTTGTCCCACTTCTATGTATGGCTTTGTCCAGATTTCTTGCTCTGAGATTGAGAGGTATGACAAATGTGTCAGGGCCATCACAGTCAGCCAGAGACATTTCAAATTGTGACATATTTGTTGCACCCCACTCCCCCATGTAGTGACTCTGGATGTGTCGAAGCAAGGCAAGGAGTAGTTATGCAGTGTAAATGTGCAGAGTATCCCCCCCATCCAAGGTAGACACAAGTACTAGAGTGGCTTTTCATCTGTCCTTGATTTTTGCAGAATGGTCTGGTTTCTGTCATATTTTATGTAGTGTTGATTTATGCTTATTACTCAAAGTGCCTGCTGCTCTGTGTTTAAGTAGCAATACTTTAATGACCATCAGGTAAGCTTGGCTGAAATCGTAAGATGCAAGTAAGCTTTAATAAGCATACTGTTAAAGAATTGCCAACATTGAAAGCCTTTCTGTTGTTGCCATGTAGAGAATACTTAACTAGATAATGTATAAGCCTTGGGTATTGAAATGCATATGACAGTATTTGTAATAAAGGACAGGATTACATTATTTTAAGAAGCTCATTACACTTGGAGACTTCCAGTCATCTCTGCAGGCTTTACCCGTAAACTAAACAGAATGCCAATCATGTGGTCCATAACCTGTACAGTAATCCTTTTAAGCAATGCATCTTGAGCTTATTTCTTGTTTGCTTTTCATTTTTTACTTTGATCATGTTTTCCCCATGAAACAAGTAGATAGTTGTCAGGCAGCAGGTCTTTTTTTGGGTAAGAAATATTGTTACAAGTGGGGGCATCAGAGATTTCTACTTTCAGCATGTTACTTGGTACTTTAATAAAGCTGAATATAAATTATAATTAGAACTGCAATGCAAGAAGTGGTTTGAGTTGAGTGCTGCTTGTTTTTCTTATACTTGATTTTGACTGGCATTCCATTAATGTATTTAAGAAGTAATTTATTTTTTCAAGCCTCACAACCTTTTTGTTACCATCTAGATATTATGTAGGCTGTCATGCAGCCAATGCATTGAAATATTTTTATTCTTCTACATTTCATTTTGTCTTGATTGGACTCTCATAATGACAGTTTGGCACCCAGGGCAGTGTATTTGGTTAGTTCTTATGGTTTTGAGCATAGCTCCTCCCCTTTCTAGTTGGCCACACCCCTTCCCATTGACCCCACCCATTCAGCTGTCTCCTTTGAAGTCACCAGCCACCACTACTTCATAGCACAAAAAACCTGGACAAACAAAGCGAATAATGGGGGGATACAAATTCAGTTCTCACGTCTCACCATAGCTCTCAACTCTTAGCACAAAAAACATTGACAAAGCTCACAGGGGCACATTTTAAACATTGCTTGTATAATTTTGTAAAGTTGCTAGAATAAAATGTTAACACCAAGCATTTCACTAGCAAGTCTTGAACCCAGGACCCTATGCAATACAGTCAGAGCAACATACTACTATGCCAATTCAGCAGCTTCCTGAAAAATAGGAAGACTGAAACTTAATGGCTATCACTTAGTGAATTCATTTCTCACTTCTCACCATAGCTTTCAACCTCTTAGCACAAAAAAACTGACAAAGCTCACAAGTGGTGGTGGCTAGGGACTTTAGGCTATTTTTACCCTGTACCCAAGTAAAACTTTAGACATAGTTGATATTGCTGTGACTGTTGCATGTTTAACACATGGAACACTTCTGAAATGCAGACTGCTGTGATCTGATTGAAAATATTTGAAATACTTTGTGATGTTTCAATAATACTGTATATAGTCTCTGTAATTCATTTGCAGACACTTGCTGTGAACTATGGTTCTTTTTTTCTAATTAGTGGCATGAATTCCTCAAACTGCTGGAATGCTTTTGTGCCCTTTATTCACAATGTAGAAACCATATGTAGTTTGTAAAAGACTCCATCTGGTTACTGTCCTAACAAATAAGGCTGCATTTCATTGTCTAGTAGGCTGAAAGCATCTCCTTTGTAGTGTTTATGTTTTTTCCCTACTATGAGAATGCTTTATGTAAGTGGAGTGTCAACTTGGCTGTTTCTAGAAGAAAAAGCTATGCAACACCACTGGTCTCTGATTACACTTTAAAGTGAAAAACTTTGGGACAATTGTCACTAACTTTTTAAACAAGTGCCAGGTGCCACTGCTGCATGTTGAATGGTAACTATAGACATATCTCACCTGGCTAACTGTGAACTTCACCTTATTTCATGCTGACAGAGAGAGAAGCATGAAAGGAAAGTATTAGCACTTATTTGGGTGGGACTTGAACTTAAGGTCTCCAGCATTCTGGGCTGGTGTCACTGCCTCCCAGCAAGAGTCTCAGAACATATCAGTGTGAGTTTTCCTTTAAAATACTCTTTCTTTCAGCTAGGAAACTTCTTACATGTTGATTTAATTCACATAACACACACACACACTCTCACACACACACACACACACACACACCCTTTTTACTTCAGTTAGTCTTCCTTACTTCATTCCTTTGCTTACATGGAGTCTGCCGTTCCCGTTAGTTTCCTTACTAATGTTCCTCCCGCTCGCATTTGAAAGAGTTCTGAGCAACCATTCCTGCTTGCATTTCATTCTGCCAGTCCAGTAATAATCCATAGTGCTGTAACAGCAACCGTTTGTCCTTTCCCGCTCGCATTTGAGCAGCCAGGCCAGCCGGAAATGTGTGTGAGCTCCTTGAGCTCAATTCCAACAGGCTGGTAGCCGTGATGGAGCTGAGGTTATCATACACATGATGATGTCAGCTCTAACAGTGTGAAAATTGAAAAACAAAAGAAAAAATCGGAAATGAATGGGTGCCACTCGAGAATCATTGCACCCCTTCATTTGAACCCCAAAACTTGGTAAAAAATGAGTAATTCAGCACGATTGGGAGGTCTGGCCAGAGTGTGCCTGCCATAAAGACCAACATCCCTGGGTCAATAAGCTACTGGCTTGCCGGTGTCCAGTTGCCCGGCTTGGGTTACCTGGGATAGCTCTGTTGAATGAAAGCTGGCTGTAAAACCAGTCAGCCTACTAAACATGAACTAAGAATTGCTACATTCAGTATAGGTTCTCTGGCAGGACACAGCTTGGAAATGGATAACATGATGGTAAGGGGGAGGCTAGACATCCTGTGTATCCAGGAGACAAGATGGAAGAGTAGGGAAACAAAGTCACTTGGCTTGGGATCTAGAGTCTACTACTCAGGAGGAGGACAGGCTAGAAATGGTGTGTGAATTGTATTGAGGGAAAAGCTTCAGAAGACAGTGAGGAATGTCATCAGAATTAGTGACAGAGTTATGTCAAGCAGATTCCAGCCTAATGATAGGTCAGTATTCATGATTTCAGCCTATGCCCCACAAGAGGGTTTTGATAGTGAGGGAAAGGAGTGCATTCAGATGGCAATTGTAGGACCTACTATATAAAGCAGGACAGCAGGAATTGGTGTTATTAATGGGTAACTTGAATGCACATATCAGAACAGAATGGGAAGACTGCCTGGGTCCACAAGGTTGGGACAACAGGAATAAAGAAGAAGCCATTCTTGACTTCTGTCTGGAAAATGGCTAGATAGTAGCCAACACATGACTCAGAAAGAGAGAGAGAGAGTAACAAGATCACATACAAGAGTGCCCAATATGCAACTCAGATTGACTTCCTCCTGGTAAGAAAAGGGCACTGGGGCAGAATCAGTGATTGCAAAGTCTTACCCAGTGAAACAGCCCACATCATAAACCACTGTTTGCCACAATCAGCTGCAAGCAGTGGTCAGAGAAGGCTCTAAGATCAACAGAGACCGGGTTGAAGACCTGGACATTGACAGGAGAGAAACCACAACAGTTCAAGGAATTACTCAGTGCTCTTGCACCACAAGAAGAAGAGGAAATAGGTGGAACTTAAGAAGAATGGCAGTGCCACAAAACAGCATCTGTGAAGGCTACTGAACAGATGTGTGGCTGAGCCAGGTACGGAAATAAGGTACATAAGGAATGCTGGTGGTGAAATGCAGAAATACAGGAAGTCACCAAAAGAAAGATGGAAAAAATAGGAGATAGTAAAGATGGACCAGACTAAGAAGGAATACTGCCTGGCTAACAAAGAGGTTAAAAGAGCAGTTGCATTAGCAAAGGACAAGGCATCAGAGGCACTCTATCAGCTTCTGCAATGTAAGTTAGTAAATGGGACAAAGAAACTCTTATCAGATTGCAAAGCAAAGACAGAAAGATAAAGATAATCAGACACCCTTCATAAGAGATACCAACAACAACTTGCTCACCAGTCCACATGACATCAAAGACAGATGGAATACTACCAGCAGCTTCTGAATGAAGAAAATCCTACGGAAGCTGTACTGCCCCAGACACAGCCTACAATGAGAGAAGAGGAAGAGCCCACCATAAAAGAAGTAAGAACAACAGTAAAGAAAATGAAGTCAGGGAAAGCAGCAAGCTCAGATGAGGTCACAACAGAAGTGATAATTATGGGAAAAAATGGCTCCTCAGGGTACTCATAACAGTGTGGAGAGAAAGGTATATCCCAGATAACTAAGCATACAAGTGTCAGTGTTCAAGAACAAAGGAGACGTTGTGGTCAGTACAGAGGAATCAAACTCCTGTCACATTGTATGAAGGTTCTGGATGGTATGATTGATGAATGAATATGCAGAGTAGTAGAAAGTAAGATGGGAGATGAGCAGTTCAGATTCAGGTCAGGATGCAGCACAACTGACCTGATGTTTGCAGTGAGAAAGATAATTGAAAAGAAGCTAGAGATGAGGAATGAGTCCAACTTGGAGAAAACATACAACAAGCTCCCAAGTAAGCTGATTTGGGCAGGTCTCCAGTGGTTCAAGTCCCATAAACATTGGTAGAGTTATTGCAAGCTATGTACGTGGACCGAATGACTCAAGTATAAACAGTGTTCGGGGTCTCAGAGGGGTTCCCAGTGGGAGTGGGTGTGCACCAGGATTCAGCTGTGAGTCCACTACTCTTCATACTGGTGATGGGCTATATTAGCAAATAAGTCAGCGGGGACAGATCAACAAAATTTGCTGTATGCAGACCATGTGGCATTACAGGTGTACTCTGAGCAAGAACTTCAGCAAAAAATCAGGGAATGGAATACAAAAAGGAAGGCACATGGGATGAAACTGAGTACAGATAAAACTGCTGTAATGGCAGCAAACATTGGAGTTCAGAAGAATCTGAGAATTGAGATAGAAGGGAAAATAGTGGAACAGGTTAACAGTTTCAAGTATCTGGGAGGGGTGGTTGAAGAGAAGAGAAGTCTGAATGAGTAAGGGGGAAGTTAGAATCAGAGGGGCTGCACAGAATGTCAGGTGTAGTACATGACACAAGGATGCCAAAAAAGCTGAAAAGGAAGGTATGCAAAACAGTGGTGTGACCAGTACTACTGTATGGTATGGAAACCTGGGCAGTTAAAGCACAGCAGATGAGTAAGCTAGAGTTTAAAGAAATGAGGCGCCTGAGAAGGGTGGTAGGTTTCACACTGTGGGACAGACAAAGAAATGAGTATATAAGAGCAAAAAGAAAAGTAGCTCCAATTGCAGAAAAGGTGAAAGAGAACAGATTACAGTGGTTTGGGCACATGTGCAGGAAATTTTCAGATATACCCCAGGGATTACTTCAGTGTCACTGCTTGACAGAGGCACAGCAAAATGATAGGCATAGTTTTTATTCAAACTAAAGGGGTGGCGAAAGCCACATAACTATGGGCTAGGCTTATAAATGCCCTTGGGCAGATAGCCTAGTATGAACCTATGAACAGAAGACAATCTGGTGAAGATTTGGGACAGACAGGAAGAAGGCAAGAGGAAACAAGAGCATCCAGCAAAGAGGTGGGTGGATTGTTTGAGAGAAAGCCTGCGACAGTTAGGCATGAGTGTTGAAAAAGGCAAGGGAGTACATTGAATAGAGAGAGATGGTGACAGTTGTCACAACACCCTGACCCCATGTAGAAAATGGGAAAAAGGGGGTTGACATTGATGAAGATTACCTTAAATATTTGAACAAGAACACAATGGCCGACACTTCTCCAGTATTTGTCTCTTCAGATAAACCCTCTAAGCTTCTCCCCAATGCAAATGCCCTATCTACTGACAAACATAGTAGAGCTATGGATAGATAGGAAAGAAGGCATGGCATTAAGTGCAATTACAATAACGATGTTGCTTCTTCTAGGGCAGCTGCCACTGGAGCTGTTATTTTCAGATTTACATGGCTTCACAGTCAGCCTGTTTCTGAGAATTTCAAATCTAAAATTCTAGATATGCCCTTAGATGAAGATATACTGTTTGGACAATGATAAGACCATGAAAGAATGCAGACCAGTCCTACTCTCCTCGCTTCCTAAATACCACAGGAACTAGCCATCTAAATCTACTTCCTTCATTAGAAGGGATCCTAGGACATCTCAGAAACAAAGAAAAACTCCTAGGAAAAGATACTGTGAAAAAAAGCCATAGGGAACCTTCAGTAGGGAGGCCACCCTTTGGAAGCAAAAATTTGTGACTACCTGTGCAGCACCCCCCCCCTCCTCATCCTCAGTCCCATTGCCTCTCTTTCCCAAAGACTGTCACTTTCCCTGTCCAGATGGGAAGCTATGACAACAGATAAGTGGGTCCTCTCCATCATCAGGGAAGGCTATGCCATGTCTTGCGAAAACATTCCTCCTCTGAAAGGCATGCCACAACTTCCTGAAAAACGAAATATCCCTTCTGGCACCCATTATTCAAGACCTCTTGAATCACGGCAACATTGATCAAGTCCCAAAGGACTTCATGTGAAAAGGATTTATTACAAGTTTTTTCTAGTCTCGAAAAAAGAAGGACAGTGGAGATCCATACTAGACCTGTCAATACTAAATACTTACTTGAAGGTACCATCTTTCAAAATGCCCTCTTCATACTCGTATCCTTTAGGCTTTCTTAGTGTCATTAGATCTGACGGAAGCTTACTTGCACATTCCCATTCAACTTTCTTGCAGAAGATTCCTTAAGCTTTTTTTTATTTGGCTCCTTGCATTTACAGTCTATGTTTTGGTCTTTCCACATCTCCAAAGGTAATCACAAAGCATCTAGCTCCAGCAGGAGTTTTCTGTCACATTCAGAGAATTCAGATTTTCCCCCACCTGGAAGACTTTTTGATCCAGGGTCTCTCTCTAAAGTCCTTCTTCAGCATCTTAATTTCATCCTCCATCTTCTGATGTGTCTAGGTTTTACTATATACTACACAAAAATCACACATGGTCCCTACACAGCTCCTGGTGTTTCTGGGCTGCAGACTGGACATGCAAAAAAAGTGTACCTTTCTTCTCCACGAGAAAGTTCACAGTCTGACTGGTTATTTCTAAAAAGCTATCATCTGCAACCCATTGCTCAGCAAGGGAGATGCTAAGGGCTTTGGGATTAAGGCAGCCACCATTCCTATGCTCTGCCTGACCAGACTTCACAAGCTGAAAATCCAGTGTTACCAGAAAACTGTGTGGTCCCAGCACTGCCATTCCTTGGACATCCTGATTCCCCTCCTCCCTTGTCTCAAGAAGGAGCTACTTTGGTGGAAGGGGCAGGACATCCCCAACTCAGGACTACTATTCACACCACCTCCTCATCTTCAGCAGATCCACCCAGATGCCTTGGACGAGGCATAGGGGGTATGGACAAGGTCACACAGAGTGCAAGAGAAATGGCAACCTTAATAATTATCAATTTGAAGGAAATGAGGGCTCTTCTGCAAGCTCATAAGATTTTTGCCCACCTTTGGAAATTGGGATCACTTCAAGTGTACACAGACAGCACCACAGTCACGTGGTACATAAACAGGGAGGCAGCAGGTCTTACTAACTGTGCAGATTAACACAAGCGGCACGGAACTTGGCAACACAAATGAACATCATGCTCACAGCCACATACATCCCTTCTCAGGACGTGTTAGCAGACTGCTTAAGTCACTCCCTGGAGGACCTCCACAAGTGAACTTTGAACAGAGAGGTTTTCCATACCATTACCTTTCATTGTGACACTCCTCAGATAGACCTGTTTGCATCACCAAAGAATTGTCAGTTCCCACAACTCTGCATCAGAGACAGTTATCCAACAGCCTGCAGGACAGATGTCTTCTTCTTCAAGTGGATAGGGAAGTTCCTCTATGTCTTTCCTCCTCTGCCTCTTCTTCCAGAAATTCTTCTCAAGGCAGAAAAGGAAGCACCCAAATTCCTTTTACTGGCACCATTTTGGCTGAGACAACACTGGTTCCCCCTGCCATTCCACATGGCAAAAGGAAATTACAGGAGACTTCCTCTTCAACTGGACATAACTCAGTAAAAAAGGATTGTTGCTCCACACAAATATTTCATCTGTCAACCTGACCCTACAGATAAGGATTTTCATTCTTCAAAGGCACTTTTTCTTTGAAGAGGTTGTTCAAGCAAAACTTTCCTAAATTAACTTGTGCCCTTCAGAGTAAAACAAGTCAACTCTAACCCAGCCCCCTGGCTATCTAGAAGTACTAAACAACTTATGAAACTAAGACAAAATCTGGAAGGCTTGGACCATTAATATAGCAGACAAAACTCCAGCATTACAAACACCTCAGGAACTGTACCAAATATCATATTAAATTAGATGAAAAACTATTGTACAAATATCTAAAACAAAAACCATAACAACCTAAAATATGTCTTGTCTTCCATAAACCATTATCTGATGTTGTCAATCTTTGTTTATTCATGTCTTGGGGGTCTATGGTTCCGATCTGGCTATTAAATAGCTTGCTTTAGCCAAAAAATCTCTCAAGCTACTAGTCTACCTGCAATGCCCCCTCTACATTACCACAGATCTCGTTTGTTGCTCTTACAGCAAGACGTGTCAGCCACTCCTCTCTTGTAGCTAAGTAAAACTTTACATTTTTTTGTCCTTTTTCTCTGCTGATATTAATCTCTAAACTCCTTAGAACCTTTATTTTTCTGGTTTACCACTTTGTGTGAGTGTGTTTGTTACCTTTCCCATTGGTAATTTCCACTACCATCATTGGTAGTTCCTTTCCCCCTCTCCTTTACCATTAAGTAATCTTTCCTACCATTGCTGGTAGTGCTTTTCTTTGTGGTGTGACTGTCTGTTGGGTTTTCTCCTCTTTCCATTTCTTTCTGCCTCTCCTGCATTTTTATTTAGGGTGATGTCAGATAAATCTAAAAGCTCTACCACTGGCTTTAAACAATGCAAAGAGTGTGGCAGAAAAATACCAAACTTAGATGGCCTTGATTGTTGTGCATATTGTTTGGGTGTGCCCCACTTAAGTACTGACTGTACAGTCTGCAGGGTTTCAGTAATAGAGCCCTGGTAGAATGTAGAAATAAGCTTATTCTCAAAGGGCTTCTTAAAGCCCCTTTTGAAGATGCCTTGTACAAGCCCAACCAATCTCCTCTGGCCTCTGGTTCCAAAACTTCCCATTCAGTCCCGACATCTCCCTTAAAACGTACAAGCATGCATCTGCAGGTTCCTCTTCAGAACTGAAGTCTAAGGTTCTGAAGCTTTCAGAATGGACTGAATCTTTGGCACTGTTACCTTACCAGTACCAATGACACAGACCACAACACCAACTCAAACTATGACTCCTACCAATTCTACTTTGGCTACGGTTCCAACACCAGCACCAAATGTCACTGCTGACGTGTCAGCACAGATATCTCCCATGGATCTGCAGATGGTGCCGAAAACCAACATTTCTACTGAAAAGGATGGAAAGACTCAGCAACCCAAGACCACTTACCCCCCTCCATTGATCACTTCTTTGGACAACTCCCTAGCCTCTTTCTAGAAAGACCTGAGTCTCCTTCCGGATTGTCTGTTCACTCCAGCAGAAGTCTGTCAGATGTTGATATAGTAAGGTTGGTGGATCACATCCTGACAGCCAAGGTGTCTTCCCTCATCTTCTCCACTCCTCTCCATTCTGGTGCAGGGGGGTTTCTCTCCCATGACCCCTTTTTAATCTCCTCCTCTGACTTCTTTACAGGCTTTAGAGCTCTCAAATCCAACTTTAAAGGTTTCAATAACTTCGGCACTGACAACCTTTGTGTCTTTGACACCGGGTACGGCTCTGACACCTTAGGTACCTTTAGGACCGATGGGGCCCTGGAACCATGTCTTCACCATCGGGTTAGAGTCAGCTCTGATTATTTCTATGGAGCTGGCCTTCACTCTTCAGGCTGCATTGACAGAAGACGCGTCCTCGGTTCCAGTTTGTCAAGTGGGTCTCTCGTGGTGGGGTGTGACCCCGGTTCCGAGTGTGTTTATCTCGGTTCCAGGCTCCCATCCCTCCTCAGTGGGTCCTGCTTTTCAAGCCATGGAAAGAGCCTTGGCTACTGCCTCATCTCAGGTGGCTCCTCTGTTACCAGAGTCTTACCGTTTGACCCCAGGTTTATCGGTTCTACCATCCACCTCTATCCCAAGGTCACAAGACTTACCTGCTAGAGGCATACCCTCTTCTGAGTCCTCTTCAGATGCTACTACTGAAGAGCCACCTCAGAAGAGATTGTGTAAGAGGAAACACCTTGATTCTCCCAAAAAATTAATTACAGAGGACACGGATTTTGATGAGGGGAGGATTCACCATGGTCACCCCTGGAAGACGTCTACTTCGGAGACATTGTTGAGATCCTAAAAGAGAGGGGTGATTGGAAGCCCAAAGACCCTTCCTCTGAGGAATCTGTGTTCTTGCAGGCCTTTGGTGCACAACGGTCTACCTCCTGGGTGACCCCACCCACTGACGACCTAATTAAATTGATTACTCAGTGGGCTTGGAAGGCTCATAATTCTGTAGAACCTGTCCCCCAGAGACCTGACAAAATACTTTCTGCTCCTGAAGACCATCCACATTGGGCAAAGGACTTAGTAGTTGATGCCATGGTGGTAGCAGCTGCCACCAAGAAAGAAGTAGCCAAGGAAAGTTCTACTGTACATCCCCTTAACCGAAAGTCTAGGGTGATGGACAGATTTGGGAAGTGGGTTTATGCATCATTGACTGTCTCCATCAGGTCCTTAAACTTGTTGGCACACTTTACTAGACTTCAGAGGGATATGGTCAAGGAGCTGTCAAATACCCTGGTGGGAGCAGTGGCTGAGGGGTTTCAAGAGAAGGTGGCCTCCCAGTCAGCTACCCTGGAGTCTATTTCAAACTCATCTATGAGGCTCATTGCGCATGCAGCAGAAGGGGTGACCAGGTCAGCAGGTTCAGGTGTTGCTATTCGACGACACTGTTGGATGTGCCTGTGTGAGTTTGCAGAACCATTCAAGTCTTCCTTTGTCAATGCTTTCTTTGACAGATCCTCATTGTTTGAGCCCAAAGTTAAGGAAACATTGTCCAGGTGTGAAAAGGATGAAAAGACTCTCTGCTGTGAGTGTACGTTTTCCACTCCTCAACGATCCTACTCTAGAAATCAAAGGAGTGGTAAAATGTGGTTCATAAAGTCCTAGAAGTCTTTCCAGGACACACGTGGTACAGACTCCCCCCTTGGAGTAGAGGGGGGAGTTACAACAGAAGACGCCATTCAAGAGGCAGGGGTGGTCCGCAAAATCAGTGTTCCTGGGAGTGCTTCTCTGGTCAACCCTATCAGCGCTCCTGAAAGGGGGCCTGATTGCTTGCCTCTGGAGGCAGTCAGGGGAAGATTCTCTTTGCTAAGGATTATTTCCAGAGGTTATTCAATCCCCTTTTCCCTTTACCCAAGAACCCATACAAGGCTCCCCGATGTTCCACCCAGTCAGAGGGATCAAGCAGCATTAGAAATACAAAAGCTGATAGAAAAAAAAGAGTCATCCAAGAAGTCCCACCAGACCAATTAGCATCTGGATTTTACTCAAGATTCTTTTTAGTGCCAAAGAAAACAGGGGACTGGAGACCAATTTTGGATCTTGACATTCTAAATAAACTTGTCCAGCAGTCAAAATTCCATGGTGGTCAAGGTTCAGGCAATATTTCCCTTATTAGAGGAAAATGAGTGGCTGTGCTCTATTGACTTTCAAGACGTGTATTACCACATAAAGATGGACAAACTCTCAAGAAAGTTTTTCCACCTCTGGCTAAGAGCCAGTCATTACCAATTTAGAGTGCTGCCCTTTGGTCTAACCACAGCCCCCAGGATGTTCACCAAATGCATGGCAGCGGTCACAGCACATTTGATGCTGCACAGATTTCGGGTGTTTTCTTACCTAGCCAACTGTCTCCTCACCACTTCCACCAGGCATCTACTTCTGCAAACAATGGATTTCATTCTGGAGCTGCCTCAGCAGTTGGGAATCATGGTCAATCTTGCAAAATCTCAACTAAACCCTTCACAGGATATGGAATTCATCGGAGCTCATCTCAACACTCTGCCTTGTGTGACATCCCTTCTTCTCCACAGGTTGTAGAAAATACAATTGTGGGTTCACCCTATTCTTTGTTCAAGCAAAATACCGGCTCAGCAAATTCTGCAAGCATTGGGCTCCATGGCAGCAGCAATCATGTTAGTCCCACTGGCAAGGTTTCACATGAGACTTCTAACCAATGGTCTGTTCTAACCCACCCCATGAATCGTCTAGTTTTTATATCCAGCCAATGCAAAAATTACATATCCTGGTGGATGCATTCCAAGGAGTTTCCTGTAAGCCATTCCTTTGTCCTCCCTCAGCCCAAGTTCATAGTGACCATGGATGCTTCCCAGAAGGGGGTGGAAGGGGCATTATCTGGTGAAGACCGTCCAAGGCACTTGGTCCCCCTCCGAGGCCAATCTGCATATCAGTGTTCTGGAGCTCAAGGCAGTGCTTCTCGCGTTGCAAGCATTTCATTCTGCCTTACCTCAAGGGATGATAGCTATTCAATCAAACAATATGCCTGTAGTCTGGTACATCAAGAAATGGGGAGGAACCAACATGGGCTACTCTGCATACCTTTATTACTCATTACAAATTGGATATGGTCATTTGGTCTCAAGGGGGAGAGCCTCCTTTGGTTCTATGGTTCTCAGGAATATTCTTCCATATGGCCACCTGGGATATAAGGTAGCTGGGGACTGTATCCCACAAGTCAAGAATAGATGAAGATCAACAACATAGATAAAGAAGTTATGACTTACCATAACATTCCATCTGTGTTACCGATCTTCATCTATTCTTGTGTCTCACCTCATCTGCCCTCTCCTAATGAGTTCTGGTGGAGCGACATGCCGTCCTGGGTTTCTTTGTTAGGATACACCTTGGACATGGCTTTTGGCTTTAGTTAAGCAAACTCGATCTGCGGTAATGTAGAGAAGGACATTGTGGGTAGACTAGTAGCTCAAGAGAATATCTTTGGCTGACGTGAGCTAGTCAACAGCTGGATCATTTCCGAGGATTGGAACCGTAGACCCACAAGTCAAGAATCAATGAAGAATGACAACACAGATGGAATGTTATGGTAAGTCATAACTTTTTTTCACTCAGCCTTCATGTACCCTAACCAGTTCTGATGCCAAAAAAAAACCCATTGCCATCCTATTTGACTTGCACTTCATCCAATCAGCTTCCTCTCTACTCCATAACCTAACCTTTGTGCCATACATGCAACCATCTCACTTTCTTTCATTAAAACTCATCTCAACTATAAAAAAAATGACCTTCTTAAACTAAAGCCTACCATCTTAGCACCTGATAACTTACCCAGTGAAAATATTAAACTTGCACAAGGAAATAACTTACAAAGTCTCATTCCCATTTAGTCATTGTATGAATGTATTCTATGTTACACTCCCCTAGAAAAAATCATAAATTCTTACTCTTCATATTGGTGGAACCTCTCCTGAAATCACTATCATTCTGTTGCTAGCCTACCTCCTTTGTCTAGAGTACTATAGGAATGTCTACTGATTTCTCCCATATCTCTCAACATCCCAACATGGATTTCACCCATACCATAGTAAAATTACTGCCTTTCTCAGTTTCATTAAAATGGTAAATGTAAATAGAAATGCTGGTAATGTACTATCTTTCTGGATGTATCAAAAGCTTTGAACAGCATCTCTCATCACATTCTTCTAGAAGACATATCAACTTAGGACTCAAAGTCATTCCTGACCTGGCTGCATAGCTACCTTTCCAATAGATCCAAATCTGTTAAATCGCAAAATTAATTCTCATCTTTACTCACTGTATCAGTTGGTGTCTCACAATGACCCATCCTTGGCCCTGTATTCTTTATTAATTTTATTTCACAATTAGAAAAAGTGCCTCCATTGTACAGTACACTGAGGATTCCACCTTTATCTGTTCTAACACTTAAAAAAAATGGAATCCTTTACTTCTGTAAAAATGGGGCTGCCCAACTCACATCTTTATTAAATACATTTTTAAAAAGTGACATAGGTACATATACAGTAACATAAAAGAAAGCAAGCAATAATATTGCCTTTATTTTCATACAGTATGTCTACATTTTCTTTTTAACAATTTTCAATCACTCAGCATCAAAATGTCTTGAATTCCTGCCTTTCCTTAAATTTCACTCCTTGTCTTGAACATTATTCTCTGTATAATGTTACCACAATTTTCAGTTGTTTCTGTGTAGTTTGCACAGTCTCTTTTCTAAAGATTTCACCTCCATTTTTTAAAAATCATTTACAATATTCAGTAATTCAGTTACAGTTATTTTAGATTTTGATTGCCATTTTCTAGTAATTGCTTTTTAAAAGCCAATAGCATTAAACTTAGTGACACCATGCTATGTCTTGGCAATTCAGATCCTGTATCCTAGCTCAAAAGAATCATTTTCTTAGGCGCATCCATTTACTCCCCCAACTTTTCTGACAAAGTACTGTAGGGATATTTGTTTAATTCTGCCAACTTGTTACATTCTCAAAAAACATCTTCCCAATTACTTTTTACTTTCCCATCATGCTACCTGAAGAAAAATCCTCTGAAGTCTGCTAATATGAAACCTCCGAAACTTAAGTCTTCAATACCCCTCCAGATTACAGAGAAATAAAACTTGCTCAGCATGCAAAACTCGTAGGAGTCTACATAGATGAACATCTGAAATTTGACAACTGCGTTCAACATACAGTAAAGAAAATACACATCAGAAACTCTGCTTTCTCTACAGAATCCAGACTTACCTGACTGATTCTGCATGGAAACATACTGTCTCTACCCTCCTTCTTCCAACACTCTTCTACTCTGTGCCTATTTACGAACTTATATGCTACTCAGCTGTATATGTTTGGACAGTGCTACAGCAAGGTATCTAAATTTGCAGCCAGTTCCCATCACTTCTTGGTACTCAATGAATTGCACTGGTTTGAACCCCCACACTACCTTACATACTCCCAACTTCCTACCATTCATGACCTCAGCAGTAAATCTCAAAACTGTCAGGACCCTACTGATATCATCCAATACTACAATCCTTCCAGATATTTACACTTTACAGAAAAAGCTTTATTGTTGCTATCAAGGTCTAACATTTTTACAAGCAACTTTCTCTATTCCCAACTATGTATCTTAAATCTAGAATGATATCCCATTTTCTCTAAAGACCTCATTAATGTATCCCACTTCACAAAGGAGGCAGCCCTACTGAATTCTCCAATTATAGGCCAATAGCTATGCTCTCTCCACTTGCAAAGATTATGGAAAAATGTATTCATAGACAACTCATGCACCACCTAATCCAAAATCGCCTTATGGCAGACACTCAGCATGGCTTCCGTCCTCATCACAGCACTACTTCAGCCCTCCTAGCCTTTACTAACACCATAAACCATAATTGCAACAATAATTATATATCCTCAGCCCTCTTTTTGGATCTTTCCAAGGAATTCGATATGGTTGATCACCAACTTTTAATCCGCGCCCTGCAAACATTCTGTCTAGATACTGGAGCCCTCCAATGGTTTCAATCCTACCTGAATGGTCAACAGCAGGCTGTCCTCTGGCAGAACAAACTCTCTAACCTTCTACCGAACACCCTCGGAGTGCCACAAGGCTCTATACTAGGGCCCTTGCTGTTCTCCATCTTCATTAACGACCTTTATACTGTCATCCCAAAAGTCAGCTGTATCCAATATGCTGATGACTCCACTTTGATTTGCTCAGCCACATCTCCAGTAGAGTTATGGTCAGCTACCCAGACCACCTTTAATACAATAGAAAACTGGCTTTCTGAACATCATCTGATCCTAAATCCCAAAAAAACTAAAATGCTGTTATTTTCACCAACACGTAGGTCTACCGCTTTCACCTTTACCATAAAATCAAATGATGGCACAATAATCTCCCCTGACCCATCTACAAAACTATTAGGTGTCATCATAGACAATAATCTCAAATTTGACCTACATGTTAACCAAACTATCAAAACCATCAATAAAAAACTAGGGTCACTTTACAGAATAAAAGCCTTCCTAACCCCTCCAGTTGAAATTGCCATAGCTCGCTCTCACCTTCTTTCAACCCTTCTGTATGCATCCCCTCAACTCTCGAATTTGAACAAGACTGTCCTTAACAAACTTTCAATTTGCTACAACCACATTGCCAGGTTTGCCACTGGGCTGCCTTTTAGGACACATCATTGCATCAATCTAAATCAGCTTGGTTGGCTTGAACTACCTAGCCTAATCCAGTATAACCAACTGATTATGGTCTATAAAATCCTCTATAATCCGGACAATACTCCTGCACTTAAAAATATTATCACCCCCTATAACAATCCTAGACCGCTTCGATCCTCTAACAAACTACTAATTCAGACTAGCAAAATTAATAACACAGCCGGTGATTCTCTCTTTGCAAACTCTGTAAGTAGATCCTGGAAAACTCTTCCAACTGATATTACCTTACTGTCCACCTTAGGTCAATTTAAAACTAGACTCAAACAACATTTGTCACTTAACTGGCTATGTCAATGTATCAAGTCTGGCTAACTCGAATGTGTAAAAATCTGTTAACCAGTTTACTGTGTAATTTAATTTAATCCTGACTTGTGCTCAGGACTAACTGTAACCTGTGGAACTTGTTTAACTTGCTTACTTATGTAATCTCTGTAAATAGTCTGTTTGTAATATGTAATGCTGGTATTATGTAATGCTGTATCTGCTTACCCTTGGAGCTTTTCTCCCCGGGCCTCTGCTGAAAATGGACATGCATCCAGTCGGACTATCCCGGTCAACAAATGTAAAATAAATAAAATAAAATAAAGCCCTTCCAAACACATGTAAGGTTTTGTTTAATAAACTCATGGCTTTGCTCCACTCTTGGATAAGTGCCCACATAATAAACATGCATACAAACGTCTCCTGCTAGAGAAAATTACTCTCACTTCTCACCTTATTTTCCTTACTACTCTCTCCATCTCTTATAGCCTCTCTTTTCCTCCTCACTGTACTATACATGTGAAGTACTAGACAACAATTGTTTTTCCATTATTATTGCTTTTGCTGATCCATTACAAGTTTCTTTGCTCAAATGTTTGCAACGTAATGCGTATCTCTTTTTGTGGTTTGTTTACAACTTAATTTTGTATATTGTCAATAATTTACTTATGTACTTATATTGTACCTTCAAGTTTCTCCTTATTGTATTTGTACTCCACTATACAACATGTATTTTGGAGCTTTTCTCACCAGGCCTCTACTGAAAAGGAGTCTTGTACCCACTCGGACTTTCCTTCTAACCAAATTTATCAATCACTCAATATTTATGTTTGCTTCTTCTTTGTGTAGATTGTGATCATGAAGTGGTTGGAGTCAGAAAACTGGAAGGGTTAAGCAAACAGTCTTCACTCAACATGTCATACAATGGCTTGCAGCAGCAAAACATGCACAAACCTCTGAGATTAGAAACTAGAAGCAAAAAGTATTCTGAGATTGAAAAAGGAGGAAGAAGACTCTTCCTACAAATGTCAATATTATACTTACCCATAGCAGAAGGCTTCTTCATAGGTAAACTGATAATGTTGACTATATATCTGTTTTATCCAGATGTTGACTATCGGGGGGGGGGGGTGAACATGTCTCTGCTCCTATTGAGTCCCTGACTTGGGTTTCTATCAAAAGTGCAGGGCCCAATTTTGGGAGTCCAAACTCTTCAAAAATTAGCAGATTGCAAAATCGCTGTTCTATGTTTAAAGCATTTTTCAAGGAGACTGTGCTTTCCTGCAGCTCCTGATGTGGCTTAATCTGTACCCCCTCTATCGAAGTATACTAACTCCAAGATGCTTGCACTTCAGAGTTAGCACAGATTTCTCCTAATCACGCACAAGGTTTCACTGTTCCAGGATTTGAAGTACTGAATATTGTAAAAGAGATACAAGAACATGGAATCCTTAGAAAAGTGAATGACCAAATTACACAGAAATATGTGGAATTTGTGGGAACAATAAATGCAGAATAATGATCAGGAAGAGAGCGAGGTTTAAAGGATGGCCAGAATTGAGCAATCTATGTAATATTGAACTTGATTACCGTAGTTATAAAGAAAGAAAACATATACGTAATGCATATGTGTGCCTATGTCTTAAGTGATAATTTAATAAAGGTGCTTTAAAAAAATGTCACTGTTCAAATGATGACACTTAGCAGGCACCCACCTGGAAAATGTAGCAGAATATGAAGGATGCCTTTTGCCACACCAGTGGCCAAGATCTATGCCCAAGTTTTTTTTTTTCTCTCTAGCCTGTGTATGCTTCAGTTTCATTACAATATTGCCATTTGGTCTTTGTTCTGGGATTGATTGTTTACCTGAGTGGTAACCATTATGGCAGACGTTCTGCAGGAGAAGATGCTTATTGTACTCTCTTACATGTCTGACTGGTTTTTGGTGGCACCATCTGGGACTATCTAACATTGGCCTATATTTATGTCACTCCATAGTTTCAAGCTGTTTGGGTTAAGATCTCGCTGAGCTCAGCAGAAGGGATTTCCTTTATCTTTGTAGAGTTGGATACTGTCTACTATTAAGTCATTTTTGCTCATAGAGAGGGCATATGTCCCCAGAGACAGCATGCAGAGTAACAGAATCTAGGACATGTCTGCAGCTCTTGCACTTTAGAATAGTCCATCTTCACTGTTTCATCCTCCTATTAATGACAGTGTTAAGGTCAACACTGCAGTGCTTGTGCTTGCAAAGACATCACAACCTCTGAATCTTCTAGTGGTGTCAGACTGACTGTTCCCATCACTGGACTTTAAGTAGTGGAAACTGGTCGTCAATCTCATCTTGAGAATTCCTTTCCTGCAACCAATCCTGTAATAGTGTTTAATTAATTCAAGCCTGTTATGCCTTTTTTGTATGCTTCCAGTTAACACCCATAGCTCTTTTTTTTCAAACACCTTTATTGAATTGTCACTTGTAATACAGGCAAATTTACAATCATATAAAAGTAATTAAACTATATTAATATAAACATTATACTTCACATATATTGCTATATATCATATAACCTAAGCAATACTACATTATTCAATTCCTGCTTTTTTTTTAAACAAGAAACATCTTTATTAAACTATCACTTATCACATAAGCTATCTTACATTTATATAAATGAAAAAAAACATACCAACACAATCCTAATCGCAAGCGTTTTACATAACAATCCATAATGACACACTCCCAGTTTCAGACATTATACATCACTTGCAATCTACCCAATCTTTCTCACACAAACATTACATAGCTCATTTAAGTCCTGCCTTTTAGGCCTCATTCCTCCCTTGTATACATTTTTCCCTATGTAGTTTGCTCCTACCTTTTTCTAAAGATCTCAGTTCCAATTGTTTTATCTCTTTTACTATATTCATTACTTCCAGCTCAGATTTTGATTTCCATTTTCTAGTAGTTGCTTTTTTGGCAGCCACCATTATTAGACACAGCAAGGCCTTACCATCTCTAGGCAATTCAGATTTTGTATCGTAGCTCAGAAGAATCATCTCCCTCGTCAGACCAATCTGCCCACCCAGCATCCCGCAGGGAATCCTTAAAGTCCACCAACTCACCACACTCCCAGAAAATATGTTCCCAATTACCTCTTTCTTCCCCTTCACACCTCCAACATTTACTGTCTACCTGAGGAAAAAATTCTCTGGAGTCTACTTGGGGTATAAAAATATCTATGTAAACATTTCCAGACAAAAATCCTAAATCTTCTAGATTTTGTTGCATATTCAGGAGAGATACATATATACTCCCATTGTTTATTTGTGAATTGTTTATCAAATCTCTCCTTCCAATTCTTTCTAACCTCCTATGATTGATTCTTATAGTTATCATGCAATATTTTATATGCTGTATTAATTATTCCTTTTTTAATTGCAGCTTCTGTTCTCGATTCTATTAAAAAAACTACCAGCGCTGGTCTTTTGTTTAGGACCCCCTATTTCTTTCTCTTTGCCTATACTCTATCAATCCCTGATAGGAAGGCAATCTGTAACCTGCAGTCCAAATAAATTATTGGCGTCTTCCCATTCTATCATTTTTCACTCTCTAGTTATTTGCTCTCAATACCTTGATTCCTTTGCCAGTTTTCTTTAATAAAATCTGGCCCCCTCTTGCCTATTGTCTGTTTCCCTAATTGCAGTCATCCCTATTGGCAGAATGTCATTTCTCCATTCCCGTGTTGGTTTAGTCCTTTGAATACTTTCTGCTACTTTATGGATATAATATTCTGCATGATTATTGTTATTCTCCATAAAGGCCTGCATCCAAAACTACAGTCTCTCGTTTCTTTATCTCCCATGTTTCATCATCATCCCTTTCCACTTTGAATTATAGTTTTCTGTTTCTGCTATGTATAGCAGTCTTAACTATGTAACTGTGAAATACTCTTTCAAACTGGGTAACCCCAATCCACCTTGTTCTAATGGAAAAATCAGCTTACCCCACTTGACTCTTGCGGTCTTCCTCTCCTGGATAAAGTCCTTTAGCTCTTTATTAATTGCTATCCACAACTTCTCTTCTGGTTGATAAAATATGCTTGACCTGTGTGTAAGACTAAAAGGACTAAAAATATTTTAACTGCTTGTATCTTACAATCCATATTCATATAACAAAGCTTCCATTTTCTCAGTTTCTGTATTATCTTTTGTTTAGTCTCTTCCCACATATCCTTACCTGCCACACTGGAATTATTTTTAATCTATACTCCTAAATATTTCATTTTATCATTTCTCCATAACTATGGGTACTCCTGAACTTGTTCATGTATGGATGCATAATTTACCACTATTGCCTTTGTTTTAGCTTCATTCATTTTGCATCCTAAAAAGATCTGAAACTGTCTCAAAATATTGCACAACACTGTAACATCTTTTTCTGGTTTTGTCAGGTACAAAATAAATATCATCTGCAAATAAAGCCAGGTTTTCTTGACTACCATACCAATTATAACTTTGAATTTCTGAGTCCCTTATTTTCTTTGCCACTAGTTCTAAGTATATTGCAAATAATAAAGGGGAAAGAGGATAACCATACCTGGTTCCTCTGCTTGAGGAGAAATTATCACAGAAGACCCTGCCCACTTTAATTTTCACATCCTATCCCTCATATATTCTCCTAATCAGCCTTATAATTTTTTCAGGAAATGCAAATGCTTTCATTGCCCTACTCATAAAGTCCCAGTTTACTCTGTCAGATGCTTTCTCTGCATCAAGACCCACCAACAACAATGCTTATTTTCTTACATTTTGCTTTCCTCTGGATCATCAGTTTAATGTTGTCAAATGTTTGCCCCCCCCCCTCCATAAAACCACAATGTTCTATATCTATCAGTTTTTGCATTGCTTTTGCCATTCTTTTAGCCATTATAGAAATTAACATTTTATAATCACGGTTTAGTACTGAAATGGGCATGTATGAAGCTGGATCTGATGGATTCTTACCCTCTTTAGGTATTATAGCTACCACTGCTTTCTTCCAGGATGATAATACTTCTTCTCTTAAATATTGCTAAATGAACCGTTCCAGATATTTATAATTTTTTTCCTCCTAGCATCCAAACTTCCACAGGAATACCATCTGATCCTGGGCATTTTCATGTAAATTGATTTTACATCACAATTTTTATCTCGTCTCCTCCTATCGTAACTGTTAGCAAATGAGCCTCATCTACCTCTAACCTTGGCATATTTAATTCTTCCATAAACATTTCCATTTGTATCTTTTCTTGATCTTCATATTTATCTGCTTTAGAGAGACTCTCACAAAATTTCCAAAATGTTTCTAATACCTGTACAGGATCTCTTGTTACCTTTTTTGTTATAGGGTCCCTAAGTTTGGCAACAGCCCTTTCTACTTTCTGTTGCCTGAGTCATTGTGCTAAAAGTTTTTGTATTCTGGTGTTGTCAAAAAACAATTGCTTAACAGCATTTTTTTAAGCACATACATATCATCGAGGTAATCACTTATTTTCTGCCTAGCATTCTGCAGTTGATCCTCTTCTTGTTCTGTGAGATTCCCCCATTCTGCTATACTTTCACATGTCAATCCCTCTAAATAATTATTGTTACTTCTTAACCATAGCTCTCTTTATTTTATTTCTACCCTGTTTTTAAACTACACCTTCATTTTATCCTACTCCCTAGCAATATTTTCAGAAGAAATTTCTATCCTCTATAACAGCTCATAAATAATCAACACTACCCTTTCCTTAAATTCCTCTCTTTTCAACAGATAGGTGGGGAAGTGCCAATGTCTCATTTTTATTTCATTACCTTGTGTTTTTATTTTAGCTATTATTGGCACGTGAGCTGAAATAGTCATGTGGTGGTTATCACGACCTTCAAGTAAATGCACATGTTCCTGTGAAATGTAAATTCTGTCTAGCGTAGACCAGTTTTTATATCTTGGGGAATAATATATGTAAATTCACTCTGAACTCCTATTACTGAATTCACAACTTCCGTGCCAAATATTTTCATACATTTCTTCAAAAATCTACTCTCCTTTATTATATTTCCCATCTGGGTCCCCCAGACACATCTTCACTGCTGTCAATCAAGTTCCAGTCCCCATCTAGAAGTAATATTCCTTGCTGAAAACTGATTATTTCTCCCAGACTTTTCTTAAGCTCCATTACAGCAGTTTTAGGTGGAATGTAAATACATGCCAGTGTAATCCTCCTCCCTTGCCAGTAGCCCCTTAGCACTTCAAATCTACCATTATTATCTTTATCTTCTTCTATCACTATTGGCGCTCCTCTTGCAATTAACATAAGTACTCCTCTTTTCCTTTGTCCTGGGCATTCCACTGAATAACCATCCTGACATGTTCAGTTCTTTCTGTGTGTGACTCCTGTAATATAGCTGTTTGTACTCTACATGTTTAATATAGTTCACTACTCTTTTCTTGTTTGTATTTATCTGTGAGGCCCTTTACATTTAAAAATATTAAAGCAAGCATCCTTGTATTAAAAGTTATTATTCCCACCTTTTATGTATAACACCTGTTTTGTTAAATGTCTAGTTCCAGCTTTTGTGTTACATGCATACACTGTTTGGCAAGTTGAACTTTTATACAGTTATTTCTTGTCATGTACATTTCAGCCTATGTCACATCTTATAAAATGTTTTGTTTTATTGAAAGCCCTCAAACAAAAAAGCAAAAACACCCCTGATACCCCCCTTAAAACCTATTAACTTAATACTAACACACAAAACTATGTACACCTTCAAATACTGAAGTTTTACCCTCCTAATAGGAACAAAAGTCCTAAACTGACAGCCACACTCACAGACTTGAGTTGGCATAAAAGAAAGCTCATCCATGTTAAGACGCAAGGTGCAGCCTGTGCTTGTACTAAGTGCTAATAGTGCTGATGGGTTTTGTCTTATCTTTATAGCTTCCCCTGCTTTTGGAAACCCCCTGAATGCTTTCAGAGAACATTATCTACTTTGGGAAAACCCCTGAATGCTTTCAGAAAACATTATCCCTTAGCCAGTTTCTCTTTTTTCTCTGCCAATCACTCTCCACCAGAATGTAGTCAGCTTCTCTTTATCAGATTGTCTCCATGGAGACATAAGAACCAGGCTGCCAGTTTCTCTTTATCAGATTTTTCCATGGAAACCAGCTGCAGAATTGTTACTGAGCTAACATATATTTGCTAGAAAAAAACTCATAATATTTAATGTTCTTTTTCATTTATTTGCTGTCTCTTAAAACATGTTAATAAATCAATCTAAAGTCTTTAATCCAGTCATTTCCCCATACAAGAATGAAAAAAGCACACTAATATTTCTTTTATCATGCTTTTTAACCATTTTAATGCATTGCAATGCCTATATTTCGTAAAACTGAACAAGAAGAGACAGAGAAGGCAGAAAGAAGAGAGAAAAAAGAACAGCAGCACCTATTCACAATCCTCATTACACTTAAAATAATTGAAAAAATGTTATAGCATGTAAAGAAAACCGCATACCACAAAACTGGTACTATTTAAGAAATTTTTTTTTTTAATTACAGTTAACTTTTCCCTCCTCTTGCCCTCCCCAAAGCACTTTTCCAAACATTAATGACATGAAGTAGGACATATGCTTTAGAGTCCTCCACAAGTCCAACAGACTCTGAAAAAGTCCAATATTTCCAGATTTTCTTGTTCTGTCATATTCCACAAATATAATTATTGCATTGTAATCCCATATTTAGTTGCTGGTTTTATTACTGTTCCTCTCCAAAATCCTGTATCTGCTTCATTTCTAACATACTCTCGATTATTCTAATCAACTCTCATGCTCCCTTCCTTCTCTCCAACATTTTCCATTGAAAATTTTGAAAAGGTTTCACAGGTGCAGTCCCTCTGTGGTCTTTATTACCAAAAGAAAAAGAAGCAGAATTGCCTTCTGTTTCATAGCTTACTTTTTGTTGGACGAACATGTACTTCATCAGAAAATGATTTTGTCCCTCCAGGGAAGAATGCCTTGAAGACAGCTGGATACTGCAGTTTGAATCTCACACCTGCATCTTGATATTCCCTGAATAATGGAATACATCTGCTCCTCTTCTGCCTGGTGTACAATGAGTAATCATTTGTACAAACACTCTGCTGTCTTCCACTTACTTTGTCCTTCTGCCACAATTTTGTCATGATCAACTCTTGCTGCTGGTACAATTGCATCTTTACTATTAATGGTCTAGGTTGCTTTGTTATAACTAGGTTTGGATCACACACACAATGTGCCCTTTCAGCTAACAACTCCTGATGTGGAATACCAGTCCATTTGCTTATTTGTGCTTTCACAAAATTAATGCAGTCTTTTCCTTTTAGCTTCTCTGGTATAGCTGAAGATTGCAGGTTTTCCCTATGTGCTCTGTTCTCTAATTCTATTATTTTTTGAAACCTCTCTTCCTGAGTAGTCTCATATTTAGCCAACCTTTTCTTTATTTATGTTTAAAGCTTCCATTTCCAGCCTTTTGTTGTTTGTGCTGATATACTCCATCAGTGTTTTGTTTACTTTAACTAGGTCTATATGCAGTTGTCTTATATCTTCCTGTAGGTTACTAGAAGTCATGTCTGAAGGTTGCATTGCTTTTTGATGAACAGCTGCAGAACTCTCCCCAGTCAGTGTTTCTTCCTTCCTTTTTGTAGCTGATTTTTCCCATATCTTCTGTATTTCTTTATTCCTGGCATCCAGGTAGTACACTTACTAGCCAGTTACTAAAAATTACCCATAAACACAAGTCTACTGGCCTTCTCTGCTGAGTTCTGTTTTCACACTGGGAGAGCTAGAAATAAGCTGTTAATCAATGTGCAACCATTTTGGCAGTAATCAGCATCCATAGCTCCTTATGGCATCCAGACACTTTTTGTTTTGGGGGGGGGTGATGTCTTCCTTATGTTAGTGATTTATGAATAAATAAGTAGTAGTGTTAGAAATGACAAAGTATATATAAGTAACAAAAAGGCACCAAGGTTGTTAACCTAGACTGTCCTACAGTGGAAACACTTATCACACTCAATACCTGTTATGCTTTCATATATACACTCATATTTAAAAAAAAACTAAACAAGATATTGAGGGGGATGGTGTGAAATGCAATGGTGGAAGGTAGAAAAAATACATTTTCAGTATCCATTTATAGTACTTTCTACAGGTGATATTGCTAGTAATTATGAAGGCATGCAATATTTTCATATGTGCTTACTATTTCCAAAGCCCAGTGACTTACAAGGAGTTGTGTGACATTGACTGAAACCTTAGATGATGTTGATGAGCACTGTCATTGATGTAGTGTATGTTGTATCCATTATTATGTTAATTATACAGTTTAGCATAATTTTCATACTTCTGTAAATATCTCAATAAACAAGCACTCAGAAGAATTTATTGCTGTCACATTAACGCTCAAGTCTAACAAAAATGTTCTTGTTAAGTCTAGGTTGTACAGTTTCCAATAAATGACTGTATGTGAAACTTTAGAGAAAAAAAATTATTCTGGGTTTGTCTTCATTATATTATATAAAGACTGTGAATGCACTAACTGTTATCATTGAAAAGAACAATTTTTATTGATAGTTTTGCTGTTTGTATATTTTTAATAACTTTTGTTCTCAAAATATTTACATTTGTTTGTCATACTTTTCAATTTGCTTTTTCAGAAAGTGCTATGGAATGTGAAAATGTGCGTAGCCTGCTAAAGGTGTGACATTCTACAGCTCAGCACTGCTAATGATGATACTTGCTGTTGTGTTTGGGAGTCCACCTGCCTCTTCCCTTGTACAGAAAAAAAAAACAAAGCCCAGTTGAAAGAGGACTTCACAGAAACCAGTTTGAGCTGAGGGCAGTATAAACTGTTGGTGGTGGTGCCCCTCCCGATGTTCAGTACAACAACCAAACCACAGTGATGTATGTGAACAGACAGGGTACCATATGATTGTATCCCTTGTGCAAAGAGGTGATAAAGTCTATCAGTGGACCATAGACTGGGCTATGGGCTCTCTCTTACAAATGTTTCCTTCCTGGCAGAAATGAATTTGTTGATGGATTTCCTTAGTCCTGTTCTGAAGCTGAAGTTAAGGGGGACTTATCTGCTTATGATGTTCCAGAATTTTGCAACCCAGAGATTAACTAGTCCACCAAACTGCAAAATATGGTCCTCTCTCTGTTCTGTTGAGTTTAACAGGGTAGGTGAGAGTTGATAGTGAATGTTCTCTCCCTTCAATGGCAGGAGGATTCCTTACAGACTTCCACTGATTCTGCTCTTTCTAATAAAACTTACATTGTCAAGATATATAAACATTGCAGAGGGATATCCTGACAGCAGGTAACCCAAATTTGAAAAGAAACTTGGGCACCTGCAGGAGGTAGTAGAGAAAGATGGAAGTGAGCAGCCATTATTGGCCCTCTTAACCTGGAGAGAGGGAGGAGCCTCTAGCTTTACCACATGGGTGACACCTGGTGGGAACATTATGTGTTACATCCTAGGGAAACTCTGGCTTAGTAGGCATGATCTGGTATTATGTCATGAGGGATTAACTTTGCAGAGCCAAGAGTATTGTGTGTGTGTGTGTGTGTGTGTGTGTGTGTGTGTGTGTGTGTGTGTGTGTGTGTGTGTGTGTGTGTGTGTGTGTGTGTGTGTGTGTGTGTGTGTGTGTGTGTGTGTGTGTGTGTGTGAGTGATGAATGGGCCAACTGAGATTCCTTGCCAGGAATACATGGACCAATGGGCTCTCATCCTGCCCTGGAGTGCCTGTCTCACATCTCTGTGGAATGAATGGACTAACTGGGTGAAGGTAAAAGGGTCAGTAGACAGGTCTTGGGGATAAAAATAAGTCATTCTTGTCATTCCTACTGACCAAGAAGGGTCTGCTGTCAGATTGTAGCATCATTGGCAGTACAAGAACCTATTCCAGTACTAGATAAAGAAATCCCTCACAGATGGACTCAGGCACCTGTATGACTTTAGTTAATTTCATGGTCAGAGTGGACGCATAGTGACTTGTAGAGGGTAGAACTTCAGCCCACCACCTGTTGATTTAATAGTTCTTTAAAAGGGTTATGCATCATCACCAACCTTTGTACAAGATTCTTGCCCTTGGTACTTAAAGTCTACATTTAACAAGCTTCCCCATCTCCATTTTAACTGGCTGGTCAGTGGTTCTGAAGCTAATTTCTTGGAAATGTTTTTCTTGGTGGCCATAATGGTATATTTTTTAAAGCCAGTGAACATAACTTTGACCTTCAGAATAGTTGAACTGTAAGTGCAAGCAATCTGATATAAGTAATGTGTTATAGTAAATCATAGTATCCCCGCACTCTAAGTAAATTTCATAATTAATATATATCAGTAGTAGCAGCGGGTGGTAGGTGGTAAAGTTCCCCTGCAAAAATGTTTAAAGTGTAAGAGGGAGTTCTGAAACTGACTGTTTTATGTTTGAATTGTATTTTTTTCTCAAAGTGTCGGTCCTCTCAGCATTAGGTTTTGCATTTCTGACAGGGAACCACATCACAGGATCTCTGAGCTGCAGGCCATATGCATAAGACAAGAATGTTTGGTTTTTCACAAGGATTGGGTGTCCTCAAGGACTAACTCAAAATGATATTAGACCAGTTCTTTAATGTCTGTGTTTTGTTTCCAGGGCGGAATGGAGGGGAAAGATTGTTCTTCATGCTCTTGATATGTACCATCAGCTTGGGTTGTACCGGAAGGCAGTGCTTCAGTGCAGAAAGACAGATCAGTTATTTGTTTCCTACATTTTGGGTATTCTGGAGTTTTGCAGTAGCAGGGCTAACTACCCATTAGAAAATGATACTGTCAAAGACCTCTCCAACAGGGGTGTGGTTACTTCTAGCACCTGCTTCCAGAAGGTATCCTTTGCAGGTATTTGTGCTAAAGCTATTTGGTCATCAGTTTAAACAAATTATATATTCCCCAGGACTCGCATCAAGTCATACCCCATAAAAGGAAAGTGTCTCTTCAGCTAAAGCATTAATACAACATTGACAGTTGTCTCAGAACACAAACAAATAAATTAGGTAAGCCAGTTTAAAAATAAGAGGGTTACAGAGATCAAAGTGCTGGACCTTGTTATTGTAATCCTTGGGAAATAGCTGAAGAGCCAGTGGCCAGAGACAGAATGAGCCTGTAATGTAGCACTATACCCTCAATTTGAACATTGTGGTTATTATTAATTACTCACACAAATGTACTGTGTTAACTGTAGTGACCACTGTTGTGCTACAGTTCCTTATCCACTGGAATGAGAGTATCAAAGCAATATTACTATTTAGGAACTGGTCATATCATACCTGTAAAATGGCAGTTGTAAAACCTGTCCTGCTTATAGTGTGGATTTTCATTTTGTAGTGTTTGAGAAGATCACTGTTGCAGTAGTTCTGATGTCTGGGAATTTGACAGTGGATAGCACAACATCCATTTCAATTTCCAGAACTCAGGGCCTTTTCACCCAGCTATGGTAGAGATCCATCAATCCACCCATTATGGATGTCAGGATGTTTCCAATATAAAACAGACCCACCCACAATAATATAGTGCTTTCTTACCCAGAAAACCACAGGGTATCTACCCTGAAAGCTAAGGCGCAAGGCCATGAGGCAGTCCTTAGACAGACAGGCCATCAAATTTTAAGCAGCAGGAAAGGGTAGGAGAAAAGTGCTCCCTAAATACATTTAGAGCTGTGTATGCCAGTGGCCCAGTAAGAGAAAGGAAAAGGTGAGTGAGATAAAGATAGGTACCCCACCTCAACACAGGATGTCCCAACACAGAATGTGGGGATGGTGGGGGAAGGAATACTGCAGAAGTGGTCTACTCAAACATCTGCTATTATGGTAAGTTATTACACAGTTGTAGCATATTTTTTTAGAATACTGTTGTAGTAGTTTTGACTACTGGGGAAATTCTCAAAACCCCTGAGGATAGGGAGGTAGCAAGGGAGGAAAAGCTAGATTGCAACATAACATGCTGACTGGACATTGCAAGCCCAGCTCTTGCCTTGGAGGACATATATACTCTGTAGTGTTTGGAAAATAAATGGACAGAAGACCATATAGTTGTTTGTAAGCCTAAATATAGTCAATATCTACTGGGGAAGGCCACATCAGTTAATGTTCTAATCCTGTGGCCTCTAACAGTTTCCTATATTTTCCTACCTTTGGAAGCATAACAGAACATGATAAAAAAGGGCCGGGCATTCTAAAGCTGTCTATTTGGACATGGCCTCTCCCCTATACCCTGCCTAAAGGCTGTTCTTTGAGGTAGGTATGAGGCAAAAAAGTGTTTTGTCTCACTCCAGTTTCTGTGATATATAGGTTATAATTGGAATAATTGTTTCCAGGGACTAAGTGGTGATTCCAAAAAGATCTTTAGGGGCCACTACAGATTTCTCGTGTGCATCTTTGCCAGGGGTATCCCCACAGTAGTGGAAGCCTTGTACCCCATTTTCATGAGGTAATCTCTGGCTGAAACCTATGTCATCTTGTGGAAGTTTTGTCTAGATGTTCTATCTTCTCTTTGGGAAGAAAGACTTTCTGGCTATTGGAATCCAGACATGTCCCACAAAATATCACCCTTTTTGTACGGGATAATGGTTGACTCAAGAAAGTTGAAGAAAACCTTAAAATATATTGGCAGTCCATGGTGAAATGGAGGGCCCTGCCCACCTCCTCCTTTGACAGTAACTGAATGAGGCAGTCATCCAGATAGGGTAGATGTGAATGCCCTAAACATTAGGTGCAAGTAGCCAGTCCAAAGGGCAAAGAGGTAAGTTGGTTGAAAACCCCTTGCATTGAACCTAAGGAAACATTTGTGATCGTTGTCAGTGGGAATTTGGACACATATCCTTGAGACCCAAAGTAACTATCAGGGCTTAGGAAACAGGAATGGTAGCAGTGTCAGTAATATCAATATTTTGAATCTAGGGACTTTGAGGTACCGAGTTTTGAAAAATCAAGGAAGGGTCTCCATGGATCTTTCTTTCTAGACAGCATAAATAACCTTGAGTAGAAATCTTTAATTTGTTCTTCTTTTGAAAGGTTCTACTGCTGCTAGTAGTAAACATCCCCTATTGACTGGGGGAATTAAATGCAACTGGTGTTCTGGCCTTGGGTGCCTATCAACTTTGATTTTTTTTTTACAAACTGTAGTTTGAAACACAGAGAAATGATTTGTAACCCCCACTTGTCATTTGTAATGACCTCCCAGTTTATAAAGCACTGGGTTACCCTTCTATCTTTAAAATTAAGGCTGAGGGGGTAGGAACTGAGGCAGTGTAGTAAGGATTTGAGTAATGGAGAGGAAGGAGAAGTTACATAATCTCAACTGATTTCCAATGGAGGAAGGCATTTCTGGTACTCTGCCATTTTTTCCCCTTATAGTGGCCCTTTTTCCTTTCACTTTCTTTACTTATCCATGGATGAGATAATAAATAATCCATGGTTGAGATAATGAGGAACAGGTTTAGTGGGGTAGTTCCTGTCATATCTGAGCATCGGAGAGTGAAAGACCTGCTTTACACTATGCATAGTCTTGCCTCTTTTCCTCACTTTTTTAAATACTTCATTAGCAGGGTTCCCAAAGACCAGTCCCTTGTCCAGTGGTGCATTGAGGAGCTACATTTCCCCATCCTTCGGAAAGGACTCTCATGATTGATCCCATGACTGCCATCTTGGGTGCTACATCTACAACATCATAACCACACTTAATAAAGTATTTCACCACCTGACTTGCAGCCTGGGTGAGTTCTTGTAATTTGGTTCTCAGGTCCCTGTCAGACACAGACATTTTATTGCCTTGATCCAGTAGAGTGATATGGTATTTTTTTTGTGTGTTTGACAGTTTATGGCTCTGAAGGCCACAGTGGCAGCTGTGTATACTTGTTTCCCAAACCACTCTCACACTGCTTTTCTGCTGGGGTAAACAGTATTGGGGACAGAATCAAACTTTGATCACCTTCTTCACATCCTCAGACACCACTACTGGATCTGCCACAGGGTCTACATAGGAACTTATGGGACTTCTGGGCAGTATAAAACCTGTCAGGTTTCTTGTGGGCAGAAAAATTTGTCTGGTTGCTTACAGGCTGCCAAAAAAGTCAAAACAGGAGGAATAACCACAGTTTAAGAAGTATCAGGACCCAAAGAATCAGAGTACCTTTTTTAAGCATATGATGTCTCTCTGGCTTCTCAGCTGAAGTACTTGCTCATCCTACAAAGAGTGTTTCCATGTAAGATTTCCCCTGTGAGTGAGGCAGAAGAAAGTATTTTTTTCTGTGTCAATGCCATATACTGAGTTGGAGGAAATTTGCAAAGAATAATCCAGTTCCTTCTCCTCTATCTCAGAGGAGTTATCTTCTACCTTCTCAGAACAGGGGTCCTTTTTTGTTTTACCTGTAAGGATGCCTCACATAGGGGGAAGAGAACATGGCTGCAGGTTGTGTAAAGCCTGGAAAAAATCCTGAGACAAGAATATCCACTGTTATCCACTATTCAGGAGTAGCCTTGGGTAGTGTAGATGCTAAGGACCTGCTGGATATCCAAGCACTAGGCCTCTGAAGGAAGCCTGGAACAGGTTATCTGTGCCGTACCTTGTGTATTATTTTACTTGGGATGTCCACCTTTGTCAGATGCCTTGGAATCTGAGATGAATGGTCTGGTGACTGTAAAAGCACCTCACTGGGGCAAACATCTTCAAGCCATAACTTGACATCAGACGCTAGTCTTTTGTCACATGCATCCCTTTCTGCTTTGGTCAATTCTTTTGCAGAGGATATCCAAAGCTGAGGACAAACTCCAGCATGCCATGGCAGACTGGATGTAGACCTCATGCTCATAGGGAATACTGTCTACTTTGTATAGTTTTAGGTGATAAATCCTTGACTGCCCCATGGTCCTCAGCAGTGTGTTCTGGACATAAGCAAAATGCACAAGTGTGAATGTTTTTGTGGGGGATTTTCTTAACATAAGAATGCTTTCTTAAGCCCTGACATGCCCTAATGCATAGTCAAACATCAGACTGAATGAATAAAAGCTGCCCAGAAATCATCAATAGTAAAAACAGGAAAAATTCTCAGTGCAGTAATTATTTGCTCTGAGCTCTGGTACAGGCCAGACTACTCCTGACTATAGACACAATGACATCAATGCTGATGCTATCTAAAACAAGAAAGATCCAAAATGGTATGGATGGACACCTGTCACATACTGGGAGCATCCTACGGGGACATCTACCACCTGAAGAGGGAAAGGTACTGAGGTCTGGAACTCAGGTGGACATCCCATTACTCAGGATTACTGCAACAGTGACCTAAATAAAGAAAATAAATATTTTTCAAGACAGCAATTTCAAATTCCACAAAGGAACTTAGTTCAAAGGTTCAGAGAGGGTAAAGTTTAATTTTTCCACTGACAAAGTTCAGATTCCATTGAGACAGTCTCTTTGGAGGTCTAAGATGTAAAATCCCTTTCAGAAATTGTTTAAGTATGAAAATCTGGGGTCCAAGGCAAAATATGCAACAATGGTTGAGAGGTAAACTCACTGGAAACTGAGAAGGACCCCCTCACTAGAAGCTCTGTCAAATGCTGTAAAACCTGAGGCTCTCTACATTCTGTGAATGGAATTCCTTTAGATGAGCATCTTACAGAGACTCCTCCATTTTGAGAAGTAAGATTTTCTAGTGCTAAGTCTTATGGATCAGTATAAAATTCTAATCGTCTCAGCTGAGAGCCAGTCCTTAAAAGTTGTTAGGCTAAGGAGTTGAAGATAGTGGGTGACTGAGAAGCACACTAAAAGTAGCTCTGTGAGCAACTTAGGCATATGCACGATTTAAACTGCTTATACTCCGTGACTCAGTTATACTGAGCCCTTCTCTGGCCTTACAATCTCTCTTTCTAGCATGTTAAAGGGTGAGACTGAGTAAATCCCATGTGACACATAATGAAGCCCAAATAGTTTCTAGTGGATCTTCTGATAATTCTCTCTATTTAGTGGTCCATTACTCAAAATGTTCTTCTAAAAGTATCCCCTGCAAACTGGTCACCAGGAGATGAAACCTTATTTGGTTATGAACCCCAACCTGCAGGTTCTTATAGCATTTAAAAAACTGTAACACATCCAGTGCTTGAAAATAATAAGAGATGACCTAATAGGAGCTTTTTTATTTTTAGTGGACCTCTTAGTGCAGCTGTAATGTCAGCATTCTTGGTCTACCAGCTTAGATTTGATTTTTTTAAAGGTTCTTACCTTGCATGAAATGCCGCCTGATGAATGTGTCTTGTTTAATCTTTTCTCTCCATAATCTCCAAATAGTGTGAGGTAAACTAAGTAGGATTATAATCTAGCAGATCTTTTCAGTGATGCAATGTTCCTGTCAAATCTTCCCCTAAACTAAACTAATACCTAAAACAGCTTTCACTCACGTTAAGGTTTAACCATAATAAAATAAACTTCAAGTCACTGGCACATTAAAATATAATTCATTAAAAGAAATAACACACACATTTCGGAGACAGCACTCAGGAAGTCATGTTTCCCTGAATAAAAAAAAAAATCAGAATCTTTTACAGAAAAACTTTAACAAAATAGTAAACTTTATCAATCATACCACTGCTAGCATCCAATAGAAAAATGTTAACTAATACAGTTTATTTTTCAGACCATTACTATATATCTAATAGAAATACATCAAGTTTACTAAAAATAGATTTGCAGCTTCTCAACTACATTTCTAGGTAAGCATGGAATAAGTTTCTTTTTACCATGTGGTTTAGAAAGAATGCTGCCTCAGGCTCTGGAAATGAAACGTAACATTCTATACTTTTCCATGTTTCCCCTTATGCTGTTTCAACACATACACTAACCTTTTAGAACACATGCATTTTCATTTTTACCCTTTACAATCCCTCATTTGATGATGAGAAAGTATCACATATATTGTAAAACATCTTTTACACTATTTTTCCAAAACCTTCAAAAACTAATGCTGGATTTTCACTTGCTATTTCACTTTCATTGACACAATAGGTAAATGACACTTTTTCAAAATCACTAACATGCAAATTTTGTAACAATGGGTTTGATTGAGATGCAAAGAGTTTGGTTATTAAAGCTTTGGAAAAAAATAAAAGCAATAACATAGTTATAGTAATAATAGCAATAAGCATAATAAATTTCAACAACTTGTCTCCACATTCTGAAAACAAATTGGTTAGCCAAGCCCACTGTGAACTATCAAGTTCTTTGGTATCTGATCGTTAGCCACTTTTGGGATGATTTCCAAATTACTACATATTGTGTGCTTGTTATCGGCATGGCATTCCTTGTGTATGAGCAAGTACGTACCTCCCTTTGACACAAGTACAAAATTAAGTGACATCCGATTTTGGAGTACTACTGCATGCATGGCACTCAACTCTAAAGTAATCAAATTAACAGTTTCAGACATTGCATTGCTTAACAATTCTAACAGCTTACAGAGCTTTATCAGTTCCCAAATTGATTTTACAGTCCCATAAGCAGGTAATACACCAGCCCCAGAAATAACATCACCACAAAGGTCCATGTGAAAAAGTCCTTTAAAAGCTGCTTGTTCTAAATCATGATGATAAATCCATGAAGCATTAACCTTTTCATTCAGATTTTTTACAGACTGAATATCTCGTATATTATGAATTTTACCACTGGCCGGAGCATCTACATGTCGAATGGCTGGAAGAACTCTCCCAGTATAACAATGCCCTCACCAGTTTGCTGGTAGCCAGGAATATGCTAGACTGCCACAAATAAAATAAATGTCTTTCAGCATAACCATACCTTTTATTGCAATTCACTATACATTCTTTGAGTAATATTACAGTTGCTCTGTCCAGCTTCCACAGTCCCATTTTTCATACAGAAAGCATAACCCTTGACAGTCACTGAAAGTCTAAGTGCAGCGATTTTATTAAACGATGTGACATTATAACACAAAGCATTTTTACCTAATACCACTGACGAAAACGCTGTCCCCATATCAACTTCATTTACAGGTACTGGAAACAATGGGATACCTCCATCATATGCAGAAGGTATGTGGGCACATACCCAACAGTTACTAACGTTTAGAGTCTTAGCATACCCAACAGTTACGAACATTTAGAGTCTTAGCATACTCAACAGTTACTAACATTTAGAGTCTTGGCATATTTATTCAAACTGGCATGAAATGTATTGAAATTTGGATGTCAATCTGCTGATTTCTGTGTAGATTTTATCAATAGTTTTATTTTTCTGTTAAGAAATTGAACAGTACTTACAGTTTCAGCAGGAATCATGAAATGTTGTAGTAGAACAAAAATAAATTGCAGCCATCATGGCAACAATCAGACATGAATTATGAGCTGGTTGTAGTCGGAGTGGATTTTCAAAAATGTCCAGGCAGAAATCTGTTTTGCAATGAATAGCTTGCTGCTGCACTCCATAAAGGTTGCTGTTATAGGTCAGCTCCTATGAGTGGAACTTGGTCAACAGACACAGGGAAACTGTCCCGTTCTGATGTCCCCACAGTATTAGTCATTGGTTCTATTCCCAGTCTCTCTGTTTTTCCTTCTAGTATGACAGGAAACTAATTAATTGTCAGACAAGGCTGAAAAGGGTAAGGTTAAAGGGAATTGGTTGGCTTCCCTCATTTGGCACTGCTTTTCAGACATGGGAGATATGGATCCATGTTGGAGAGGAAGAACACTTTTGAGCAGTCCAGCAGTCCTAATGCTGGAGGATTTGAAAGAAGTAATTTAAACTGAGTAAAAGCTTGTTCATGACAGGGTTGCCATGGGATGGGCTCTGGGGTGTCCTTTTTCAATAGTTCTAATTAAGGTTTAATTATTTCAGCATAGTTGGATAACCATTGTCTACAATAACCTGCTAAACCAAGAAATCCTCTAAGTTGTTTTAGAGTAGTAGGTCTTGGTGCTGTCTGTATAGCTGCAATGCAAGAGGGCAAAATGTGTTGTGCATTTTCAGAGATCAGATGTCCTAAATACTGGACTGGCAGTTGCCAAAGCTGAAACTTAGATCAGTTTACTTTAAATCCTAACTCAGCTAGTGTAGTTAACAAGAAAACATTATCAGTATGACAGCTAAAGAATTTGATGCTATGAGAAGATCATCTAGGTACCGCACTAAGGCAGAACCACAAGGTAACTGTATTTTATCTAGTTGCTTTTTCATTCCTCTTGAAAAATGTTTTTCAAGTTGGAGAGAGACCCTTTGAGTCTAATGGCTGTAGATGTGATGAGGAAAGCATTGTCTCATCAACTACCTGCAGATTAAGATTTGCGGGTAGGGGTGTGACTGCCATCCTTATAGGGCATCCCATGTGGAGTTCAGGAGAGGAGAACTGTCAAAATGGGTGTATTACAAGGTCTCCTAGTAGGAATAATTATGCATCTGCTCCTGCAGAAAGAGGATATTATGCTACCATGGACAGAGGTTCATGAGGTTTTAAAGTAATTTGTACTGGTGTAGTATCACTAATAGGTCCTACCTCATATTCATGGGTTGTCCATTGCTGCAAAGGAACTATATTTAGTAATTCTACATCTGATAGCTATACAGGTTCTTTGTCAGTAAGGAAGGAAAACAATCCCTCATCCAAAACACCTGCAACAGCACACATATGCATCACTGGAGACTCATTGGGAACACTTAAATATATTATATCCTGTGTAGAGAACATTGTATAGCAACATTGCTGGTGGCTGCCAATGAATGTTCCACATAGGAGGTTGCCTCGCATTTTGGTGGACATTGTGCTGGCCTCGTGGTGGCAGCTGATTTTCAACTGGATTGTTAGACTGCACTGGCATGTCTACTGGCTGCAGGAAAGGACAACTGTCCCTCCAGTGACCACTTTGGCCACAATTAAAACAATTATCTGAATTTGATCCCTGTCCATGTCCTTGTGAATTTGGGGTATTATTAAAATTCTGAGGAAATGGTCCTTGATTTTGAGAAATTCTAACCCCTACAGTTAATAAATTCCATGTAGGCATAGTGTAGAGCCTACACGGAAGTTACTGTATCCATGTACGTGGTTCCCCCTCAGTAATACGCCATGCATATTAATGAAGGTGCGTTGCTGAGGGAGAGCTGTGGAACACGGTTAATGAATTGGTATAGGAAGTGTGTCACTAACTGTGTCCACAGATGAGTAACACACCCCCTCCACTGTCCAAGTGCATGATATCAATGTAGTTAAGATTTTTTTTTCTTTTTTTTAAAGTTTGCATGGTTTGGTGCACAGCAATAGACACATGCCAGGTATCTAAAATTAGAAACTGGATGCATTTAATTGTTGATTCAAAGGTCAAGTTTAAGCATTGCTTAGTGGGTTTGTGCAGTGCAGACCGGGGCTTAAATGTGCCTCTGAGGTATATGTAAATGTATAGCAGCATTCCACATATTCACATAGCCAAGTAGATAGAGTTATGGCCATAGGTGTGGGATTTGAGTACATGGAAGGGAAATTAAGCAATTATTTTTGAAATACAATTTATGCCACTTATTTTTAAATCATGATCTGCTATGCTCAGCTAAGCTCTGCTAAGCCATGATAAGCACTGCATGAACAATTTCTGTGTAGGTACTGCTTGGCTGTGCTAAGCTGGTTTATGCACTGCTAAGCACAGCTAAGCATTCCCAGTTGAAGCACTGGTCAGCTCAGCTGCACTGGTTTGTGCAGTGCCAAGCGAAATGCTGCATTTTTAAAAATTGCCCAGTGGTGCGTAAGGGTGGTAAAAAGGGCTATATTAAGCCCAATAGGTGTGAATACACCATAATCTGTTGGGAGTTCTGTCTCTGAAGGATACAATGGCAGGTGCTGGAGAGGGTTTGTGCTTTTGGGCGCAGTGGTGGGGGCATTGAGGAGTCCAGGATCATGGTAAGACTCCTTGTGAAAAAACATGAAGACCGGCTCATGCAGGGAGGTTACCGGGGCTCTGATTACAAAGCGCAGGCCTGGGACTGGCTGGCAAGGGACCTCACCAGTGCAACTAGTATGCCCCGCACAGGTGAGCAGTATCATCACCACCATGATGACATGAAAAGATAGAAGGGGGCTCTCTTGGACACCTGGGCCCAAGAATTCCAGGCTAGGAATGTCCCACATGTATATAAGTACCATTACCTGTGTTTCACCAATATCTTATCTTTAATGTCTGCTAAACTGGTATGCATAATGGGGTGCTTCTCTCCCAACAGCTGCAGAGGTGAAAGCTTGCAATGTTGAGGGGGATGCAGGGAGCCTGGTCAGGTTGCACTGTGAGTGTGGTGAGTACAGCTGTATTATGCTATCTCTAGTCAAAAAATTAACCATGTATCTGAAAAACATTTGTGGTGCAATTACTGTGAAATTACAGCTGCATAATGCCTACTGTTAAGCAAGAAAACCTCAATACTAGTCCAGTGAATGCATGAAGGTATCTGTAATAAACTGCTGTGCAATACTTGTGGAATCAGAGCTATTTCAACCCAGTAACAATATATTGTTTACACATGCATTTTATTTAGTAATATATAGGTTACCTAGTATCTCTGTCATGCCTGAATTTCATGCATGTGTGTTCAACTGTCACTGCAGTGTACTATAACACTGCAGTACTAGTCTTCTTCTTCTTCTTCTTCTTTTTTTTTTTCGGGTTAGGGGTCGCACAGATCACCTTGTCCTCACCGCTCTGATGAATGAGTTTTAGTTTTTGGTGTCGCCCGGCCCCCAACCTTCCGCCACACAGACCACACACACACACACACACCACACTTATAATTTAGAGTGTCCAATCCACACCTGCATGTCTTTGGGATGTGGATGTGGAGAGCACCCAGGAGGAGGACCCCCGAAACCCACGGGAGGGCAGACAGAAGACAGAAGCAGCCCACACCAGAGGGATCGACCGATCCAGAACTGCCCTCTGTGGCACCACAGCACAACAATAACACTGCAGTACTAGTACCAGGCCATATTTTGTTTCCAGGTGAGTTCTAGGTAAATATCAGTCAGTCAGATACCAGCAGTGATTCAGTAGCTCAGTTTGTTAAATGTTGTGTATGAAGTACATTTTTGCCACACACAGACCCGGGTTCAAATTCAGTGCTATGTACTAAAAAAGATTACTGAGTCAGATATGCTCTGATGACAGATATTCTCTCCATAGGGACTACTGGTAAATGGGTGAGGTAACCAATATTATGTGTAAATAATTGTTTGTCCAAATGTCACAGAGTGTTAAAATCATTACCACGAATGTGCTATTAATGCATAAACTAAAGGAAATATGTTTAATAATAAAATATAATAAAATAAATAAAACGTGTAATCATGGTATGGATGCATGCCTGGCCTATCTTGTAAAGGTTGCTAAAGTCAGTTAATACATGTGACACACATGTCCCCTGCAGTCACAGCTATTGGGTGCTATCCCCATGCCTGCCAGAAATATTACAGTATAAGTAACATATTGATTACAGATATCATTCTCTCCAAAAGAAGTACAGGTAAATGGGTGAGATAGCTCATATTATGTGTAAATGTCACAGACTGTTAACATCGTTACCACAAATGGCTATTAATGCATAAACTAAAGGAAATATGTGCAATAATAATAAACTAAAGTATAAAATAAAATAAATAAAATGTGTAATCATGGCATGGATGCATGTCTGGACTATCTTGTAAAGGTTGCTGCAGTCAATTAATACATGCGAAGCATTTGTCCCCTGCAGTCACAGCTATTGGGTGCTTTTCCTATGCCTGCCAGAGATATTACAGTATCAGTCACATATTGATTACAGATATCATTCTCTCCACAGGAACAATAGGTAAATAGGTGAGATAGCTCATATTATGTGTAAATAATTGTATGTTCAGATGTCACAGACTGTTAGAATCATTACCATGAATGTGCTATTAATGCATAAACTAAAGGATATATGTACAATAATAAAATAAAAGAAAAGAAATAAAATGTGTAATCATGGTATGGATGCATGCCTGGACTATCTTTTAAAGGTTGCTGCAGTCAATTAATACATGTGACACACACGTCCCCTGCAGTCACACCTATTGGGTGCTTTCCCCATGCCTGCCAGAAATATTACAGTATCAGTCACATATTGATTACGGATATCAGTCTCTCCACAGGAACTACAGGTAAACGGATGAGATAGCTCATATGTGTAAATAATTGTTTGCTCAGATGTCACAGACTGTTAAAAGCATTACCACGAATGTGCTATTAATGCATAAACTAAAGAAAATATGTGCAATAATAATAAAAAATATAAAATAAAATAAATAAAATGTGTAATCATGGTATGGCTGTATGGCTGGAGTGTCTTGTAAAAGCTGCTGCAGTCAATTAATACATGTGATACATATGTCCCCTGCAGTCACTGATAGTGGGTGCTATCCCCAGGCCTGTCAAGCAGGCATGATAGTTGTGTACTCTCTGTACTGTACACATACATGTCTTTCAAGTGTTATGCTGTCACAGAATGTAATTACTGTTGCATAATCCCTCTGTCACAGATGTATCATCAACATGATTATATGTCAATAGCAAAGTAGCGACACATTAGCCCACAGTACACCGTGGTAGTTATATAGGTCCATCTAATGTCCAAGTGTTCTTTATAGTCATGTACCTGCAGGTATTACTGCTTGGCCCATAGTGTCCCATATGGATAGCTTGAGAGGTATCGTGGTACAGCTGCTACAGGCCACATTTACACATAAAGAAAGGACAGACCTGTAGAGTAGACAGCATTACTGTTGTCAACTATATAGCCCTTGATGGTATCAATGGAATTAATTTCTCTTCTCCCCACCCCTTATCTTCCTATATTTGTTATTGTTATATATTGGTTATGATTTACTATTAACATATGTTGTTCCATAAACTTTATTTTGGGGCATGTGTTTTATTAATGTTATGTATTACTATGGTTGCATATTAACATATCTTGTGAATTACCTATTCTGATGGCCTTATGCCATAACTGTTACCAGTATGCTGTTAATATACTGACAGTTATGTTATTTATTATTGTGTTTCACATAATATGCATTGGAATGCAATGGGGTTATTTCCAATGTTCTGGCATGCTGTTATTACTAACAATGGTTTTGTTCATAACTCACCTATATGCATTGTTTTACATGCATAATCACAGCACGTCAGTGTAGGCCGGTTCCTGCTGATCCGCCTACCCTACCTCAGCCAGTCGTGGCACCAGGTGCCAGCATGTCTGGGACCCAAGCTGGTGCTGGCCCTGCACCACCTTTGAGTGGAACCACCTCAGGGGATGGGACCCATCCCCTGGGAGCTAGGGCAGAGGATGGGTTGTCACCTAGGATCTACTGCTGGCCATGGTGCACAGGATTGTTCATAGGAGCTATGAACATTGCCTGCACTGGATTGAGGGCAGACTGGACAACCTGGTGGGGCCTGCTGGCCCCAGCACCCAGGCTCCAGCACAGCCACCTGTGGGGAAGTGAAGGAGCAGTGCCAACTGCCCATGTGTGGGAATATCAGTCACACTGCTGCCATCTGGAGGCACATGCACCTCAGATTCCAGAACACCCTCCCCATCCACATTGTTTACCCCCTCATGTATCACACACCACCCCTGTCAGCTGTCTTGTCTGTCTGCAAATGCACCCTCTCATACCCAACTTACATTTCCACACATACCTACATCCCTCCCCAGCATTCCTCTCTCTCTCCTTACAAAAAAGTGGGCACCTGTCCCACAAAAAATATATTGCCCCATACACAGCTCTCCATTTTGCAAATATGTCCACTGAACACAACTATTACATTACTTAATTCACACATTTTATGTTTCCCTCACCCCTCTGTCTGGGATGTGAGGCTCCAAATTCATGTTCAAATTCTGTTACTGCACAGCTGTTGCTGTACAAGAAATGGAAAGCTATGGTCCTTTCCTACACCCTTCCTGCACAACCCTACTTGCCTTTCAGTGTGTTTTTCCCCCTGCTTGCCCCATTTCATCACTGTCCTATTACCCCCTTTTTCTTTTTTTTAATTTTTAGAGTGAGTTTGCACAGAGCTAAGCGGTGCACTGCACAAACCTGCTTAACAATGCTTAAAAGTGCCTTAATGATCTAATATGTTTCTCACAGTGTTAGACATATCTGCAAAATAATCACCCCTGCCATGTCTCAGACCTAGGCCCCTGTCAACTACATCATAGTGTACTAGGCCATTCAGCTCTGAATTAAAACAGGTGTTTCCAGCAAAATGTACTGATTGCCACTGATAGACTGCAAGTACATATAATGGGAAAAATGGGAGTGTACCTGGGACTGTGATGCAAATACTACACCAGTACAGAGCCAAATAAATAATAATGGATGTACATGAGGCCTGGGATAGCAGGCATACCTGTCACATGTACAGATTGTTGCAGAATGTCCAGAGTTTTGCACCCTATTTTTGGCCCGGTTGTCATAAAATCTTATTTTTATGGCAAAGTAGTGGCAAGAATTTAAAGATTGAGGTTAGACAATCATGATCGACATTTCAGTTTCACACTTCATACCCTTCATACACATGCTAATGCAAAACCTGTTATTCTATCAACATTCCAAGTTTGTAAGAGCAATATGTAAAGATTGTCCCTATTTTTAGGCCTTTGTCCCACTGTTATTTATGGCTTTGTCCAGACTTCTTGTTCTATGAGGTTGAGAGGTATGATAGAAGGTAATTGTTCCCTTTTATCAACAACATATTTAAACACACCTGCTAAGGCAGTAATGGCAAAGTACATGTGTACAACTGGAACCTTGATGCACAACAATCCCCTTTGAGAATGTGTCACAGACTGTATGTATGCACATATATCTTGCAAATATGGCTGATACAGCACTGACTCAGTAGCTGATGAACTAACTCTGATGAAACCCACGGAATAGCTGGGTGAAAGCGCTTAGTTTGTCTTTCAATTGGAATAAACAGTTTAACCGGATTTGGATTACTTTGTTTACTTCTATTCTAGTTTCGATTCAAGTCCTATTGTCAGCAGCTGAGTCTGTTAAATGCCTTGCATGTAGTATATTTTGCCACCCACAGTCCTAGGTTCGAATCAAGTGTGTTGCACATCAACATAGGGGCCGGAACCATATAGCGAGGGGGAAGGAGCACTCCCCCCACTTTTAAGTAAGACTCGTGCATGCGTTGCATGCTAATGTAAATTTTAAACATAAACGTGTGCAGAAAATTGTTCCCAATCACATCATTGCTACCAGAGTCACAGTAAGGCTGCTCTGTTTGTTTATGTAGGCTGCTCTGTTAATGTTTATGTAAGCTATTCCTTTTATGTTTATGTAGGCTGCTCCATTTATGAAGGGGTGTGTGTGTGTCTAACCCTGTCAGTGTTGCTCTTCCATACCACAACACTCACATACACACACACACCTATGGGCAATTAAGAATGTCCAATCCACCTAATGTATGTCTTTGGAATGTTGGAGGAAATTGGAGCATCCAGAGAAACCCAACCAAACACAAGGAGGACATGCAGTCTCCACACAGAACATACTCCATCTAAGAAACAAACTAGAAATCTCATGCTGTGAGACAACAGTGCTGCCCAATAGGGTTCATATGTTTACACTGTAAAGGGACAGCACAGATAATTGATGTGTCAGAAATGTTTCTGCCTGCCTGCCATTGTCCTCTTAAAGAAAGAAACCCAGAAATAAGCAGAAATGTGCACTTAATGGAACATTTGTAAATGTTGGATTTCACACTATTATTTGTTCCCTTATATCTGAAATGCACTTGGCTATTAGTTTCTGTCCATTGCAGTGTAAGAAGACTGGGAACATGAGTCCAGATTATGCCATGCATTTTAAACTCTTATCTAATATCCAAAGCTCTGTATATGTTTAGAAAAAGTAAAATTCAAATAATTTGCATTGGGAGTGGTGTCTGGAGCACTGCTGGAAAGGTTGAATGGCTATACTTGCAGTTAAACTTCTGTAATGTCTTTGCAGTATTTCATGTAACCTGCATGGCTCTTCCAGACTTTTCTTGTACAAAATGTAGTTTGATGAATCATTTTGAAATTCTGGCTGTTCTGCTGAAATGCATTTTGTAGTCTTATTTACTATTTTAAAAAGGAGTTCTGGTTGTTTAACATTTATGTATGCATGTATGTTTCCATGTGGCTATAAATTAGTTTATTTTTGCAGTGATGAGCTCTGCACTTTTCTTATACATGAGGCATGATATGTGAGTTTCAACTGAAGTGATGGTTTGCCCCATTGTTTTTGGTTCCTTTGCAATCAAAATGAAACTGAGAAATCACTATTTTGCACTAAGTGTGAGATGTATGTTTACAATATTGTACCTTTGGAAATAAATTGTTTCTTAACAGTGACACAATGCAGTTATACAAGAAGAAAATAAAATGGGACCACTGTTAACATAATACAGAAGTAGAACAAGGTATCTGTTGTGACCTTAACTGTACAGTGGGAAAACCTGATAGATTTCCTGCCCTTTTCTGCTGCATGTTGTAATATCTAAAAGAACTGTGCAAATAGACAGCAGAAGTGCCCTGGGCCAGGATTACCAGGAGCTCAAAGTTAATGTGTGCTGTAAATAAAGTGATACATAGGGGCTACCAAGTCATTGTGTAATGTAATTGTGGTGTCAGGAATAATTAACAGGTTACTGTGTGGCAACATGCATTTGACTTGATATACAATGATGTGCCAAGGAATAGGACCTTGTCAGTTTTCTGTTATATTTTCCAGAGGTGTCATTGTTTTCCTTTCAGCATGAATTAAATCTTTTTTCTCACTCATCTTTTTGTAGCATATCTGGGTATGAGTATCTGGGCTTTTAGCTTGCAGACTGAGGCTCTTCAGACCTGGTGCTGTAGGAAGAGGAGGGCAGATGTTTGGGACAGGCACAAACACTACGGGTAGTTGAAGAAGAATATGTACTATCTGCTTCACAAACTGACAGGCTGAATGAAGTAGCTAAAATGTTATGTTGAATGTATGTTTTTCTGTGACTGTATCATAGCCAACTAGCTGCATACCCTCACATATCCTTGTCCAATTTGGAGCAATCCTGTTATTAGGTAGATGTTACATTTGCTTAGGAGTTAGTAAGCCTCTCTGATCTGCATTTTTAAGTGTCTTTAGCATCTTCCTTGACTACCTTCTCTCCAACCCTTTCCTTCCTGCATTATGTCTTCCTGAATGCAACTGTGGATTTCCTCTCCACTCCCCCCCCCCATTCCAATAGTCAAAGCCAGCCTTTGGTGAGCTGCTGCCCTAGATGAAAGGGCTCCATGCCCCCCCCCCCACACACACACACACCATCCAGATTACTTTTTCCTTCCTTTTTTTGTCTCAGTTTGTCTTACTAGTCAGTTGTTCCTGTAGTCATTCAACATATTGTAACTAGGCAATACTGCTCTAGTTAACTATGTATGAAACAACTGCATTTAGCTGAGATTCTAGATGTTCTGTGGTACATTTTACATTTTTTAAATAACATTTTCATCCAATGATGGCATGAACAAAAATCATGATTAAGGGAAGAAATTCAATCCTGCTCCTCAACTTTGGTTTTCCCAGAATCTTTTTAACATACCCTGACTGATCAAGACTACACTGTAATAACTGCATAGGTGCTGGAACCATAGAGCAGGGGGGGGGAGGGAGTGCCCCCCCACATTTAATGAGTATTCATGCATGCATTGCATGCTAACGTAAATTTTAAATATAACACACACCTTCATAAATGGAGTAGCCTTACCGTACCTCTGGTAGCAATAATGTGATTGGGAACATCACATCATTGCTATCAGAGTCACAGCAAGGCTGCTCCATTTATGAAGGTGTGTGGAATGCCCCTATTACTTATATCTGGTAGTTAGAATTACCCAGGCTCAAACCTTGTACCTTAGGTACAACAGCCTGCATTTTCTACCCACACCACCACTTGTGAGTCAGGAAGTTGAGGCCATAGCTCTCAACTGTCTAGATTTTCACAGAATATTTGGCTCATATGTATGGTCTGTTCCTCTTAAAATTTGTGGTTTTCTGACAAATCAGGGAAAACGGATTTCACTAAATAATAATAGCCCTTTAAGTTTCAGTCCTTTTTTGGAAACACATGGTAACACAAAACACTATTTTAGCACCTTTCTAAGATTATAAAAGCAATATTTAAAATGTGTCCTTGGTTTTGGGTGTTTGCCCAAATACATTTTGGCTTTTTCCAGATTTCTTCTGCTGTGAAATTGAAAGGTTTAGTTGTGTTAACTGGTGCAGTGGTAGTGTTGCTGCCTCACAGCAATACCTTCTCTGATTTGATGCTTGTCTGGGGTGCCTTCTGTCTGGAGTCTGTATGTCCTCTGTGTTTGTGTGGGTTTCCTCCCATGTTACAAAAACATACGTCTGGAACATTTCCCCCTGGGCCTCTGCTGAAAATTGGCTTTGTTCCAAGTCAGACTTTCTCAGTAAACAAATGTTAAATAAAAAATTATACAATGAGCTGAGAGCTTCAGGGGAAGAGAAGTTTAGTGCTGCTTATTCCAAATCTGTTTGCATTGTTAGTTGCACAACATGTAGTAGCCTTCCTTTTGAAGCAGATGGCTGTGGGTTCTACTCCCAGAGTATGCAAATGGATCACTGATACTGTACTATGTTGTACTTTAAATGGAGTGGATGCAGCAGTCCTGTAAATGTTCTCCTTTGGAGGAGTTACCTAGTAACTATGAACCTATTATCAGTTTGCCATCCATTCCCTATTGCAATAGTACTAGCTTATCATTTTTTTTAATGTAACATAGGCAATTTATTCTTCAAGGGCAACAGCCACTTTATTTGTAGATGAAACAATGAAATATAAAGTTGTTTCCTAGCAGTAACCTCTTCATTAGTTAGAGATCCCTTTAATGTGGAATTATTTAGATGACTTACTTCTGCAGACATTTTGCATATTTACTGATATTGGTGGATTGTAATGACAGAAGTCTGAGTGGCCTTTTATGGTTAACATTTTCTGAAATTGGTAGTTTTGTCATTATTGGTTCATACATTTTGTTTCATTGCTTACTAGAAGACTGTTCAAAACTACAAATTTAAAACACATTCTACAGATGGTGCCGTATTATACAAGGAATATAATTTAATACAATCAGGAAGGTGAATCAAAGAATGCATACATGTATGCATGGCCCTAGAAATGTGTTTGAAAACAGCTCAGAGGAAAGTGTGAAAGGCTCAAAGTAATGGGCAAATTTTAAGCTTTACTGTTGTTACCAAAGCAATGGATGAAGGTAGAACAGTTCACACCACATTACCTTGACCTGGCCAAGCCTTTTGACACAATCACCTACTTGGGTGTAGTACAAAAGATGAATAATGTAGGAACAAACACTTGCATCACTAGCTGGATTGCCAATTTGCTCACAGGATGCAGGAGATAAAAATAGGGGAAGAGACCAGTCACCAATGGAGTCCCCCAGGGTTTGGTGCTGAGACTTTTTCTGTTTGGCATCTACATCTCAAAAGGAAATACCAAAGGGCTTTGGTTGGCTACGTTTGAGATGACTGCAAGCTAGGAGCAGTTATTGAATCCCCAAATGACTTAACCATCATGCAGGAAGGTTTGTCCCAAATAATAACTGGTGTCAAAATCATGACAATGCCTTCTGAGAACTGACCCAATTATTTGGCATTTGGAAACTTGTGTGTACAGTGACCTAACTTTTGACCAACATGTGCCCAGAGTCATAAGAAAGCCTTTCTACATTGCACAGCTTATAAACAAATTGTTTGTGACTAGATCTAGAGATGTTATTGTCCCTCTTTACAAAGCTCTCAGTAGGTCAATTATTTTGTATAATGCCCACTTTGGCCTGTATCTGTCCAGCCCAATGTAACAATTGGAATACCTTCCGAGATACCTTACCAAAAGGATACAAGTCCTAAACAACAGGTCTTGCATGGACCACCTCAAAGATTTATGACTATACGCAGTATCCTACAGAGTGCTTAGAGTTGATATTTCTAGCATACAAGGCATCCTCCGACCTAATACAGATGGACCTACTGAACATCAGCAAGTCAAATGGTATCAGAACTACTCAGTCTAGTTATCTAAACTGAATGTTGCGGAGAGATGGATATATATCACAGAGGCTACCACTGTTCCAGAACAGACTATCCATAAAAATAAAACAAAGCTCATCCGTCCATATTCAAATGCAACTTGGATCTAAGGATGGGTAATAGAAAAGGTACTCCAGGATTGCCCCTCATGCCACTAATGGATAGAGGCAGTTCCTAAATGCTGCATTCCTTACATGGGTCCCCTCAAATTATCTATGGTATGATCACAGTTATTCTCACTAGGGCTAATATACAATTATCAGCCATGGGATAGGTAAGACCAATCAGAAAATGTTAATTCAAGCACCAAAATGGAATTGGCTAAGCTTAAAATGTCCTCCAAGTGAATCTATGTTGTGGTAGTAAATAGTTATAAATAATTGCCCTTTTTAGATCACTAAGTGCCCCTCTCACCCTCCACCCCCCCCCCAGTCTTCAATAGCTTCCGGTGCCTATGCATATCAATTACATTCTTGTGAACACAGCAAGTAATGACTGAGTCATGCCTTTTAACACACACAGGCTGCTGCTACTGCATTAACTGCTACCCATGTTTGCAAGTCAGACTATATGCTGCCTACCTCTCTGTGATTGGCACTGTTACATAACACAGGTACCTTATGCACATGCATCTATTGGACTGTAAAGGGTACCCTTACCCTGGCAGTGCTGTGACAACACAGCTGACACTGCTGCCTCAGTTACATGTACAGCTTGCTAGCCCCCAAAGAGTTCACACTCCCCCCATGTGTTCTAGGCTGCAGCAGCAGCTACAGCCTGGAACATTCGCAGCTGTATGTTAATCTAGCTGCTACAGACCTACCATACCTCACAACCCTCAAGAACAAGGGATACATATAGGGGAGGGGGGTGGCAAAGGTCCAGTGATGGGGGCGTGTTTCACAGTTAGCCCCTACAAAGATAGTGAGCTGATAGAATAGAAGCTACTGCATCAGCATGCATATTCTGATGGGTATGATGTCTGACATTCACATGTATGAAGGTAAAACTGACCTCACTGGTCCTTACTGACCTCAACACACAATGTTCACCACTGAACTGCCAGATAATCACAATGGCATGGGACAATGGCCAAACATATCAAGCAAAACTGTGGGCATACCACATCAATCTCAACAGTGGACAGTATTTGTACCTACCCTCTATGATGCTGTAGTCTCCACACCTCACTAATGTCCATCTCAAAGACTAAGAAAGAGGCGACGACCTACATGAATGCCTTACATATTGCACTGTGGTACCATGACATTGGCTAATGAAAGTGTAACCCAGCTGTTTTGGATGCAATTAGCAAGTCTATGCTACAGCTTGGTGCACAGGCAATTACCTGTTAATGAGCATTCCCTACTAAGGCAATCAACTGCCTATGGGGAACAGGTCTATATGTTGCTTTACTCAGACACACTATGGTTTAGCAATCTGCACAGTATCTGGTCAAAAAATGATTACTTCACTCTACCAGGTATGTAATACATGTGCCCATATAATGGGATGCAGATGGGAAAATGGAGATATGGAGAAAAGGGATTACAACAGTAGGCCTGTAGTAAGTTAAGTCTATGGCATTGATATGTTGCTGATACTCTGCTGTCCAACAGCTACAGGCATGCCTCTCAACTGTACCTGCTTTGAATCAAATCACAGCTCTGCCCCTCTTACTCAGTCGTACAATGGTCGGCTCTTGCAGGAATGCTAGTGGATTATGAGTTAGACATATTGACAGTAAGGGTGTACACAGCTGTAAAATCACACTTACTGTACTTCACCTCCTCTCAGTCTGTCAATGTCACACAGAAATAGTTCAGACATTGTAAAGGTGTCCCTACTGTTCTTTTGACATTCCTACTTCATGGCTTGAGAGTTATGGCTAACACCTGTCAACCCTTACAGCAGGAATTCAGGTCATAGTTATTATTAGTGGGGTGACACATGCCCAAATTCAGTGGCAGAGTGTACATATTGGCCATACACAGTAAGACTTTGAATAGACTAATGGAGATTACTGTAGAGTAAGTCTTTTCTGAAGGGTCTGGCATGTGACAGCCAGATTCTCTATATTCTGACAACAACCATAAATGATTGGCCAACCATTTGTCAGGCATCCACATGTTTGTGCCAAAAAGAACATCTATGAGGCACACATTCACATTCTGCAAACATCTGTGCAGTGGATAGGTATGATGCCTACATGGGGAATATACTACAGCAGGTTTGCATTGCTGTCTGTCATTGTGGCACACTGGTATTGCTGGACTGTCCCCATATAGTTGTAACGGCACACAGTTATTTGTCTAACAGTGGCTGTATGACATAGTAGTGGGACTTTGCCCGTACGGGACACACCACAGTAGACTACAGTGATGGATGTAGAGACATACAGCAGGCTCTGTCACAGCACACAGGGACATAACCAATATTGCTACTATCTTGGTGCTAGCCACACGTATTGTGTTAATAGACTTCAGGGTATGAGGTGTGAGGGAGCAGTGGATAGTGAATCCCACTGTGTTGTGCAGAGTCTGTACATATTGGATGTCAATGTATCTGGCCTGTTGTGTGTTCCCCTCTTGTTGTCTTTCAGGAACAATGTCTCACAGGAGGCACCCAGCATTTACAGCTGCAGAAAATAATGTTATCCTGGATGGCCTCAGACTGTATCACCACATTCTGTTGTCCAGGAGTCACCAAAAGCATGACCAAAGAGCAGCACTTTGGGTTGACCTCGCCACAGCAGTGAACCAAATTGGCCAACAGGACAGCACCTATGAGCAGGTTCGACACTGGCCTACAGACATGGTCAATACTGCACGGCAAAAGGGCAGTTGCTGTGGTCAGGGACTGTGCTGCCACCAGTGGAGGGCCTGCAACAGTACAACCACTCTTGGGCACAGAGGAATTCCTAGTGAACCTGGGATCAGCCCCCAGCTCCCAACCGTCCATCACCCCATACATCCTGGAGGTGAATGCCACATCACAGGAGCATCCAGATAAGCTTACTGTGTTCATCAGTGTAATACTGTATCAGTCATTGTGGCAGGCTCTGCATACCAGTGCACTGGTGTCAGGTCTATCTGCATTGGGGGGGGGGGGTTGGTTTTAATGTACAGTTGTGCACAAATACTCAGAATGTCAGCAAAGTAGGCAGTAATACATTAGCTACTGTACATGTGGATATACGCACATATTACCTTGTAACAATGCAACATGTGGCATTGCTGACAATACCTCTCTCTCTCACATTTTCATAGGTATGTCAGGTGTGGCCAGAGTCTAAGGTCCTGTACCTGGTAAGTGTGTTACTGTTGTTTGACAGATCGTATATACCCTAAGAATGTTAAGGGCAGCCATATTGCCCTAGGCACAACTGTTATGTTTAGCCAGAATAGAATAGTTGTATGTTCCATTTCGGAGCAGTTAACTGACGTGCATAGAATGGGTAATCACAGCTGTGTTATTTGCAGGAACATTAACACAATTGCACTTATTGTTAAGAAGGACTATGCAACCTGCTATATAGGATGTAATCACTCCAAGATGCCTGTTCACACACAATAGGGAGATGGTACATACCTAAGGCACTGATAGTACAACTAGCATAATATGCTCAAGAAAGGTGCACTGGGGTTAGGGGTGTAGGTCTATCATATACACTGTCATATTGCTCATCTCACAGGTGTATTGTACTGGCAGCATTAACTGGATGTAGCTACAGTACATATTATAAAGGGCCTGTCTTGTCTGTGTATGTTATTGTGTGTTTGTGTGTTGTGATGTGGGATGTGTAATGCAGTTGTGGCTCTTCACCTGTACATGTCTGTGTAGATTACTATACATAATATTACAGGTAGTAATGCACTCATTTTGTCTTCCTCCTTACAGGTGAATATGGAGGTTGGCGTCTGTCCCCCTCACAACCTGATGTCAGTGTTTCATTGGACTCTGATGATTATGACGGCCATAGTGAGGCACAAGTGGAGTTGTTGGGGGCTGAATCTGTCCCCAGGGATTGACATCCCACTTCCTCCCCCATTGACCCCACACACAGTCAGTATGATCACACATACCCAGTCCCCTGTGGCCACAGATATCAGGCAGTCAGAGGGTGGCAACATTGAACAGGACAGTGTGGCAACTATGGCATCAGTGAGTGTAGACACTGGCCATAGCCAGACAGCAAGTGTGGTCCCACACAGGCAGATTGACAGGGGTGCTTGAAAGAGGATGGCTGCCCATCCACTACTTGTCACAGGTGTCACATCACAGGTCACTCACCACATGTTTCGGTCCGTCATGGAGCCACAGGCACATTCTGAACACACCAGATGGATGCTCAGGATTATGGATGTACCACAGTCTGACATCTGTGACTGCCTCCACTGCATTGGTAATGCCATGGATCATTTCACTGATGTAGTGGACAAATGGTGGGCTGAGACAGTGTAAGTCTTTCACCAGACATTGTGGTGGAACATCTGGTTGGAGTAGAGCATCGGACATGAGGACATAGGTCGGCAATACCATCTGCTGAGACTCCAGGTGGCTGTGCACACTCACACTCCCAAAGGGGCAGCACCTCCAGCACTACAGCACTACAGCAAGAAGTGTGCTGTCCACATCATGATGTGGCAGGTCCTGGGTGTTCCCGTGAGGGACACAGGCCCAGCAGACAGCAGTCACCATCAGCTACTAGCACCGCATCTGACCCTGGAAATGGTAGTGCCAGTGCCACTCCTGGCAGAGCTAACTCCTATATTCATGACCAGTGATGGTGAACTGTCCACTCTGCCATGTACAGTCCATAACTGTTCAACAGACACATGTAGGGCTAGCACTGGGCTTGAGTGTGTATATGCACACCCTCAAACATCACTGTCACATGCAGGTCACCAACAGACACACACAGCACCTCTCCATGACCATCTAACCAGCACCCCTTCCAGATTCACATACACATGCTTGTCAACTGTTTGGCACAGCCTAGGCCTCCCCTACACCACACCCTATGCATATGATACCTGTGCCGCATCCCTGCCATCAATGCCATTGATGCAGGGACAGGCAAACGTGTCTGATGCACAGGGTGACTACATTACTTTACATGTAGTTGTGTAGTGCAGTATTGTTATGCCATGGCAGGTGTTGTGGGCCATGACAGGTGCTGTTTGCTGGCAGGTGCCATTACTACACATCAAGCTTTGTGTATCTTTATTGCATAATGTTAGACTGGCGATAGTGTTACAGAATGACAGGTCTCTGACAAACCTGTGTATGTTTCTGTTCCAGGGGTCTGAGTGGCTAAGCTATGGAAATGTGGTGCCAATACAGAGGCACAGGTTGGCATGGCAGCACAGCAGAAATATGACATTGGCATGGTACAGCTGTATACGTGTGTGATTACCTAGGTGCATATATGTTGAACAGTGTGTCAGGGACAATGGGGGCAGCCAGCACAATCATGCATGCATACCCAGTGACAAGGTCTGCTACCTTTGATACGTGTCACCTGGGTGTTCCGTACATATAAATGTAGGTGGTGGCAGATAGCAGTTATGCCTAGGTAGATGTGGGCAATTTAGGGCCAGCTGCCAGTCACTGGCAGTAAAATGCATGACCATTGCACATAAATAGCCCATATACCCATATGTGTACTGCTGCAAGTTAATATATTTGTACATGCACACACTTGGGTTATGTGAGATTAGAACCCCTACCTATCTAGTAGTACATACTACAGAACAAAGTGCTTATCACATGACCACGGACCTTATCTATTATTAGACTGTCAGCTAGTACTGTTAAGGTGGATGACATCAGCAAGCCTTGTAAAGGACAATGCAGAGGCTTGCAAGTAGTCACAGGGCCTTAAAATGTATAACCATTGTATACAGATAGGCCATATAACCATGTCCTCACTGCTGCAAGGGGATATATTTACATTGCCTGTTGTGAAACTCGAACCCTACCTACCTAGTAGTATACACTACAGCACAAAGTACTTATTACATGGACCACAGAGCTTATCTATTATCAAATTGTCAGCCAGTGTTGTTAAAGTGGATGACATCAGCAGACCTTGTAAAGGAGGACAATAGACAGGCTGGCATGTAGTCACAGGGCCTTAAAATGAATAACCATGGCACAGACATAGGCCAGATGGGTAGGTCTGTACTGCTGTAAGGGATAAATCTATACACACGCAGTGGCTGATGTGACATTAGAACTCCTACCTACTACACACTACAGCTCTCAGCACTTATTGCACGTGCCACAGGTTATATCTGTTGTAGATGCGGATGCAGCCACAGTACTTTTGGACAACACAAAGTGGTCTTGTATTACTCAGCATGTGTGGCCTGCTGAGTGATCCTGCTTGATGCTGTTACTGTATCTAGTATCTTAGCAGTGGGATACCTGGTAATACCCCTGCTATGTGTGTAGAGTTACCAGTATCACCATGTGTGGCCGGCTGCAGTTTAGTAGGTGGACAATTGGCCAGTGACAATATGGCCTGTCCAAATCCTGTGTTGCAAACATTGCACATTACACCACCTGCTCACTGTTTTCTGTCTACAGGGTGACATTCCACAGGCACAGGGTTCTGTGAGTGAGTGTATTCTGTCATTATGCGGCCTTGGTCTGTTACCATCAGACAATTGTGTGTGTGTAGGTGCTAATAACCCCAGCATTCTGCATGTAGTTTTTGTACATTTTATGTTGCATTGTTACTTTCAGGTACATTGGTGGCAAATCATTATAAATTGAACATTAGGAAATGTCAGACATTTGAGTTACTGACTCCATACACATCAGGACATTCATGCTATTGCATGACCTGTTATTCTCTGAACTTTCCACATTTGTCTGGCCAATAGTTAATCCTTCTCCTTATATTTGGTCCTTTGTCCCACTACTTTTTATGGCTTTGTCCAGATTTCCTGCTCTAAATGGTTGAGAGGTATGATGTGACTGGGGTACATGATGTAACACCACACACAGGGTGACAGTCTTCACACCTCTCACTGTACATGTTTTTGCAGAATGTCCAGCATTCCGCCCCATATGTCTGCTCTGTTCCTCATACAGTTGTGTTTATTTGGTAATATACTACCAAATGTAGTCCACTGAAGTGTTGTAAGTACTGACACAGTTAAGTGATGGCATTTACATCCTGCTGCCAATCTGACCTGTTGCAACCTGCTATTACACTAGCCACCTTCTAGGTTACTCAGAGCATGTATAATGTCTGTAGGTTTGGCCCTCTGTCCCCTATTTTCTCTGGCATTGTCCAGCTTTCTTGCAGTAACAGACTGCGGCAGTTTTACAGTCTGTGGGACTCCTACCCTACGAGCAACTCACATGCAAAAGTTGTAGGTGTGGCTAGTTTTGAACCATCAACCATGCTAATGTTCTTAGTCCATTGAGCCACACCAGCAGCCAGAAAGTGAGGTTTAATTCCTCACACTATCAACAGCATACAAACATATAATGTTACCCTGCGTTTTGTGGAAAAGAGGACATGTGGCCAGGTTCTATGTGACAGACCTGGAATTGTGTGGTCTGCTGCTATATCCTTGCAAACATACTGTTAATGCAGTTGTATGGGAACACTGATGTGTTGGTGGGGACTCTGGCGTTGACAGTCGTGCATCTATCCTATGACCCCACTGTTTGGCATTTCCCTTGTATAATGCAGTAGGGTTTCCAGTCATGTGGCCTAGTGCACATTATGGGGCACTCAGTACTGGACAGAGTACCTGTTGTCCCGAGTAGCTGTTAGTTCTCTGCAAGTAGCCCAGTAGCCCACTCTATTCCCTTGAATACATGCAGCAGGTCTATACATATGATACCATAGTCTAGTACCCCATACATTTGTTGTATATGAGAATGACTTACCATGTGAATGTAGCAGTTAAGAGACCTGTGTTTCAGGGCTGACTCTGTGCGATGCATGCAGTACACAGCCAGTACATGGTTAGATACAGGTTGTGTGGTTTGGCTGGCATCCTTTCTACTATGTATGTGAGTTGGAGTAAGGTGTCAGTCCCTAGGACCCTAGGTTGTCAGTGCATGTGCTATGCATTGCCTCTTGGCCAAGGCCAGGGCTTACTGGGCACGCCTATGTCTGCCTACAGGGACAGCCTCAGGGGGTTCATCCTCCAAGTCCCCTTTGGGTGTGGCTGTGGTGACCTAGGCACTAGTGGGGGGGCAGTGTATCCCTTCCATGTGATGATCCTGCTGCAGCTGTTTCAGCAGGATCATATTGTGTAGCATGGCACATACTGTGAAGATCTGACATGTGGCTGGAGAGTACTGCAGGGCTCCACCAGATATATTGATGCACCGGAACTGTGACTTCAGCAGCCCAAACAAACACACACACACACACACACACACACTATGATGTTCCTAGTTTGTGTGTGTGCCTCATTATGGTGTTCTTCAGCAGGTGTGTGTGTGTGCATTTCTGATGGTTGTCATCATCCACAGTTCCAGTGTGTAGCCAGCATCCCCCAGTAGATTGCCGTATGGGATGTTCCCCCTGGCAGACATCTGGTACAGCTGTAATGCGTGCCAGATATGGAAGTAGTGATAACTACCAGGGCTACCAGCACACAAATTCATGATAATGCCCTGGGCATTGCACACAACCTGGCAGTTGATGGAGTGATACCCCTTGCGGTTGATGTAGACTCTACCCTCCTAACCAGGCGTTGCTTTGATGTGGACATGAGTGCAATCTATGGCACCCAGTACCTCAGGGTAGTGTACTACATGGTAGAAGAGATGCATACTGCTGGCGCTCTCCTCAGAGGTGTGAGGTAAATAAATGTGCTCACTGACATGTGATAGCATGGCATCCAGGAACTGGTAGAGTACCCCGGATGCTGATGCCTGTGAGACCCTCATCATGTCCCCAGTTGGTCTTTGAAAAGTACCTGTAGCTAGTATCCTAAGAACTACACATGCCTTTGTTTCCATTGGGCTGGATTCCCCTCTATTGGCTCTGGGTCTGAGTTGAGGGTGGCAGAGCTTGGTGAGTTCTTCTATATCCCTATCCACCCTGTAGTGCTCTACAATCTCCAGCTCAAGTAGCTCCTGGAAGGTTACCTTGGGCCTGAACACTCTTCTCCTTCTCAGTCCAGGCCTATTGTCAGCAGCAGTATCAGCACTGACTTCAGCATCTAGCACATATAGATGTAGCAGAGCTGCAGCAGTCCCTAGCATTCTCTCAGTTAAAATTCCCCAAGTCTGTGCTCCAATGGTGCAGAGTATGGGGGGAAATCAGATTGTAGGGTGTATGCATACTTTATAGTGCTCTGCTGCAGATGCAGACTGTGTGATTGGCTAACTATGATACATTCCGCCTGCCAAGTACATCATTGAGGGTTTGGAATGGCCCAGGTTTGGTGGAACAGGCGTCATTTGTAATTTATATATTAAAACCACAAGGCTAGCTATCCAAGTGTAAATGCTCCTGTGACACCAAAAGTAAGATAATGATAAAGTAAACTGAGTTCAGCATCAAACCAAAGCTGAAACTTATACTCCACATAAAACGACGTTAACTCCAATGTGAACTATGTAGCAGGAAGAATCAAATAAGAACCAGCGTTAGCTCCAACATAAAACTTTAATGGATCGATGGCAAGTGCTTTCACCCTTTTGGGCTTCCTCAGGCCAATATAATTCTTAAAAAAATACATCTTAAATACATTAGATTAGATTACATCATTTCCTGTGGTACATAGACTAATTAGTTCATTCTTTAAGATGACAGTCAGAGACACATTTATACATTTAATATTAAATTAATTAAAAACCTAAACATTTATTAAAATAAAACATGTTAAAAAATATATATATAAAAATATAGTAAGCAAAATGTAAATATATATATATATATATATATATATATATATATATATATATATATATATATATATATATATATATAAACTTCATAAATTTAAACAATTGTTAGTTTCCTCCCTTTTAACATGGGTCTCATAGAAATTTTATCGTTGAGACCCGGTTTCTTATCTGCCCTAAGTCTTATGATCCACTTCACCTCACACTTTTCTGTAAAATTCCTCATATCTCCACCTCTTTGACCAGGCATATTTATTTGAATCACTAAAAACTTAAACACATGATCCTCTGATGTTTCAATAACATGTTTAGAGAGAGCATTTTTACAGGATCTAGTCTGAATATTATAAAGATGTTCTCTAATCCTGTATTTCAGTTTCCTGTCAGTTTTGCTGACATAAAATACCGGACATAACATGCAGGTAGCTAGGTATACAACATGTTCTGAATCACATGTAGCTTTTGTCTTAAAATCAAACCTTTGTGAAGTCAGTGGATGTGTAAAAGAAGCACTACTATCTATATAATGGCAGAAATTACAATTGTTACAAGGCATAGTACAAGAACATGTAATATGTGATATAGTCATCCTATTAGCTGATGGATAGCACAAAAGTCTGTGTAAGTTCATCCTGTTCTTATATGTGAAGTGTGGTCTAGTTCCAAATATATCTTTGATACTAGAATCAAGTTAAAATGTCCCAATGTTTAATAAAAATATTCCTAATACTATTAACATCTTGTGTATAATACAAGGCAACTTTCATTTCAGTACATACTGGCTCTCTAGTAGGTTCATTCTCAATGTTAATTAAGGCATTCCTATCCATAAAGAATGGTGCAGCTTCATTTTTCCTTAGTGTATCTAACCCATCTAAGCTTTCTAGGACTTCTTTTAAACCATAGGACCTATGGAGTAACCTACTCTGTAAATCATCTAATTCACCTTTATATGCTTCATTGCTGGAATTAAGTCGTGATATCCTCATGGCCTGCCCTTTGATTATATTTCGAAACGCAAAGTCAGGATGCATGCTATTCCTATATAGCAATGCATTCTTATGGCAGGGTTTCCTGTATACACCTGTATTAAGTAAACTATTAGTCAGCCTTTCTATATATACATCTAAATATGGTATATTTGTAAGTGACATATTCTGAGTAAATTTAAAATATGAGGTAGGACTATTAATTTCACTAAGAAAGATGTCCAGTTCATCCCTGTCACCTGTCCAAATAAAAAAGAGGTCATCCACGAAACGGGTATAAAATATAACATTATTCTTAAAGCTGGGTAAAGTAAACAATTTGTAATTTTCCCAATCTGCCATCACTAAGTTGGCGTAGCTATTGGCACAGGAAGTGCCCATAGCTATGCCTTCTTTTTGCATGTAAACCGTCCCATTAAACATAAATATATTGTTTTTAAGTACAACCTCCAGCAGTGAGCTTAAAACTTCAATTTGTAGTGGGGAATATTTGCCATATAAACCTAGACATCTACGTATGCTCTCCAGTCCTTCGATGTTAGGAATAACTGTAAATAGGGATTGAACATCCAAAGTGACCAACCAATATGTCAAATCAGAAGGATATTTGGTCATACATTCATATAGTATATATAAAATAAAACAGTTCTTGTTTGCGGTCAAACTAGGCTGTTAGCAGTTAAGTTACTAGAGAAATATATGCAGTTCAGCATCTCTTCAGACCTTCAAGTAGATGACAAAAACCAGGCTGTTAGCAGTTGAATTACTAGAAAAATATACAGTTCAGCGTCTCTTCAGACCTTCAATTATGTTGCAAAAAGTCTTTACAAACCCAGGCAAAGTTTTTATGGAAGACTAAAAAATCCAGCCTCAATTCTGAGCATACGCATAAAAAGTTTCTTTATTAACAGCAAGTTCAGTCAGTAAGCGCATTCGCTATACAGCTTTTTCAAACCCATATAAACCAATGCTGGAAATAATACTTTTATAAGGCTTCCCTAATAAAGTGATTAAAACACTCAATCAATTAAGCAAATCATTGCTTAAAGAAATACCAACACAAGAAGACATATTCATGAAACAAAAACTACCAACACTTATTTTAACCACTATTTTAAAACTTCAGAATAAGTATTTAATCAAGGATTTACAAAATACATACTAGCTAAAATTGTTCTTACAAATATATATATAAAATTATAAATAATAAAGTAAAATACATATACAAAAACTTAATAATATAACTATTTCTATAGTTATTTCATTTAAATCTATATTTCCTGTTTTTAAGAGCAGGTTTCAGTGGAATCCTATCATTAAGTCCAGGAAAAACATGAGCTTTCAGCCTAATAATCCATTTGGTTTCTGCCTGCTCAGTATGATTCTCAAGATCACCTCCTGTGATATTAGGTAGATTAATATGCATCACTGAAAACCTAAAAGTATGCGTGACATTATTTTGTAAAACATGCTTGGATAGTGCATTAACTTCAGACTTAATACGGATTTGATAAAGATGTTCCCTCACACTTTCTTTTAACTTTCTATCGGTCTTACCTATATAGAATGCAATGCAGGATGTACAGGTAGCAATATAAACATGTTTGGTATCACAGTTAGCATTGATATTAAATGTAAATACTTGACTAGTAACTGGATGTACAAACATGTTAATGTTAGATATATAGTCGCAGAAATTACATTTATTACATGGTTGAGTATCACTAAAAGTTATAGGTCCTGAAAATTGCACATGGCTGGGGAAACATAACAGCCTATGTAAGTTCTTTTTATTTTTAAAGACAAATCGTGGTTGTTCTCCAACTAACTTCTTAATCTCTGAATCAATCATGAGTAAATCCCAGTGCTTATTAATTATTCCTTTAATCGACTGAATATCCTGGGTAAAAAATAAAGTTATTTTCTGCTGCTCACTAGCGTTCTTAAATACGCTAGTTCTATTTACTTTATAAACCTCCATTCCTGCTTCGGAAAAGATGGGGCAAGCTCTATCTGTTCTAATGTCTTTGGTATATGTAAAAGCTTTCTCTATTTCTGCTGGACTGTAATTTCTAGCACGTAACCTTGCACCCAAATCACTTAGTTCTCCTTCAAAATCAAGCCATAAAGGATTCAATCTTGACGCTCTAATGGCTTGTCCTTTAATAATATTAGAAAAATGATGCATACTATCCCTATGTAGAAGTGTATTAAATTGCCCATTTTCCAGCTGCCAAATAGATACATCAAGAAAATTAATATTATAAGTGGAATAGGTCATAGTAAATTACAAGAAGGGTGTCAAAGAATTGACTACCTTCTCAAACCTTATTAACTCTTCTAAGGTGCCCATCCAAAGAAAAAATAAATCATCAACAAAACGCCTATAAAAAATACATTTCTGATATGAATCTAGACAAAAAAGTTTCTGCTCTTCCCATGAAGCCATGACTAGGTTGGCATAGATATTGGCACACGAAGTGCCCATAGCCACGCCATCCTTTTGTAAAAATACGTCATGGTTAAACATAAACATATTACTTTCGAGAAAAATTTCTATTAATGAACAAAGAAAGTCTATTCTGTTTGGTAACGTATCAGAATGCAAAGTTAGACAGGTCTGAATACTTTCCAAGCCCAATACATTAGGGATGTTAGTAAATAATGATTTAGCATCCATGGTGACCATTATTGGTGCAGGATATTTAGGTAAATGTTTAGTCCCTTCATAAAAATCCAATAGAAACTGCTTAGAGTCTTTGAGTATAAAGTAGTTTAAATTTACAAAAGGTCTTAAAGTTTTCTCTATGAAGATGGGTATAGATTCTGTGACCCATCCTCGACCAGAGACTATTGGTGTCATTGGGTCCTTATGAACCTTAGGTAGACCTTGAATAACAGGGATCATAGGACTCTCTGCTAGAAAAAAACTCATAACTCAGAATCCAATATATCCATCTTATATAAATCTTCAAGTGTACTATATACCCTGGCTACAAGTTCCTGAACTTCCAGATCAGAAACAGGACTATAGAAGTGTGTATTATTCAGCATTTCATTCATACAAAAATCATAAAACACTTTATCTAATACAACAATAGGACTTCCCTTGTCTGCAGGTCTAATATAAATATTTCTATCATGCATTAAATCATGTAATGCCCTGATCTGCCTGGAAGTCAAATTCTTCTTCTTCATAGAAATATCTGCATCTGTACTTAATGAATAGATGTCCTTCTCCACAATTTTACTAAAAACATCAAGTAAGGGATGCAGATTAGGTACATAAAGGCTAGGTTTCTTTAACTGCTTATTTAGAATTCCTGGATTAGTATCAGCAAACAGCATTTTTAACTGCAAGTTTCTTACAAAACGTTTAACATCTAAGATAGTGTCTGTTAAATTACTTCGTCTCAAGGGTATAAAGGACAAACCCTTACTCAAGACTTCAAGTTCATGTCTATCTAGCGGCCTGTGTGAAAGATTCCACACTATATCATCCTTTCCCACATTTTCTTTAAAGTGGGTTCCTTCATTTCGCCTGTCAATGCCTTTCTCTTCTGCCTCCCCCTGCTCATTGAGCGATTTCTCCCCCGATGGTATGTATCTGCTATATACATTCATATAGCACAATAAGGAACTGTTTAGTATCCTTTAAAATGTGATTATATGTGTTAACTACAGACCCGCTACTATCTGTCTCATGGGCGGTTGTTTAGGGTCCTTATGAACTTTGGGTAGGCCCTGTATAATGGGCAGAAGGGAGTGTTCAACCTGAAAAAACTTAGAAAAAAACCCTATGAGAGATGTTCCATACTAATACAGTTTTCTCCCACATCTTCTTGATAGTGGGGCCTATATGTTCTTCTCCCGAGACCTTTCTCTTCTGCCTCCCTCTGCTCATCGACCTGTCCCTGCCACCCCTGCGATAGTCGCTGATCGGGAAAGGGGTTGGCCCATTACAGTTCGAATTGTCTTTATAATTAGGCACCTTTTGTCTCACTGAAGGGCCTATATCAGTCTTTTTAGATGGAATAATCATAATATCATCATTCCCTGAACTAGAACAATTGTTAACCACACTATTACTACATTCAGTTATAGGTGTAATTAAAGAGGTATCATTATCTTGATGTACTATTGCAACAGTTTTAACACCTGTATTTCTCACTTCCATAGGAGATTTACCTACGTCCTTTCTGTCCTTATTAGGACCACAATCAGAGTTCACAGTAAAGTTAACATTATGAGTATTCACATTATTTGCTTTTAAATTGTCATTAATACCATTATTCCGTTTAAACTGCCTAGTATTATTATCAGCTTTAGGCCAAGTAAAGACATGTCCACTTTTGAAATCGGCTGTATCCCTTAATATTTTACTTCTTTACTGTTCCAACAGCCTTTTTTCAAACAGAAAAACATTATCTAGCAGTCGTTCAATTAATCTATCTGCAATAGGTCCAGAAAAGTTAGAGCAAATATAATCCTGTTGCTCTTTTACATGTTCACACAATTCAGTTTCTTCAGGTGAAAAAAAATCCTTTAGTAAAGACATATAGCGTAAACTAGTGTCAATGTTTATTTGTTGCCACTTATATAACAGTTCAGGATAAATAGTACCTGTGGTAGGCATTTTGAGGATCCTCAGACACCTCGGTATGAGTTTGCGTGCCAAACAAACTTCAAAATGCTGGCGTTGTATTTGTAGTCATTTCATCCCCAAAAGGTCCGCTTCTAACCGATCTAATAGCTCCATTCGCCTCAAAATCCACAGACGCTCCTTCTGTTCCATCACAAACTGCTTCATATGCCATGAGAGGATTCTCGTGGCCGGAAACACACTCTCTGAACCTATTAAGGTTCTGTTCACAGCTCGTACCATTAATCGGGTTATAGCATAACTCAATAGATAGGGAATTCGAATTTTGTTCAGCCATGTCAGCAGGATAGCAAACAAATGTCACAACTAAAACTTGAATTTGGGAATGATCCCCAGTACAGGGAGAGACCTACTTTTATAAAAAACAAGTACCTATATTCCAGTTTTACATCAGTTAGTCGATGCATTTTTGAAGTTGGTTGAAGATGACTTGTATAGATATTATAATGATAATAGGCATAGAAGATGGTATGGAAATTTGAATGTAAAATTAAGAACAGCATTAAATGAACTTAGGAAGGATACTACCATCATCATTAGACCTGCTGATAAAGGAAACCCTGCGGTAGTTATGGATAGAAAGAAATATTATGATAGTATGACTGAAATGCTAAATGATACTACTTTTTATTCTCCCATTAGCTTGGAAGATGTAGAGAGATGTATCTTGAATATATCACAAATAGTTTCCAATCTTTTTGCAAGTGGTCTCATAAGTGAAGACTTGTCTAAGTTTTTTCAGGTTGAATACTCCCTTCTGCCCATTATACAGGGCCTACCCAAAGTTCATAAGGACCCTAAACAACTGCCCATGAGACAGATAGTAGCGGGTCGAGGATAGGCAACCGAACCTATGTCCCTATATGTAGAACATTTTTTGAGATCTGTAGTTAACACATATAATCACATTTTAAAGGATACTAAACAGTTCCTTATTATGCTATAAGGATGTATGACCAAATATCCTTCTGATTTGACAAACTGGTCACTTTGGATGTTCAATCCCTATTTACAGTTATTCCTAACATCGAAGGACTGGATGTCTAGGTTTATATGGCAAATATTCCCCACTACAAATTGAAGTTTTAAGCTCACTGCTGGAGGTTGTACTTAAAAACAATATATTTATGTTTAATGGGATGGTTTACATGCAAAAAGATGGCATAGCTATGGGCACTTCCTGTGCCAATAGCTACGCCAACTTAGTCATGGCAGATTGGGAAAATTACAAATGGTTTACTTTACCCAGCTATAAGAAGAATGTTATATTTTATACCCGTTTAGTGGATGACCTCTTTTTTATTTGGACAGGTGACAGGGATGAACTGGACACCTTTCTTAGTGAAATTAATAGTCTTACCTCATATTTTAAATTTACTATGAATATGTCACTTACAAATATACCATATTTAGATGTATATATAGAAAGACTGACTAATGGTTTATTTTATATAGGTGTATTCAGGAAACCCTGCCATAAGAATGCATTGCTACATAGGAATAGCATGCATCCTGACGTTGTGTTTCGAAATATAATCAAAGGACATGCCATGAGGATATCATGACTGAATTCCAGCAATGAAGCATATAAAGGTGAATTAGATGATTTACAGAGTAGGTTACTCCATAGGTCCTATGGTTTAAAAGAAGTCCTAGAAAGCTTAGATGGGTTAGATACACTATGTAAAAATGAAGCTGCACTGTTCTTTATGGATAGGAATGCCTTAATTAACATTGAGAATGAACCTACTAGAACAGCCAGTATGTACTGAAATGAAAGTTGCCTTGTATTATACACAACATGTTAATAGTATTAGGAATATTTTTATTAAACATTGGGACATTTTAACTGTTGATTCTAGTATCAAAGATACAGTTGGAACTAGACCACACTTTACATATAAGAACAGGATGAACTTACACAGACTTTTGTGCTATCCATCAGATAACAGGATGACTATATCACATATTACATGTTCTTGTACTATGCCTTGTAACAATTGTAATTTCTGCCATTATATACATAGTAGTGCTTCTTTTACACATCCACTGACTTCACAAAGGTTTGATTTTAAGACAAAAGCTAAGTGTGATTCAGAACATGTTGTATACCTAGCTACCTGCACGTTATGTCCGGCATTTTATGTCAGCAAAACTGACAGGAAACTGAAATATAGGATTAGAGAACATCTATATTCAGACTAGATCCTGTAAAAATGCTCTCTCTAAACATGTTATTGAAACATCAGAGGATCATGTGTTTACGTTTTTAGTGATGCAAATTAATATGCCTGGTCAAAGAGGTGGAGATGTGAGGAATTTTACAGAAAAGTGTAAGGTGAAGTGGATCATAAGACTTAGGGCAGATAAGAATCCGGGTCTCAACGATAAAATTTCTATGAGACCCATGTTAAAAGGGAGGAAACTAAAGATTGTTTAAATTTATGAAGTTTATATATATATATATATATATATATATATATATATATATATATATATATATATATATATATATTTATTTTACTATATTTTTATATATATATAATATATATATATATATATATATATATATATATATATATATATATATATATATATATTTTTTTTTTAACATGTTTTATTTTAATAAATATTTAGGCTTTTAATTCATTTAATATTAAATGTATAAATGTGTCTTTGTCATCTTAAAGAATGAACTAGTCTATGTACCACAGGAAATGATGTAATCTAATCTAAGGTATTTAAGATGTATGTTTTTTAAGAATTATATTGGCCTGAGGAAGCCCAGAAGGGTGAAAGTGCTTGTCATCGATCCATTAAAGTTTTATGCTAGAGCTAACGCTGGTTCTTATTTGATTCTTCCTGCTACATAGTTCACATTGGAGTTAACGTCGTTTTATGTGCAGTATAAGTTTCAGCTTTGGTTTGTTCCTGAACTCCGTTTACTTTATCAGTAATTTATATATGATTGGCTTTCTCAGCCAATTTATTTTATTGTTTTTCTTTTTTTGATGGCCTTCCTTGCTAAGAACTGCGGCGGAGGATGCAAACCCACACCGCAGGTATAAACAATGCTTAGCAGTCAACAGACACACTCCCCATGAACAGGCATGCTCAGCCCTTTGCATGCCATGCAAACATGCTCAAACCAGCTTAAACTTATGCCTCGAAGCTAAACAAAGCTTAGCAGAACTAGATACCCCCCCCTGCACAGCTGTGATCTGCGAGCACAGACACCCATTTTGCTATTCAGTAACCCCTGCTCATTTGAATACAGATCCATGCACACACAGGGAAACTAAACTATTCCAAGACCTGCCTCCTTAACCACAGACATCTACCATTGTACATACACCATGCAAGGCCCTATAATGCATTTTTGTCCCATATTTTATTTTTTTTTGTCATTTTTACACTTTTAAACATAATATGAGTATTAAAAAATATATTTTAAATTACTTTCCATTACTTTTTGGACACACAGGGCATAGTTTTGCACATATCTGTGTCTGCTCTGCTATTTCTGACCTTCTAACAGGACTTTTACAGCCCCTGTTCATGTTTTAATTTCATGTACACGGAATTGTTCAGTGTACACTTTGGACACCCACATGGGATCTGCAGGACTGCCCATCTGCTTGCTGGACTGCTCTCCACTCTCATTTGCATGCAATTCACCTACTTATGAGGTGATTAGCCTGCCATGGACACTTCTGTGTTGGCATGCTCATGCACGCCCCTCAGCTCTGTTTACTGAATGGCACAGCTGCTTGCTTCCATGTAAGCTCCATGCCACTATGCCTACATGGAATATTAATAGGTGTAGGCTTTACTGAATTCTCCCCTAAATCTATTACTTCCCCTCTTCCTTCTCTATTTGTCCCTCTACTTCTGGTAAACCACTGGAGCTGTAGGTTTAATATTTTTTCTTGTCAGTCCTCTTGTCACTCTCGCTTTTCACAAATAAGGGTATCTGCTAAATATTGAATCTAATAGACAGGTTCATGAAGCCCCAAAGTTGGCCAGGTTAAACAAACCTTTTTTACCTGGTCTTGAATTGGGGTTAATAAAGTGTTGACAAAAGCAATTGAGAGACCACTTGCTGCTGGACCTTCAGTAGATTCAGTATAACCTGAGAAGGCTTCAAAGGCATCTGTCATATGCAGTAAATAAGATTCAATTGACTCGTCCTGTGTTTGACTACAGTTATCTGGGGCCAGTTAGGTGCCGGTGGACATGCTGCAGTAATAGCCTGTAATAAATTAGTCCTAGCTGCCTGAAGAGCCTCTACATCCATATGCTGGGGGAATAGGGTCTGGTATTAGCATGACCCCAAATATGTTTAAATAGATCAGGTGGAATGGATGTGTCCATCACTGCTCGGAGATGCTCTAAAGTAGGATTTTGCTTTTTTTTTTTTTTTGTAAAACATTATTGCTGGCATCCTTGGATAGAATACATTTGTAATGCACTTCCTATTTCAACTAACTTTCTTCTCTGCTGCCTGTGATTACATCTGATTTTTACTTAGTACAATGACTCTGCACTCTGATTCCATTTTGTTGACATGAGAAAAATCATTACTCATTCTTACACAGTATTATACTCCATTTCTCAATTTTCAACCTCAATGCATTCCTCTTGCTATTCTTACTCCAGAGGAAGCAAACCAAATGAGATCTTACAAGATATACTGCACTTTATTTAACACAAGTGATGTTTACAATCATCATTATGATATTTTATATGACAAATGATAGAGAACACATATATACTCACACACGCACACACACACACATGCACACACACATGCACACACACACACACACACACACACACACACACACACACACACACACACACACACACACACACACACACACACACACACTCTCTCTCTCTCTCTCTCTAAAATAATCCTTACTACACACACAGCTGGAGCAACTAAAACAAAGTTAAGGAATTTACTTTTTTCTGATGGCTTTGCCATTAACATTTCTAAAAATAAAAACTTGCTTCAATGCTGAACAAAGGAAGTTAAAGAAAAACTACACAATTATATATATTTTTTTCTTTGCACTGTAATCCAAATGTATTAATGCAGTATTAACTACTGATGGAATTATGTGTCTTTCGGCTTTTCCCAGTTAGGGGTCGCCACAGTGGAACTCCGGTCCGCTAATGATTGGTAGTTGATTTTTACGTGCAGAGTTACCAGCCCTGATGCACAACCTTCAACGAAGGTACGCCCATTCACGCATGTTTCCACGCAGAAGACGCTCTAGCTGAGAATCAAACCGGACAGCGTCTTACTGTGAGGCGACAATGCTACCGCAGCACCACCACCACAGATATTAACTACTGATGGAATATGTGTGACATATAATTAACAGAGATAAACACAATTCAGATATACCTTTCTCAATTTCTTATGAGAAGAAAACAATTTTGTACCCCTTTTGCAGCAGTTACTTTAGTATGTTTATTTTTTACAACCACAACTTTTCACAATAATTATGTAAAATACTATAAAAAACACATTCTCTCAGACCTTTAGAGTGTACAACTCATTTTTATTAAGTTTTACAAATGTTATAATAATTCTAAATGAAAGTATGAGGAATGTTTTCTGAAAAAAAAAAAAAAGAAAAAATGCTATACGGTATCTTTTTTTTCTACTGAAAAAAGGCTGCTGATTTTTTTTTCAAATTGCAAAACCTCTTGTGGATGAAAAGGAACCCACCTACACTTGTTTGCATAACCTGCTGTTTTTTTCACTGTAATATTAATGAAGGGAAAATGGGCTTCCTATTTCAATGACATTTCTTTGATTTTTATCTAGCGTTAAGCCACACAGACAGCACAAAAAATCCTGCACTTTAATTTGTAGATAGGAAAAATACACCGTTAACAATTTTTACACTCTAACAGATGAGGAATGCAATAGCTTCTTTCCTCTCAGCTCACAGACATTGTGCAATGGAAGTCAGGGGCAGTACTGTCACTCAGCCCACTTGCAGTAAAACAAATGAGTCATCACTGACACAGTGTATTTTATTTAAATGTAAGCGTTGTTTAGGTCTGCTGGTAGGCTGTTTCATAAAAGATAAAGGAAGAATACCACTGACAGTGACATGTACCTGTGCACAGGCACATGTGCACACAATTACTTATCACACCTGCACAAGGTCAAACTGAATTGAATTTATTTTACAGATCTGTCCATGTTAAAACAATTAAAAAACTGCAGTTTACATTACAGCCAAACAAAGGAAACCAAAGGAGAAAAAAAAAACACTTGCAATCTGTTTATACAAGTACTACAAGCATTTTTGGTTTGCACTGTAATCCAGTATTAGTGTGACAACAGCTACAGATCTCGGATATACACAGTTCCTACACCCCAATCTCCAGTCCTCTGAAGTGATGAAAACAAAACTTTTAACAAAGTTAAGTTTTTTTTTCTAACTTCTTTTCTACAGCTGTAGCTTTCTGATTTACTACCTCAGACTTCTATACTGCACAACTGCATACTGCTTTTGTGTAATTTTCTAATGTTATGATAATTTGACTGACAATGAAAGGAATGCTTTCTGAAAAAGTAAAATAACCATACAACATCTACTATGTTTTTCCCCCTGGGGAAAAATAATAAAACAAGCAAACAACTCTGAACCTATTATGGTCTGAAGAATGTGAAAGGCACTTCATTTATATGACTGCTGTTGACAGGTACAAAAATAAATTATTACTATTTTTTTTTATTTTAATATTGTTCTATACACTAAAAAGTTAATGCTGGCTATAATGAATTTACTATCCCTAAACTGAAATTGGTAAATATCATGTTTAAGTGTTTTAGAAATCAAAACCAATATTCAAAAGTTTTTTGAAACATACTTCCAAACTGTTCTGTATTACTTTTATCCTTCAAATAAAATTAAATTTCAGGAAATGCTAAAGCTGTTATGGTACATCTGTAAACATTATGCCTTTATTTAACTTTATACAAATAAAACTGAAGTAACATTAGGCTAAGTTGTTTACCTCATACTATAAACTTTACATTAAAGTTCTGAAATGAAACTAATTATGGGTAAAAGGGTGGAGAGAAAGAGGCTTTTAATATTAATGACCATTTAACTTTGCTCTGCAAAGCTAACTGGCCAAAGCATGGCTACATACTAGAATTCAATAAAATAATCATTAAAAATATACTTTTATCTTTTATGCTTCATCTGAAATAAATCCATGTTTAAAACAAGGACATGCCTTCTACAAGTGAGAAAGAGAAAACTGGAGAGAAAGAGTGGGATGCGAAGTGAGGGAATAGTAGGTGGGAGAGGCTAGCAAAAACTCAATGGATTATTTAAGCTACATTCTGTTAGAACAAAGAACCCAATGCAAAAGATCGAAGATTCTTCAAAACACCCCTCAGAAATTTTTAAACTATATGAATGTAAATACAAATGAATTTTAACCTTTAATGTAGCAGGATCCAAGAGGCAAAGGAAAAATTTCCACAAAAGCTTCTTTTGAAACATCAACAAATGGTTTGGAAGGATAGATTTATCTCACAGAGGATACCACTGCTCTGGAACAGACACACCATCCATATAAAACAAGGCTCATCGTTATCCATATTCAACTTGGATATATGGATGGGAAAAAGTAAATTTACTCCATAACTGACCCAGTGCTACTGATGGACAGAGACAGCTCCTAAAAGCTTTATCCCATGCATGGGCCCCCTCAAATTATCTATGATACGATTGCAGTTGCCCTCACTAGGCATAACATATAATTATTGACCATAGGATGGGTAAAGCCCATCTAACGCCACATAAGACAGGTTAATTCAAGCCCCAAAAGGGAAATTGGTTAGGCTTAAAATGGCCTGCAAGGGCAGCTAGCCTATTAATTAACCTATGAACAAATGAAACTCTAAAAGCAGGATTAAGTAACCTTGCACTTACCTGCTGTAAACAAAATAAACTCAAAATATTGTTACTCCTCATCTGAAAACAATGGATACTAACTGAACTGTTGTGCTGATCTTAAGATTCTTCATGTATAAACTAATGTTAACATTTCAAGACACAAAGGTAAAAGTGCACACATGTTTGAAAATGGTCCCAAATGTCAATAGTTAAAAAAATATTTTTCATTCAATAATGTTTTAACGTGTGACATTTTCTGTTAAGCTTCTGATTCAGAATCTTCACAGTTTCCATTCTCTTTGTTGTTGTCAGATGTATCGGTGAGTAAAATGAATTTTCCATCATTATTCAGCGGAATAGATTTCTTCAGCTCAGCTAAAGCTTCTGGGTCCTGAAAAATACATATGAAATCAAAAAGGATCTGTTAAGTTAAAAAAACATGTAAACTGTTTTCAGACTTAAATCTTTACAACAGTTGTATAAGTTGAATTTTGAGTTTATTACAAGACAGAGTATGATTACCCACCAGATTTGACTTAACTCCTTTATACTGGATTCTGAGTTTTATTTATTTCTTTATTTATTGACATTTGATTTTCAGGAAACTCTGACTGGGTAGAAGCCCATTTTCAGAGGAGGCTTGGGTAGAAAAGCTCCCAAAAATATTTTATTTTATTTATTCATTCATTCTTTGTTGACTGGATTAGTTCCACTAGGTCAGTGGCCTCCTTTTAGGGTAGTCCTAATGTGGTATTTATACTAGTTAGGAGAAATTTGGCTACACTGGGTGGCTGCGGTGGTGCAGCGGTTAGTGTTGCCGCCTCACAGCAAAAAGTTCTCCGGTTCAATCCTCAGCTGGGGTACCTTCTGTGTGGAGTCTGCATGTCCTCCCTGTGGTCGCATGGGTTTCCTCCGGGTGCTCCAGTTTCTTCCCACATCAGGTGGATTGGACACTCTAAATTAGCCCAAGGCACATCTGTGTGCCTTCTGTGGAGGGTTGGGTGCTGGGCTGGCAACTCAACACCATAAAACTCCACTGCCAGTCATAAGCAAACAGGTGATCTGCTGTGGCGACTCCTAACTGGGAAAAGCTGAAAGAAGGAGAAATTTGGTCACAGCACCAGGAAACTTTTCCTACTTTTTTTTTTCTTGGCCCAGGACAGCACTCTTGTCTCCTACAACATTGATGGTCAACACCTAAATAAAGAAGAATATGGTTGTGGTCCACATTAAGGAGGGTTAAATTCCGTCAATAAGAAAATGGTTCCTGGTCTTCTCCCTTGTAAGTAAAACATTAACAAAACTAGTCTTCAGACAGATGACATGTCACATCCTACCAGATCTGGCTGAGAACCATCAATAAATCTTTACTAGTATTGACAAACATGGATAGTCTATCTGGACCTGGGAACTAACTGCCAGGAATGCAGCTAAAACTGAGCACAATCTTGACAGAGTAATGAGTTCCAGATACTAGTTCACTGCCCATAACCCACTGTCCTGAAAACAATAAATCAAAAGAACATCTCACCATGTATAAGGGAATACTTAACACCAACAACATGTATACATACTACAAGAGTTTCATGGTCAGTAACACATTTTCCATCTTAGATGAGATCTGTACACCTGCACCTGAGACACAGATAGCCTCCGTTAACTGAAAAAGGTCTACAAGCTTATGGCTCTTCTGTGTTGTATGCTTTAAATGAAAAAAATAAATAAATAACTACCCTAACCTCATTTATGCTAGCAAAGTCTCCCAGCAGGACAACAACATCAAGAGTAGCCCTCACCAATGAGGATCCCCTCATTCCTCCATCAAGAAAGCAGTTTTCACAGCATATATAATACTGTTTAGTAAAGGAGCCAGTTGAATGTCTGGCTGTGTATCACATCTTCTTTAACTATGCCCTTGAAGTCCAGCCCCCCCAGTGACCTAAGCTGACAAAGGCTCAACCTAGACACAGCCTCTGCATATAACCTAGACAGAAAGTCAATATCCAGAGTCTGAAAACCCCATTTCCAATAAGCTGGACCACATCTGCAGGTCACAGCGCCAGTCCATTTTAAAATAAACTGGTGATCCAACATGGTAAATATCTATACACAGGCACTCTGAATCCAGAAATGTGTTGTATGGAAAAAATAGAGAAGACATGCTATCAAATACTGTCTTGTACAGGTAGAACCCTGTAGCTAATGTGAAAACATTACATAAATGAGGAGAACGTGTTTATGAAAAATTCACATTCAAGTTTATTTTCTCCACATAGACTTTATCCCAAAGATCACAGTCGAAATCCCCTCACTAACGAAATCAGGAAAGAGACATACAAATAAGGATGAAGGAGTTCATATAAGGAGACAAATACTGATATACCCCAATGAGATCAATAATTCTCTACAATCTTGAACTCTGCCTCTTAATGCCCTTGCGGTACACAACTCCCTGAAATCCAGGGATGACCAGTTTAGGGAAAACCAAAACGGCAAATCCTGCAGACTCATCCTTACCGACAAGGAATCAAAAAAACTGCTTGAAATAATTAACGTCTTAACAATACTCAGTGCACAAACTGTAACAGGCAAGGGCCGTAAGTTCAACAGAGAGGTCACAGCATCTGTGCTGGCCCTTGGCACTGTTAATATTGATGGCACCCACTGACTAAAACATCATGGGTGCTTACTTGAAGATTTGTCCATCTTAATGGACACTGGAAATTTGCCCATATAAGCTCTCATTTGAAAAGAAATATTAGTTACACAGTCTTGGGTTATCCATAGCAGTAATGTCATCCATGGAGACACATTCAGCAAAACAGAAAATGTAAATTTTCTATGTCAGTCTAATAAAATGCCTAGGCCTTCTCCTTCTAGGAGGTTCTGTCCATCATCAGACTGGTGGAATACAGCCTGAATAAGCAGTGGAGGGTCTGAAACACAAGAAGGTCAAAATACCTTCCTTTCAAAAGGTAGAGTCTAAGGAGCACCTGTAACAGTGACCATCTCCCATCACTGTAGCAGAAAGAGGTTTCATATATATAATGTACACTTCCACAGAGGAAGTGCACACTTCCACAGTGGGCTTGCTGTTTAGATGATAGAATGGCCACAGTGTTTGCCTACAATCCAGAATCTCTGTGCCTGTACCAAATGTACCACAAAATGCTCAAAGAAGGCAAATGTCTCTAAACTCACATCACAGAACCAATCCTAAAATTTGAATTAGTTATTTCAAATTATGTGCAGTAAAACATCATGTTATCAAAAATAAGTGACTTGCATACAGTATAGTGATCTGGAGTAACAGCAGCAGCTCCTTTGTATGTTAACCTGACCACACTGTGCCACTGGGTAGGCTGGACTCCATTCTGCTACACTCTAACTGCTTACGACTTCAGGGGAACACTGTTCACCATAATATGATCTGTGTGTTCATAGGTTCATACTAGGCTATCTGCCCTAGGGCATTTATAAGCCTAGCCAGAATGTGTTTGGCTTTCGCCACCCATTTTAAATTTATTTTGCTATGCCCTTTTTCGAGGTTAGTATACTGTGCCTCTGTCTAACAGTGACACAGAAGTGATACCCGGGGTAAACCTATGATCTCCCATCCACTCATCAAGATTCCTCTTGAAAAGAGTCAATGAGGGACTCTGCCTAACCTGGACTGGGATTTTATTCCAGAGTGAAGGGAGCCTTTGGGTTATGAATCTGTCCCTCCAGCATGTCCTATTTATTTCAGTGCTGAGGTTCAAGTCTCTGAGCGTAGCTCAATGGGATTTGGATTTTCTGAGGTGCAGCATGTCCATTAATTCCGGGTTGGACATGGCTTTATACGTCAGGCACAGATCGCCTCTGAACAGGCAGTATGCCACTGAGTAGAGCTGGAGTTTCTTTAACCGGGCAGCATATGGCATCTGTTTGAGCCCTTTGATCCTCTTGGTGAGGTACTTTTGGGGTCTTTCCAGTTGCTGCAGGTGTCTGGTAAGGTACACCCCAAAAGGGGCATTGTACTCAATTATGGGCCTGATGAGGGATGAGTAAAGAGGCACAATGCCGTCCCCTGATCTAGATGTGAATCCCTTCATGATTAGGTGGGCTATATAAAATGTTTTTCTAACCACTTTGGCCACGTGGTTGTCAAATGAGAGATTGCTATCAACTTGGGTCCCCAGGTCCCTAATTACTTCTTCTGTACTTAATGGATTACCACCTATGTGGTAATTTGTGGGCACTTTGTTTTTGCCAAAGGGGATGACTATACACTTTTTGGCATTTAGCTTGAGGCCATGGCTCTGGCACCAGTTGTCTGTTTCTATGAGGCCCTTTTGGATGATGCTTGTGTCGGCTGGAGAGTCGATTATGGCGCCCAGTTTGCAGTCATCTGCGAACTTGGTCAGCCACAGTCCTTCCGTGTTGGCCTGTACCTCCGAGAAATATATACCGAACAAGAGAGGTCCCAGGACTGAACCTTGTGGGACACCACTTGTAACTGGTTTGGAGTCTGATATGGCTCCAGCAATTCTAACCATGTGGGTTCTGTCCTTGAGCCAATTTGCAATCCATCTAGTGACATAGGGGTTTATATTTAAGCTGGTGAGCTTATCTATAATGCCCGAGTGGGGTATTGTATCGAAGGCTTTTGCGAGGTCCAGGTAGGCTGTGTGGACCACCTTCCCCTCGTCAATGACCTTGGTGACTGTTTCAAAGAAATCAACCAGGTTTAAGAGGCAGGATCTGCCCTTAATAAAGCCGAACTGGGTAGGATCCAGTGTTTGTAGGTCCCCAATATCTTTATTTATGAGGTCCATGATGATCCTTTCCATAGCTTTGCAGACCAAGCTAGTCAGGCTTATGGGGCGATAGTTTCCAGGATCCGTTGAGGCACCACCTTTATGGAGAGGGACCACTGTTGCTGTATGCCACTCTTTGGGCACATATCCTGTAGTAAGGCTGAGATTGAACAGTAGTTTTATGCTTGGGTTTAGCTCTTCTTGGAGTTCATGTAGGGGCAGCCGGGACACCCTCTGGTCCCATTGATGCTGTGTTTTTGCTTTGGAGAGGCGGCTCTTACCTGAGCATCTGAGATGTCAGGGTGGCAGAACTCTGCTGGGATAGATATTTGCCCTTTTGGTGGGGAGGGAGGGGGAGAAGTTTGCGCTGAACCTGTCAGCTAGGATGTTGGCAATGTCTGTGGGTTCGGTGTATTTTTGTCATTTTGGACTAATTCTGAGCATATCTGGGAATTACCACCCAGGTTCCTAACATAACTAAAGAAAGCCTTGTGATTATCCTTAGTGTCCTGTGCAATTTTTCTCTCGAAGCTGGCCTTAGACAATTTTATGTGTGCCCGTAGTTTTTTGCTAATACTGATCAGTGATGCCTTCCCTTTTTGGGATTTTGCTCTATCATTTAGTAGCTTCCTCCTTCTATTGTATAGTTTGTTTATGGCTGGGGTCCACCAAGACAGGACGTCTGCCTTTGGAGGATTGGGTCTTGGTTTTATTTGGGATCGCATGATCCATGCATTCCTGAAGGTGTTCATAGAATGCGTTTATAAAGGATTCTGCGGTCTGGGCCGTATTTTCCACAGGTCTGGAGGCTTTGAAGGATTCCACCTCAGTTTTGAGGAGTGTGAAATTTGCTTTAGAGAAGTTTTTCACTGTGGTTTTCTGGGCAGGGGGTGGGATCGGGATGTGAATATCCAGTGAGATTAGTTTATGGTCTGATCTTACCAGTGAGAGATACACTTCTGGTCTGGAGCATAGAGTCCCCATGTTAGTGATGATCAGGTCCAGTATGTTTTCCCCTCTTGTGGGAGTGGTAACAAGTTGTTCCATAGCATCTGAGTTTATAAATTCTAGGAACCTTTGGGCTAGGGTGTTGGAGCTAGAGTAATGCTCCCAGTCTATGTTTGGGTAGTTGAAGTCGCCCAATATAATGGTGTTTGGAGAGACCTTCATATTTTCCAGTGTTCTCAGGAAGGCCGAGTGGGGTTCCTGGGTTTGGGAGGGTGGTCTGTAGCAGGCTATAAACTGGAAGGCAGTTTTACCCACTGTTAGTTGCACATGGATAGTCTCTGATGCTTCGTGCTTTGCCACCAACCTGGAGGTGTGGGTATCTTTGATTAATATCGATACTCCCCTCCTTTTGTGGTTTGGTCCAAGTTTTGGGGCCGAAAAGCATGGTATGAGGTATAACCTGGTAGTGCTGGGGTGCTCTCGGGAGCCCTGAACCAGGTTTCTGTTACTGCACAGATATCAATGTTCTCCATGCTAAGGAGAGTTTCAAGTGCGTGCATCTTGAGGTTTAGACTTCTGGCGTTGAGTAGCATTACTCTTAGTTTCTTATCCCTTGTGATACCTATGGAGGTGGGTTTGTCTTTTGAGCCTTGCCTAAAAAAGGCACTATGGGGGTAGCAAGAGCCTTTACCAATATCCAAAAGCCCAGGGGTGACAGGTGCAAGCCGTCCCTAGCGAAGCATCGTGGCTTGTCGAGCATATCATCCCAAGCTGACAGGCATTGGATCCCCTTTAAATGACACCAGTACTTAAGCCAATTGTTGAAATTGATCATCTTGTCTTCATATTGTGGCATCATTCTTGGTGAGGGTAAGATGCTACTCAAGGTCAGGGTCATACTGGCCTGGGCTACATGCTCAGAGAGCTCCTTTATGTCTCTTTTCATGTAGTCCAGGGAGGTACGTCTCAGGTCATTCACACCAGCATGGACAATGACTGAGTCATATTTGTACTTGCCTTGGAGTGACCTGAGTGCTTGTGTTATGTGGCGGATCCTAGCGCCCGACAGGCTGCTCACCGTGACCCTCTCCTTGTTCAGCCTGGTGGCGGGGCGTCAGTGTGCCTGACAATAGAGTCACCTATTACAAGTGTATCAGGTGTGTTGTTTAGTCTTAAGGGCTGTGACTGTTCGGCACACTGGCTTTGTGAGATATGTGTTGCACGTGTTTTGTTTTGGAGTAGCGGCTGCTTGGGTGTCTGCTTTGGAGGTCTCTGCTGCTTTGGCAGATCTTTATTTAGAGCCTCCGAGTATGTTTTTGTGTGATTATGTGTTTGGTTTGCTGTTGTGGTAGGTCTATGTGAGACTGGAATTGTAGTGAGTGTGGTTTCCTTCTCCTCCTGACTGGTTACGCCAGTACTGAGTTGAGAGAGCTTAGCCTCCAGTTTGGCTATATGGTTGCATCTCTCACATGTGTTGGAATTTGTTGGGAGGAGGAGAGGGTTGTCTGTGTACATGAGGCAGTTGTAACATTGCCTCAAGATTCCCAGATTCACCAGATGGACCGGAGAGGAGATTGACAACTCACCTTTGGACATGCTAGAATAATATTGGGAATTCCTTAATAATTGAAAACCAGGGCCAGTGGGGAGTGAGGGTGTAGTGCTTTTAATTTTTAGTGCAGACTTATATAATTGCTTTAGTGAGCAAGTGCCACGTAACTTAAGTGCAATGTGTTACAGATAACTTAAATGCAAAAACGACAAACAGTAACTTTCTTTCAAGTGAAACAAGGAAATAAATACAGTAAGCAATGCAGATATCACTAGTGATCCACAGAAGCGCTGAGAAGCCACGTATTAGGTGGAATTAGCATTCCAGGGAAATAACAAGCAAACAAACAACAAGCATATAAACAAAGCTAGATTCAGCAGGCCTGGATCTAGTCTATGCTACAGCAAACAAGGTGTACCAATTTCAGTAAGATACAGTTCAAATATTCAGGCACTATAAACCTTTAACCAGAAATTCCCAGCTCAGAAGGGCAGAGTCCAGCCTCTTCTCCCACAAGAGTGCAGACCACAAACCTTCTTAATGTAAAATAACTGGCCTGAAGCCCAAGTGCTTAAACCAGAACTAATACACTTTAAGAATAACAGGCACTGGGCTCTCAATCAGCAGTTCCCAACTTAGAAGGATAAAAGCTACCTGTCCTGCCACCACAGTGCATGCCACAAACCTTCCTAATGTATAACAACTGGTCTGAAGCCCAAGTGCTTAATCCAAAAGACTTAGAATGATAGCTACACTTTAATCAGGTTACTACCAAGCAGTAATAAATACAACTGAATACTTTAGAGAATGCCTGGATTAGTGCTCAAGTTATACAAACAAAGCTAGATCCAGCAGGCCCGAATCCAGTCTATGCCACAGCAAACAAGGCGCACCAACTTCAGTAAGAAGCAGTTCAGATATGCATGCACTATAAGCCTTTAACCAGAAATTCCCAGCTCAGGGGAGAGTCCATCCTCTCCTCCCACAAGAGTGCAGACCACGAACCCTCTTAATGTAAAATAACTGGCCTGAAAGCCCAAGTGCTTAAACCAGAATTAATACACTTTTAGAATAACAGACACTGAGCCCTCAATCAGCAGTTCCCAACCTAGAAGGATGTAAGCTACCTGTTCTGCCACTACAGTGCAAATCACAAACCCTCTCAGTGCAAAACAACTGGTCCGAAGCCCAAGTGTTTAAACCAAAAGGCGTAGAATGAGTTACACCAAGCAGTAATAAATGCAATTGTGTACTTTTAAGATGATGCAAAAGTAAAAAAAGTAGGTAGAAACACAAGTACAGTAAAAGCAGATGAATTTTTTTTTTTTTTCTGAATAAGTGCTGAGATCAAAGAAACAGATTTGAGTGCTGAAACTAGAAAACTGGCTAGTTATAAGAAAAAAAAACTAAGCTAGAAGGCTTCCCTCCAACACAGAAGGGCTTGGGGGCTCAGAAGCCTACAAATAGTCTATACCACTTAACAGGAAAGGCAGGAAACAAGCTTAATTTTTTTTTCCTGTTTCCCAGATGCTCTCTTTGTACACAGTAGGAGTTCCTGAAATCAGAATATGATCTCACTGCACTCAGTTGAGTGAGCAAATGAGATGGGCCCAGAAGGAGTATCCAAACACAAATTTACAAGAGGGGCGGGCAGTTGCAAGGCCACTAAGATTAACACAAAAACAAAAACAGGGAGGGTGGCTGGGACTAACTGAAGAGCAGAGTGAAAACTTCCAGTTCAGTTAATATTCCTTCCACACAGTTAAAATCAATTTAAATACTGTATTTTTTTGAAAAAAAAAGAGCAGATAAAGGTACTTAACTTCTCTTATACGTCCAGTTGAATACAGCAAGTCCTTAGCCGGCCAAAGCTGAGGTTTTTAAGCAGAAAATATTTCACACTGTACCACTTAAATAGGCAAGGACAGGAAATCAAAGAATGTGACTATCCCCACACCTGTAATTACTATCAAATAACAAAGTTCAGCAAACACTGACTAACTTCCAGTTCAGTTAATATTCCTTCCACACAGTTAAAATCAATTTAAATACTGTATTTTTTGAAAAAAAAAGAGCAGATAAAGGTACTTAAATTCTCTTATACGTCCAGTTGAATACAGCAAGTCCTTAGCCGGCCAAAGCTGAGGTTTTTAAGCAGAAAATATTTCACACTGTACTACTTAAATAGGCAAGGACAGGAAATCAAAGAATGTGACTACCCCCACACCTGTAATTACTAGCAAATAACAAAGTTCAGCAAACACTGACTAACTTCCAGTTCAGTTAATATTCCTTCCACACAGTTAAAATCAATTTAAATACTGTATTGTTTTGAAAAAAAAGAGCAGATAAAGGTACTTAAATTCTCTTATACGTCCAGTTGAATACAGCAAGTCCTTAGCCGGCCAAAGCTGAGGTTTTTAAGCAGAAAACATTTCACACTGTACGACTTAAATAGGCAAGGACAGGAAATCAAAGAATGTGACTACCCCCACACCTGTAATTACTAGCAAATAACAAAGTTCAGCAAACACTGACTAACTTTCAGTTCAGTTAATATTCCTTCCACACAGTTAAAATCAATTTAAATACTGTATTTTTTTGAAAAAAAAAAGAGCAGATAAAGGTACTTAAATTCTCTTATACATCCAGTTGAATACAGCAAGTCCTTAGCTGGCCAAAGCTGAGGTGTGTGATCTAACTCCCAACTTTCTCACTGTCAAATAGCAGCAGTCTTGCTGCAGGAAATTAAGTCTGTGAGGATATTATCACCAGTCAATGAAATAGGTTGCAAGACCTCTGCAGAATATGTTTAGTCTAGAATGTCCAACCACAAGACCACAATTTTCAACATCACTGTCCCACAATGAAAGTTCTGGAGAGGGTGACTGTTAGTATGTAGAGTAGTAGAAAGTAAAATGGGAGAGCAGTTCAGATTCAGATAATGATGCAGCACACTGACCCAATGTTTGCATTGAGACAGACAATTGAGAAGAAACTAGGGATGAGGAAACAGTCCAACTAGGCATTCCTAGATTTGGAGAAAGCATATGAAAATGTACCAAGAAAGCTGATTTGGGCAGTCTTGTGGTGGTTTGAAGTCTCAGAAACATTGGTAGAATTAGTGCAAGCTATGTACAAGGATCCAATGACTTAAGTAAGAACAGTGTAAAATTTCAAAGAGGGCTTCCCAGTGGGAGAGGGTGTGCATCAGGGTTCAGTTGTCAGCCTACTGCAAAAAGGTCAGAGGAACATCCAACTTGTACAGAGTGTCAGTTGTAGTACAGTGGATATAAAAAGTGTACACACCCCTGTTAAAATGCCAGGTTTTTGTGATATAAAAAAAATGAGACCACAATAAATAATTTCAAAACTTTTCCCACCTTTAATGTGACCTATAACCTGTACAATTCAATTGAAAAACAAACAAATCTGTTAGGGGAAAAAATATAAAAAATAAAAAACGTACAATAAGCTGGCTGCATAAGTGTGCACACCCTTAAACTAATACTTTGTTGAAGCACCTTTTGATTTAATTACAGCATTCAGTCTTCTTGGGTACACACCTGCCTTCAATTAAACAGACTCTGATTAACCCCAAATAAAGTTCAGCTGTCCTAGTAGAATTTTCCTGACATTTACTCAGTTGCTTGCTACAGCAAAAGCCATGGTTCGCAGAGAGCTTACAAAGCATCAAAGGGGTCTCATTGTTGAAAGGTATCAGTCAGGAGAAGGGTACAAAAAATTTCCACAGCGTTGGACATACCATGGAACACAGTAAAGACAGTCATCAAAAAGTGGAGAAAATATGGGACAACAGTGACGTTGCAAAGAACTGGACATCCCTCCAAAATTGATGAAAAGACAAGATGAAAACTGGTCCGGGAGGCTGCCAAGAGGTCTACAGCAACAGTGAAGGAGCTGCAGGAATTTCTGGCAAGTACCGGTTGTGTACTACATGAGACAACAATCCCTTATTCTCCATACGTCTGGACTATGGGGTAGGGCTGCAAGATGGAAGCCTTTTCTTACACAGAAAAACATCCAGACCCATCAAAAATTTGCAAAACAAAACATCAAGTCTCCCAAAAGCATGTGGGAAAATGTGTTATGGTCTGATGAGATGAAGGTTGAACTTTTTGGCCACAATTCCAAAAGGTACGTTTGATGCAAAAACACTTTGCATCTCCAAAAGAAGACCATCCCCATGGTGCAGTATCATGCTTTGGGGTTGCTTTTCTTCAGCTGGAACTGGGGGTTTAGTCAAGGTGGAGGAATTATGAACAGTTCCAAATACCAGGCACTTTTGGCCCAAAACCTTCAGGCATCTGGTAGAAAGCTGAAGATGAAGAGGAATTTCACCTTTCAGCATGAAAATGACCCCAAGCATACATCCAAAACAAAAGAATGGCTTCACCAGAAGAAAATTAAAGTTTTGGAATGGCCCAGTCAGAGCCCAGACCTAAATCCAAAAGAAAATCTGTGGGGTGCCCTGAAGAGGGCTGTGCACAAGAGATGCCCTCACAATCTGACAGATTTGGAGTGTTTTTGCAAGGAGAATTGGGTAAATATTGCCAAGTCAAGATATGCCATGCTGATAGATTCCTACCCAAGAAGACTGAATGCTGTAATTAAATCAAAAGGTGCTTCAACAAAGTATTAGTTTAAGGGTGTGCACACTTATGCATCCAGTTTATTGTACATTTTTTTATATTTTTCCCCAAACAGATTTGTTTGTTTTTCAACTGAATTGTATAGCTTATAGGTCACATTAAAGGTGGGAAAAGTTTTCAAATGATTTATTATGGTCTCATTGTTTTATATCACAAAAACCTGGCATTATAACAAGGGTGTGTACAGTTTTTATATCTACTGTATATGACAGAAAAATGCCAAAGGAGCTGAAAAGTAAGGAGTACAAAACAGTGGTGCGGCCAGTACTACTGTATGGTACAGAAACGAGTGCAGTTAAAGACAGACCAGTTGAGGAAACTAGAGCTGATGGAGATGAAGTGCCTGAGATAGGTGGTAGGATGCAGACTGTGGGACAGATGAAGAACTGAAGACATAAAAGCAAAAGCCAAAGTAGCTCCAATTGTAGAAAAAGGTCAATGTGAACAGATTACAGTGATTTAGCCACGTGTGTAGAAAAGCAGAAGACAATTTGGTGAAGAAGATTTGGGACAGACAGGAAGAAGGCAAGAGGAAACAAGGGCGTCTAACATAAAGGTGGATGGAGTGTTTGAGAAGACCTGTGACAGTCGGCAATGCGTGTGGAAGAGGCAGTGAATTGAGACAAAGATGTTTGACAAGGCACCCCGACCCCATGTAGAAAAATGGGAAAAGGGGATGATGATGATGATGATGTCCCACAATGATCTCCACTCCCCTGCAAAATGCACTGCCACTCAAAGAATTGCTCCCCACATTGGTGAACTCCCTCCTATAACACAAAGACCGTAAGAGAATTTCCCTAGAATTCCAGCTAGATTAACATTGGTCAGTATAAATACCACTCTCCTAAAAATAGGCCACACCTAAAGGGACTAACCTGATCAACAAAATAAAATAAAATAAATAAATATAACCTTTCTCTGATTGGCAAAATACTAGTTTCCTTAAACATAAATACAAATGAAGTGCAGTTGTGTAAGTCAACTTGCCATAAATGAAAGTTATGTACTTTCCATACATATAGATCCATGTTGTCTATATCCATCTGTCTCAACCTGTGGGTTACCGGATCCAACTCAGACCCGGAACTGGCTAGATTCAAAATCTTCAGACTTAGGGCTCCACCTCCTCTATCCATAAGCCCCTACTGTAGTACCCTCTCCTTAGATTGAGTTTGCCCCTGAAGATAACCCCTGAACCACTATGAATTATAATCAGGATGAAGAATAAAGAAGACCAGGAAGAGAGGACCACAGATATGGCTACACCTGTGCAGGCTTTGAGGCCAGTCACCAAGGCCAATAGGGGGCATTCACTACTGAAATGACAAGATGGAGGGGCACAGTGGGAGGGAAGGGAGGGTTGGTTGAGATTAATGGATATGGCTATGGTTAAGTACACAACGTTTGTATCCAATGTTGTCTTACCCGTCCAGTCTCAACCTGTGGGACCATAGTCCCTGCTAGTAAAACCCTCAGGGAATCCCTGGAAGAGAACATTCCACAACACAATAGAACCAAAACAAGCTCTACACCTAGGCTGGATGTCCATTTTTTTACGGGAGACAAAGGTATGAGTATTATAATAGGTAGCTGTAGCACAAATATCATCAATAGAAGCCTGAGAGAAAAACACAGCTGAGATACCTACTTGCCCTTGTTGAATGATCTTTAGGCTTCACAGGTAAAGGAATTACTTTCAAGTAGTATGCAGATGAAATGCAATCTGATAGCCATTTAGATAGGGTCACTTATGGAAACAGGCTTGCCAAGTCTTGATTTAGAAAAAATGAAACAGGCTGATTTTCTGAAACATTTCATCCTATCCAAATAAAATCTAAGCTGCCTCTGAACATCCAAACAATGAAGCAGATGTTCTCCTTTGTTACTGAAATTTGAAAAGAAAATTGGAAACTGCAAAATAATGAAAGCCATTAAAATGCAAAGCTTCTTACAACTGCAAAGACATTAGGGTGATTGTTTTCTACAGGCAATGTTCACTGGAGTCAAGTTGTTTGCAGCTGAGGATAGTTGTGCATTCTTTTCCGAGTGAAATTTACAAAGTCTCATTGCTGAGTACATTTCCATGGAGACAAAATGTCTACAGGTGCAGGCAGTTATCTTGACAATTCTGAGTATTCTTTGTTGAGGGAATTGCAAACATTAAAGGTACAATGGCAACCAGTTCAATGAAAAAATTAAGTTTGAAATTCCTAGCAACCTTAATATTTTAATTGCAGTTAATTGAACAGTGTACAATTTAGTTTTATTTAAAGACAACAAATGCACCTTTTCTTAGCTCTAAAGGTAATTTATTTTTTACTTATTTGACATTTCTTTACCAGGAAAGTCTGACTGAGAGACAGGCCATTTTCAGAGGAGGTCTGGGGAGAAATGCTCCAGATGCATGTCTTTGGAATGTGGGAGGAAGCCAGAGCACCAAGAGAAAAACACACAAATGCAAGGGAGGACATGCAGAATCGAACCTCTGAACTTCTTGCTGTGAGGCGACAATACTGACCACTGCACAACAGCACTGCCTACAGGTTAATATTTTCTGAAAGCATGCAAGTTGTTTTTCTTACATGGGAAGGGAAGACAGATAAGAAAAGAACAAACAGCAATCAGTGTAAGTGGGAGCACAGGCTGTAGCATACACTTTAGCATGGATAACCTTAATTTTGGGTTAGGTAATGCCTGTAGGTACAGCTGTTCCCTTATGGATGGTTAAACTTCATATTTTGAAGATGTACACAGTTTTGTGTGTTTGTTCCAAGTTAACAGGGGATGGGAGTATTTAGTGTTTTATTTGATGGCTTTAGTTAGAGCGTCTTCTGTGTGGCGACATGCGTGAATGTGCGTTCCTTAGTTGAAGGTTGTGCGTCAGGCCCGGCAAGTCGGCATGTAAAAATCTACTGTCAATCATTAGCGGACCGGAGTTCCGCTGTGGCGACCCCTAACCGGGGAAAGCCGAAAGACTCAACATTTGATGGCTTTCATTAAAACAAAAAGTCTTGAAAAATTTGGCATGGGTTCAAATGGAAATAAGAAACAAGTGCACACAACATCAGTCAACCAAACAATGTATGGATGTAACACAAAAGCTGAAAATGTACATTCAAAAAAAGTGTTATGTATAATAGGTGGGAATAATATTTTTTATCATGTGGCTATGCTGTCCATATTATCTTGGAACATGAATGGCCTTACAGGTATGGATAAAAAGGAAAAAGTATTGAATTACATTAAGAAATTCACAGTGCAGAGACACATTTGGAAAGAAATGAGTATGTAAATTTGACAGACAGAGGATTTCAGAACAGATATTCAGCAGAATATCAAGGAGAGAGGAAAGGGAAGTAATTATACCAATTGCTAGAGGGGCTCCAAAAGCGATAGATGAGTGAAAAAAAGACAAAATTGTTAGAGTTGTGGTAGTAAGGGGCTACTGGCAAGGGACGGAGGATTACAATGCCATGTATTTATATTCCACTGAAAACTGGAGTTTAAGAAAATTTTGGCAGAAATAATCAGCTTTCAGCAGGTAATATGATTTACAGGTGGGGACTGGAATTTGATTTTCAATAGTGAGGATCTATCAGGGGGACCTAGAAGGGACAATATAACAAAAGAGGGTAGATTTCTGAAGAAATTTATAAGAATATCTGCTACAGAAGATGTGAATTCAGTAGTAGGAACTTGGACAGAATTTACATATTATTCTCCACAGTACAATAACTGGGCTAGACTGGATAGAAATTAAATTTCACAGGAACACGTGCATTTAATTGACATCTTTGACACACGTCCAATAACTATTTCTGATCGTGCATCAAACAAACTATGATAAAAATGCAGGGAAATTAAGTAAATATAAGACACTGGCTCTTTCCCACCTGTCTGCTAAAAAATAAAGGAATTTAAGAAATGGGTAGTGGAAATTATTCAATACTTATTAGGGAAGACAGAAATATCTTCAGAAGTTAAAGCTAGTGACTGGGAAGGTTTTGTCTGACAGTATTTTAAAAGGAGGGGAAGCAACAACATCTTGGAAGACAGCTGTGGTGGCTGTGTTACCTAAAGATGGCAAAGACCCTTCAGACCCAGCTTGTAACATGTTTATGTCTATACTAGTTAAAAGTATGGCAACAGTGTTGCCAAAACTGACAGATATGGATCAGTGTGGTTTTGTGGAGGAAAGGTAAACATTTTACAACATTAACAGAATAATGACAATCCTGAGGGAAGAAGAATGTAAGAAAATACTTCTGTTGTTGATGGGTCTTGATACAGAGAAAGCATTTGGCAGAGTAAGCTGGACTTTTATGAGTAGGGCTCTGGGAGCAGCTGTATTCCCTGATAAAATAATAAGGTTAGTTAGAAGGAAACATAGAGGCTCAGAGGCAAGAATTAAAGTGGGAGGGCTCCTTTCATATAAGCTGTGCTTGAACAGTGGAACCAGATGGGGTGCCCTCTTTATTGTTTGTTATTTACATTTAGAGCCATTGGCAAAGAAAATAAAGGACTCAGAAATACAATGATATGGTTGGTACGGTCATAAAGAAAAGTTAGTTTTATTTACAGATGACATTATTTTGAACTTGCTAAATCCAGAAAAGGTCATCTCAGTGTTGTTGAACATTTTGAGACAGTTTCAAGTCTTTTTGGATATAAAATGAATGAAGACAGAACAAAGACTGTAGCCAAAAATGACATACCTACACACAAATTGGTTCAACAAAATTAATAATTTATGGAGACATGATTATTCAAAGTATTTAGAGTATGGATTAAATACACTTCAGTTAAGAGGACTTCCAAGATGGCTGCACATTGAGTAACAGCTTAATGTCAGCTCTCCCAGTGTGAAAACTGGAACTCAAAAGAGAGATCCAATTAACTTGTTTTCTTGGGCAGATTTCAATAACTGGCTAGTAAGTGTACTGCCTGGATGCCTGCAAAAAAGAAATTCAGAGAACCTGTTAAAAAAATCAATCACAAAAGGTGAGGAAAAGTACAGTTGTGTACACTTACCATAAATGTAGATGTTCAAGGGTATTCACTGTTGCAGTCATTACATTTGGGTAATCTGCTGGCAGGTTGCCCTCAGTCGGCCTGAATTCCAAAGTCTTGGGTCCTGCGTCGGTTGCTGTCTCCTCTTCCATGATGTCAGGTCATCAGGGGTATAAAACATGCAGCCGACGCCATTTTCTTAGTTTTTCTTGCCCCCAATATCAGGTGCCCACAAAAAGGTAGCCAAAAAAAAAAAAAAAATATATATATATATATATATATATATATATATATATATATATATATATATATATATACACACACACACACATGCATCAGCATAAACTTTACCTTCATCTACAAGCAAATACACCACATAGGTTGTAGAAGATAGAGGAGGAAAGATAAACTCCAGAATGACAGGGGGATGGCGGAGGGTAACCTGGACTGCAACAGTGAATACACTCGAACATCTACATTTATGGTAAGTGTACACAACTGTACTATGTTCTTCGTGTTTCACTGTTGCAGTCTTTACATTTGGGTGGAATCCCAAAGCTATGGTTGGGGGGCTGGAGCTAAACAGCATTAGGAGCGGCTATAAGGCCCTGCAGAACTGCAGTGGCAAAGCCTGCTCTGGATTTAGAGTAAAGAGGCAAATGATAATGCTTTGTAAAGGTGTGAACAGAAAAAAGTAGCAGCTTCTAAAATGTCTTTGGTTGGTACTCCTCTGAGAAAGGCTGCTGAAGTAGCTGCAGCTCTGGTGGAATGAGACCTAATGCCCTTGGGCACAGGTTTACCATGGTGTAAGTAGCAGAAATGGATGCAGTGCCTTATCCACTTTGAAATTGTCTGCTTTGAAATAGCCTTGCCCTCTGATCCTGCAGCATATGTCACTAGTAATTGCTCAGTTTTTCTTAGAGCTTTAGTCCTGCTTAAGTAGAATCTTAGCTGTCTGTGTACGTCCAAGGAATGCAGAATTCTCTCCCCCTTGTTCTGCAGATTTACATAAAAGGTTGGCAGATGAATTGTTTGGTTGAGAGACACAATGGAAACCACCTTAGGCATAAAAGTAGGATTTGTCCTCAGAGACCCTGTCTGGGTAAAATATGATAAAATGCTTTATAGCTAGGGTTACCATATTTGGTTATACGAAAAAGAGGACGATAGATTATTTGTCGGGGCAAAAGGTCTTTCACACTAGGTGAAGACCAAAAAAAAAAGAAGGTCTGCAGTTCATCATTGGGTGTCCGTGTCTGTCCGTAACTATAGTCTGACTAACATTAGGGGTCACCACAGCGGATCATCTGTTTCCATTTCTTCCTGCCCTCTGCATCTTGCTCTGTCACACCAACCACCTGCATGTCCTCTCTCACCGCATCCATAAACCTTATTTTAGGCCTTCCTCTTTTCCTGTTACCTGGTAGCTTCATCCTTAGCATCTTTTTCCCAATAGTTGCCTTGATAAAAGTTTTTAAAAAAATGTGCGGTAAACAGTTACTGGCACAGAGGAACAACTAATCAATATAGCACTATCTTTTAATACTGATCTGCCACTCTTACAATTTATTGAGGAAACATCAGCAATAGGCAATGCAGTAAAAGCAGACAACATAAGGATGAGAATTTCTTTCTCCTTCTTCACTACGAGCTGCAGCAGCCCAACTGCTGTTTTACCGGACAATTTACAAAGACAAAGGAGTGTTTGCTGCAGATAACCTAAGAGTGTCTAACAGCTTTTAATGCCGTTAGCTGTTAGCCAGAGATACAGCTGACTGTTCAGCTACATGTAAAAGTTTTAGTATCAAAAGAAACAAACTACTTTAAGCATGTATCCTTGTTAAATAGTACATAATATTATTAGCCTACTCACAGAACAAGAATTATATGTACAACAGAACAAGCAACAAAGGGAGAAAGAATACCATCTTATGTTCAATGTCTATTAAAGGGTGTGGAATGCTAAAGTATAAGCAGACACAACTATAAACCTTTAAACATTTCCTGACATAAGGTTTAAATTATTAAGTAACGTGCAGTCTCTATGTCGCATACTTTTAAACATATCAGCTGCTATCAAATGGAACACAAATAAGAAGTCTGAAGGCAAAATATGTTTAGTCTACACATCCGTCTGCTGCTACAGAACAAAATTTTCTTGCTACTGTATACATTGTCCTAGTTAGTGGTACAGCTGAACAAGTTGTCAGCTGCGTAAAACCGTTTGGCAAAAAATCCTGCTAGAAAGTTAAAAGTGATTAACTTTTACTTGGCCCTTCTGACTAATCTCAGTTTTTGGATCTTGGGACTTCCCCCAACATACCAAAACTCTCATTATCAGAAATTAAGTGGCTGCTTCATCTACTACTAACATCAACAGTACGGTAAACGGTAAACATAAACATGAAGTGTTGTTGGCGGAATCGATTACCTTGGCTTTTGTTTTTACTAGTCTAGGATCAATAATCAAGTGCATATACACACACACACACACACACACACACACACACACACACACACACACACACACACACACACACACACACACACACACCAATAAACTCACTTTAAAAAAAAAAAAAAATTTTTTTACCTAACCAGAATGAGTAGTGAAAAATCAGAAAAACCGAAATGGAGACTCCGACTCTGTGATGATGACCAGCTGTAGCTGGGTCTGACCTCCTCCCTGACACATAACAGTCCTGCTTCTGAGCTTCTCCCAGCGCAAACAACACAGTCTCACCACTCTCGCGACTCTCGCGAGCTCTTCTACCTTCCGCGCATGCATAGATTTGAATTCTGACTCAGGATTGCAAAACCCGGACAAATCTCAGAAGTTTAAAAAACCGCCCGGACAGGAGTACAAAAAGAGGACATGTCTGGGGAAAACCGGACGTATGGTAAGCTTATCTATAGCCATGAGGGCCTGTAGCTCTGAAACTCTTCTTGCTGAAGTAATTGCTAGAAGCAGAGCTGTTTTCCATGATAAGAACTTTATATCAGCCGTAGCAGCTGGTTCAAATGGAGGCAGGGTGAGCTTTTCCAACACATAATTGAGGTCTCATGCAGGCAATGGTGATCTTCTAGGAGGCCTTAAATTTCTGGCTCCTCTAAGATACTGCTTTAGTAAAGGATGAGAAAAGATTGGTGGCTCTGTATTGTAATGAGCCGAAATGGAAGAGGCATGGATTTTAATTGATGAGAAAGACAGGCCTTTGTCAAGCATCTCAGTTAAGTATTGCAATATCCGAGGAATATTTGGTTCTGCTGTATCAGTTCCTTGTGCTTGTTTCCAAGCACAGAATCTCTCTTCCATTTGTCAGCATAAGATTTTCTAGTGCTAGGCCTTCTGGCTTCCACAATGACATCCATCACAGCTTTACTGAGAGGTGTTGTTTGTATGACTACATGATCAGCCATGCTGCCAGGTTCAGAGTCTGTAGTTGATTGTGCAGGATCTGATTGTTTTGCTGGGACAGTAGTTGTGGTCTTTGAGGCAAGGTCCAAGCTGGGTATTGAGACAAGTTCCTTAGGATTGGGTACCAGTATTGGTGGGGCCTGTCTGGGGCAATTAGTATCATCTTTGGTTTCTCTTGTCTGACTTTTAGGAGGACCTTGGGGAGGAGAGGCAGAGGAGGAAAGGCGTAAACTGATAGTTTTTCCAACTGAAAGATAGGGCGTCCACTTTCCATGCTTGTCTGTGATAAATCCTTGTGCAGAATCTTTTCAATTGATGATTTTGAGGAGAGGCAAATAGATCTATGTCTGGGCTCTCCCATTTCTCTGTTATCATGCTGAAGACTTGTGGATTAATTTCCACTCGTGATGGTCCATAAGGTTTCTGCTTAAATCGTCTGCCAGAGTGTTTTGTTTTCCTGGCAGGAATTAAGCTTGAAGATGTATTTGGTAGGTCAAAGCTGTGTTCCACAGTGCCATGGCTAATCCGCAGATGGGGTATGAGTGTGTGCCCCCTTGCTTGTTTATATACCACATGACTGTGGTGTTGTCTGTCTTTATTAGTTGTTGTTCTGGATGAAGTAAGTCCTTGAAGGCTGTTAGGGCATTCTGAACAGTTACCATCTCTTTCTGGTTGATATGCAGATGCATTTGTTTTGGTGACCATATGCCTTGAATGCATCTTCCTGCCATGTGGGCCCCCCAGGCATAATCTGATGCATCTGTTGTCATGGTTTGGTTGGCAGGGGGTAGAGTGAATGGCCGTCCCATGTTTTGGTGACATGCCTTTGCCCACCATAGAAACTCCTGTTGCAGGCAGGGAATGAGAGGAATCATTGTTTCCAGACTGTCAGAATGTTGACTCCATAAACTTTTTAGGTACCACTGAAGTTTCCTCATATGCAGTTATGCATATAGAATCAGTAGTATGCAGGATGCCATGAAGCCCAGAGCCTGCAGAATTTGTCTTGCAGAAGACTGGGGTTTTGTTGCCATCAGTTTGAAGTAAGTAGTCAGTCGCTTTTGCTTGTCTGGCGTGAGGTAAGCCATCTGGGCAGTTGTATTCAAGCTTGCACACAGGAATGTTATATTTTGAGAGGGTACCAGTTGTGATTTCTTTTCGTTTATTGTGTACCCTAGGCATGTTAGAAGCATTTTCACAAATGCTAGGTGTCGAAGAAGAATGTCCTTGTTCTCTGCTTAAATGAGACAGTCGTCCAAGTAAGGATATATCTGTATACTTCTTTGTCTGCAAAATGCAATTACTGGTGCCAAGCACTTTGCAAAGACCCTGGGTGCAGTAGATAAGCCAAAGGGGAGTGCAGAGAATTGGTAATGCATTAAGCCAGCCTTGAATCTGAGGTATCTTCTGCACGATTGTCTTATTGGGACATGCAGGTATGCCTCTTTTAGGTCTAAAGTCACCAGCCAAGCATTCTTGCCCAGCATGGGCAGAAGCTGCTGCAAAGTCAGCATTTTGAATTTTGGAATGTCCAGGTATGTGTTCAAAAATCGATAAATCCAGTATTGGCCGCCAGGCCTTGTCCTTTCTCGGTACCAAGAACAGTCTTGAGTAAAAACCTTGTCCTTTTTCGTGTTCTGGTACTGTCTGAATGGCCCCCATATCCATAAGGGACATATCCTGTTTCTGTGCCTCTGCCCATTGATTTTTTGCAGATCTGGCCAACCATTTGCCATTGGCAGAGTGTGGAAATGGAATCTGTATCCCTGTGATACGATGTTTAGTACCCACTTGTCCTGGGTTATTAACTGCCAAATGGCTGCCAAAAGATAAGTACTAGGTGAAGGCAGAGGGAAGTCATTGGGATTGCTTTCTGTAGGTTTGCGCTTTTTCTCCTCCAGATTTGGAGGTGGAAGCGCCCCACAACTTTGACCTGTATGAATCTTGCACCTGGTATCTAGAACCCTTAGGGCGTCTGGATTTGCCCCTTTGAGCTCTGTCTGACACAGGAAAGGACCAATTTTTGGTAGGCCAGTGTCTACTGAATCTTGGTGGCTGCACTTGTAAGAAGTCTTTCATAACAGTTTGCATAGACTTAGCTTTGTCTTCCATTTTCTTTAAAACCTCTTCTGCCTTACTACCAAACAGAGAATCATGCTGTAAAGGTGCATCTAGCAATTTAGCTTTAACATGATCAGGTAAATTTTGTTCCTTTAACCAGGCATGCCTCCTAATCACAGATCCAGTAACTGCGGCCCTGCAGGAGGCCTCTAAGGAATCAAAACCACATTGCAAAGTATGCTTTCCAACTTATTCAGCTGCATGCAATAATTCCTGCAATTCTTTATTTTCTGCACATTCTGAAATCATAATTTTCTGTTTCAGCAATCCCATAACATGTTGCTGGTACTTAAGCATATGAAATTGACAATTTAAGGCCCTGATTGCCAAGGTTGCAGATGTATAAACCTTTTTTCCCCACATGTCCAGTGCCCTTGAATCTCTGTCAGAGGGGGTAGGATTTTTTTGCTGTTGAGACCTTAACTCCCTTTGGACCCTGTGAAATAGTTTCAGGATCAGCAGCAGGGTTTCTAAATAAAACTTTATGTGAGTCAGGGACCCTGTAATATCTGTCAGGCTTACTGGGAGCTGGAGGTAAGGAGTCAGGGGACAAGCTTGACTCCGAAAATATATCATCCTCAATGTCTAAAACAGGGGGAATGGCTAAAGGCCTGTGCTGAGGGAGAAGAAGTAAATCCCTGAGCCTCTTTTTTGATTCTGAGAAGTTTTGACTCTCCCAGTGAAAATGCTCCCTCAAAGTATGCAAGGTTTCTCCAAATGAATAATCCTCAGGAGGAGATGCAGATGGAATAGACTCCTCAGCATCAGAATCCTCATAGGGAGGTATAGATAATTCCTGATCAGAAGAGGAATCAGAAGAAACAGAAACCTGATCTGAAGATTCATAATCAGTGTCTTGCCTAAGCCTCTTATCAGGAGGGGGATGGGTACCCCTGACCAAGGTAATATGGTCTTCAGCCATTTTGATAATCTGTTTTTCAGGCATACAAGCCTGTGCACGTGGCTCATGCGTCAGTTTGTTAGTTTTAGAAGTTGCTTTTGTCTTTGGTTTTGCAGTTGTCGTCGTTTTGATATACAAATATTGAGGTCTGAATACACTCTCAGAAGCCGGTGCCTGCTCAGCGGCTCCGGACCCATCTGAGGGAGATACATTCGTTGGTCCAATACCTTGAGTATCTTGCAGCATGCCGGACTCCACATGGGTGTCGGTAGAGGCCTGCGACTCGAAGGTAGCAGGTATCAGGGGCTGTGAAAGCGCCTCACTGAGTACCGGTGAAACGACGACTGGCTTAGCCGAAGTCGGTTTTGGATCTCGACTGCCTGTCTCTGTCCTTTTCTTTGCATTTTTTTATGTATTCCGGTAGTTGGATTGCTATCTGATGACATTTCTGGGTAGTTAAATCTGTTTCCACAATACTTTGATGCAAAAATATACCGATGCTTAATAGTGCGCTGGTTAAATCTAGCACAAAACTGACAGCCAGGCACGTTGTGATCAGGGCCCAGGCAAGGAATACAGTATAAATGGAAATCCTTATGAGGTATTTGCTTCCCACAAGTAATATAATTATTAACTTTTTCTGACATTGGTAAAAAGCAAGAAAAAAGTTTCGCCAACGGGGCACTTAGCTTTAGTGAAGACTTTGGTTCTGAAACTCAAACTCGAATATTTCAGTAGTCGGCCGACCGGCACTTGCAAAATGCTTCTGCTTTGGGCACTGCGCGGCAAGAAAGACTAAAGAAAATGGTGTTGGCTGCATGTTTTGTACCCCTGATGACCGGACATCATGGAAGAGGAGACAGCAACCGATGCAGGATCCAAGACTTTGGAATTCAGCCCGACTGAGGGCAACCTGCCAGCAAATTACCCAAATGTAATGATTGCAACAGTGAAACACGAAGAACATCAGCACTTACTCGGAAGAATTCTGCAGCTGCTCAGCAAAAAGCATTGTAAGCTCAACCTTTAGTGCAACACATCACTTCCAGTAACCTAGAGGAAAAAATAAGTCAAAGGTACTCAGAGCTGATTAAAATAAACAAAACACTGATGGAGTATATCAACTCAAATAGCAAAAGGCTGGATAAAATGGAAGGAACTTTAAATAGATATTCAGATGAGGTGATACATCTGCAAAAATCGGAGGTTGAAATGAAGAAAAGGCTGACTGAATGTGAGACTGCTCAAGAAGAGATGTTTCAAAAAATATTAGAATTAGAGGACAGAGCACTTAGGGAAAACCTGAGATTTTCTGCTGTACCAGAGAAGCTGGAAAAGCAGACTGTATTAATTCTATGAAAGCACAAATAAGTAACTGGACTGGTATTCCACAGCAGGAGTTGTTAATTGAAAGGGCACATCGTGTGTATGCTCCAAACCTGGCCATGAGAAATTAACCTACACCTTTAAAAGTAAAGATGCAATCTTACCAGCAGAAAGAGTTGATCCTGACAAAACTGTGACAGAAGGACAAAGTACTTAAAGTGGCAGAGAGTCCAGTGTTTGTGGAAATGATTACTCACTGTACACCAGGCAGAAGAGGAGTAAATGTATTCCACTAATCAGGGAATGTCAAGAAGCACCCATGAGACTCAAACTGCTGTATCCAGCTATCTTCAGAATATTCTTTCCCGGAGAGACAAAATAATTTTTTGATGCAGAGCATGCCTAGGATTAAATACAAAAGTTTGTCTAAGAAAAAGTGAGCTGTGAAACAGTAAGATATTCTTCTTGTTCTTCTGGTAATAAAAAACACAGAAAGATTGTGCCAGTGGAACCTTTCCAGTGTTTCAAAGGAAAATGCTTCAGAGACAGCAAAAAGCACAGGTGTTGAGTGGAAGACCTGAGAGTGTATTACAAAGAAATCAAAGACTTGGAAATTGACAAATAAGTATGAAAATATAAAGCATTAATTGCATTTGTGAAATATGACAACAGGAAAACCTGGAAATATTGGACTTTTTTGACTTTGGTAAACTTGTAAGGGACTATAATGCATATCCCCTACTTTGTGTCATTAATCTTTGGAGGAACACTTTGGAGAGGGGAAGAGGAAGCAAAGAGTTAACTGTAGGTAAAACAAGCTTTTATTCTTAACAGTAATATTTTGTATAGTGCATGATAACTGCATGCTATAAAGTAAAGTTTTCTCAGTTACTTTCAACTGTAATGGGGATACTAAAGTAAACAGGCGCCTCTTTTTTTCTTTTTTTTTATTTCTGCTTATTCAGTTTAAAAAAAATGTAGGCAATGCAATGAAAAAAAGTCTGTTCAAAAGAGTATTACACAAGAAAAAAATGTTTTTTCTCATTCTTGCATAGGGGAATGACTGGATTAAGGCTCTTGGCTTTGTCTAGTAACGAGATTAAGAGAAAGCAAATAAAAAAAGAATGTTGAATATAATAAAGTTCTTCTCTAGCAAATAAATACTTGTAGAAACAACTCTGTATCTGGTTCTCTTGTCTCCATGGAGACAATCTGATACAGAACAATGAAAACAGAATAATACTTTCTTTTAAATGGCTTTCTTTCAATGGCTAGGAGATAGCACTGAAAGCATTCAAGTGTTTTCTCATTCTAGGACAGCAATAAAGATAAGACAAAACCAGACAGAACTTAGTAGAAGCACATGCTGACCACACATCTTAGCATGGATACCCTTCCTTTTAGGTTAACCCAAATCTGTCACTGTGGCTGTCAGTTTGGGACAATAGTTCCTATTAAGAAGGTAAACTTCAGTATTTGAAGATGTACATAGTTCTGTGTGTTAATATTAAGTTAATAGTTTATTGGGGGTTTAATAGGGTGTATTTGTTTTTTTTTTAAGGGCTTTCAATAAAACAAAAAGTTTTATAAGATGTAGCATAGGCTCATATGGATATGACAAGAAACAATTGTATAAAAGGCCAACCTGCCAAACATTAGTGTGTGCATGTAACACAAGATGAAACTAGATACTTATCAAAAAGCTGTTACAAATAAAATGTAGGAATAATAACTTTTTAACATAATGAGCCATTCGCTATCATCTTTAAATGTTAGTGGTCTCATAGATACATGCAAAAAGGAAAGAGTAGTGAACTACATTAAAATGTAGAGTGCAAATAGCTATGCTACAGGAGACACATTTGGAAAGAACTGAATATATGAATTTGATAAAGAAAGGTTTTAAATACCTGGGAAAATTGAAAAGAGGAATACTTATATTAATTGCAAGAGGAGCTTCAACAGTGATAGAAGAGGATAAAACAGATAATAAAGGTAGATATGTAGTACTAAGGGGCTACTGACAAGGAAGGAGATTACATTGACACATATTTATATTCCACCTAAAACTGCTATAATGGAGCTTAAGCTAATTATATGAGAATCAATACCAAACACGAAACACAGCAATTCCAGTCAAAAATAGAATATAAAGTAAAAACTGGAAGCCACAGAAAGCCAGGATAACCAGTAATCCACAAATGTTTATTGATAAATCACAGGCTAAGCTCTTTCATCTTATAAAAAAGACATCTTCAGAAACTGACTTTACAAAAGCAATGTGAGTTCAAATACTGTTACAAATCAAAGTAAAAAAGACACACCCTCATTCATACATTTCTCAGGATCAATCATGTGACCCCACAACTTGGAACATTAAAGAGACATTACACCAAACTTTTGTATTAAAAACCACAATTTCCTTACATTAATATATATTCTTTAAAACACAGCCCTATGTGTACCTTTATTCTGTTTAAAATCATTTTATATTTTATTTGATCTTAATTTTAATTCGCTAGCTATGGAGATGTTCTCATTTAGTCCTGGCAAGGCTGCTGCATCAAACCTAAGCTGCCACAACATCTCTTGGTGCAGCAGTTTATATTTCCAGTCGCCTGGAAAGACTTGTAGTGACATTTGAACAACAACAAAAAACGTAAATTTAGTAAAATTGCTACAGGACATCGAGTGCTGTGCAAGTGCACTTTTGTTGTCTCCTTTTGATATACTATATAAGTGCTGATAAACTCTCTTGTTCAGTGCATTGTTGGTTTTTCCAATATAAAAAGCCTGACAAGATGAGCATACTGCAAAATAAATAATTCTTTCTGAAGTGCAGTTGTATTTGCCATCTTTCGCATATCTAACTAGTCTGTCTTTGAGATACCCCTTGTAATCAGAATTAATATAACATTGATTGCATCTACCACACTTTCTAGTTGTAGGAAACACTATCATGTTGCACTGGGTTTCTTTCTAGAATAGTTTTAAGATTACTTCTCTTTTTGTATGTAAATGTGGGGGTCCTGCTACCCAGTTTTTTGGTGTTCTCATCACAATTTAATATGCCAATTTTTAAAAATAATGTGTTCAATATTTTTAACATCCAGTGTGTAGTGTACCACCATATTTGTAGTCATAGAAAAACTAGGTTGCGTGTCTTGGACATTGTTTAATACCTTAGTGAACCCAAATTATTTACTTTTTATTTACTTTCTAATTATATGGGAAATAATCAGTTTTCAACAGGGAATATTACTTAACATGTTGATTTACAGCAGGAAGGATGTGTCTGGGGGGGCGCAGAAGGGAAACTATAACAAAGGAGGGTACATTTGTGAAGAAATTTGTGAAAATATTTGGCATGGAAGACGTGAATTCAGTAGTAGGAGTTCAGAGTGAATTTACATATTATTCCCCAAGATACAAAAACTGGGCTAGGCTAGACTATTCTTACATTTCACATGAATTTCTGAAATTAATTGAAATTTTGGATATGCATCCAATAACTGTTTCAGATCATGTTCCAATAATAACTAAAATAAAAATACAGGGCAATGAAATGAAAATGAGATACTGATTCTTTCCCACCTATCTGTTGAAAAGAGAGGAATTTAAGGAATGGGTAGTGGAAATAATTCATGAGTTATTACAGAACACAGACATTTCTTCTGAAAATATAGCTAGGGAGTGGGATAAAATTAAAGTGGAGTTTAAAAATAGTGTGAAAATAGAAGAGAGATGGCTAAGAAGCAAAAGAATTATTAGAGGGACTGACAAATGTTAAAGTATTGCAGAACAGGGGGGACTCAAAGAACAAGAAGAGCAGCTGCAATGCAGAAAATAAAGTATCACCTCAATAATATGCATGAATTAGATAGAAAGATTTCTGTTAAGCAGCTGTTTTTGATAATAATGCCAGATCACAAAAACTTTTAGCTCAAAAACTCAGGCAACAGAAAGTAGAAAGGGTTGTCGCCAAGTTTAGGGAAGTTAACAAGAGATCCTGTAGAGGTACTAGAAATATTTTGGAAATTTTACGCGTCTGTATAAAGCAGAAAAATATGGAGAACAAGAAAAGGTAAAAATGGAAATATTTATGGAAGAATTAAATATGGCAAGGTTAGAGGTAGATGAGATAAAATGGTGATGTATAACCAATCAACTGGAAAGTCCCCAAGAAAATATGGTATTCCTTTTGAAGTTTGGAAGCTAGGAGGGGAAAAACTGATAAAGATCTGTAAGATTTTGTTTAACAGTATTTTAAGAGAAGGAAAAGCACCAGCTTCATGGAAGAAAGCAGTGGTGGCTCTAATACCTATAGAGGGTAAAGACCCATCAGATCCAGCTTCATACAGGCTCATTTTAATTCTAAACAATGATTACAAAGTGTTTATGTCTATAAAGGCTAAAAGAATGTCAAAATTGATGTCATAATTGATAGACATTGATCAATGTGGTTTTGTGGAGGGAAGGCAAACATCTGACAATGTTAACAGAGCATTGATAATCCAGAGGTAAGCTGAATGCAAGACAATACCACTGCTGTTCATGGGTCTTGATGCAGAGAAAGCATTTGACAAAGTAAGCTGGGAGTTTCTGAGCAGGGCAATGGAAGTATCGGCATTCCCTGATAAAATTATAGGGTTGATTACGAGGTTATATGAGGGATTGGAGGTGAAAATTAAAGTGGGTGAGTTCTTCTTAGTTTATTTCTGTTTGTTACTTGCACTACACCTAGAACCATTGGCAAAGAAAATAAGAGACTCAGAAATTCAAGGATATAATTGGTATGGTAGTCAAGAAAAGCTGGCTGTATTTGCAGATGATATTATGTTACAGCTGATAAAACTAGAAAAGGACATTTCAGTGTTGTGGAACATTTTGAGGCAGTTTCACATCTTTTTGGGATACAAAACTAATGAAGATAAAACAGAGGTAACAGCTGTAAACTATATACATACATACACTAATTGATTCATCAATATCCATATTTATGGGGCCATGATAAAATGAAGTACTTAGGAGTATGTATTAAAAAGGATTCTGGTGTGGCAGCTAAGGATATGTGGAAAGAGACTAAAAAAAGATAACACAAAAACTGAGAAATTGGATGCTCTGTTATAGATATGGGTAGCAATGTATAAACAGTTAAAATGTTTTTAGTCATTTTAGTTTTATACACAGATCAGGAATATTTGTATGAACCAGAGGAGAAGCTGTGGAAAGTAATTAATAAAGAGCTGAAGGATTTTATCTAGGAGGGGAACATGGCAAGAGGCAAGTGGAATAAGCTGGTTCTTCCAATTGAACAAGGAGGTTTGGGATTACCTTATTTGAAGGGGTATTTCATGGCTACACAGTTAAGGTTCCTATACATAGCACAAGCAGAAACTTATAATTCAAAGTAGAAAGGCATGATGATGATGAAACAGGAAAGCTCAAGAAACAAAGAGACTGGGATTTTGGGTGCAGAACTTTATGGAGAAAAACAATAACCATGCAGAATATTATATTCATAAAGTAGCAGAAAGTAGTCTAAGAACACTAAGCCAACACAGAAACAGAGAAAGATTCTGCCGATAGGGATGACTACAATTAGGGATACAGGCAACAGGTTGCTGGAATTATTGGAGAAAACTGGTAAAAGAACCAAGGTATTGGGAGCAAATAATTACATAGGGAAAGGTAATAGAATGGGAAGAGGCAAAGTATTTATTTGGACTGCAGGACAGAGATTGCCTTCACTGTCAAGAACTGATATCAGAGTATAGGCAAAGAGAAAGATAAAGGGGGATCCTAAGTGAAAGACCAGAACTGGTAGAGTTTTTAGTAGAATCTACAACAGAAGCTGTTGTTAAAAAAATGAATAATCAGTACAGCATACAAAATATTGCAGGATAACTATGAGACTCCATGAGAGAAGATTAGAATGGACTGGAAGAGAGACTGGATAAGCAATTAGAAAGAAACAATGGGGGATATATGTGTGTCTCCCAAATATGCAATAAAGTCTATAAGATTTAGGATATTTGCTTGGAAGTGCTTATACAGGCATTTTATACCCCAAGTAGACTCCAAAGAAGTTTTCCTTTGGTAGAGAGTAAGTGTTGGAGGTGTGGTGGGGAAGAATGAGGTAACTGGGAACATATTTTCTGGAAATGTAATGAGTTGGCATACTTTAAAGATTCCCTGCAGACTGCTCTGTTAGACATACTGGTTGAGCAAATTGGTGTAACTAAGGAAATTAGTTTTTGAGCTATGATACAGAATCAGAATTGCCTAGAAATAGTAAGGCCTTGCTGAGTTTAATTATGGTAGCTGCCAAAAAAGCAGTTACTAGAAAATGGAAATCAAAGTCTAAACCAACTTTATTAGAAAAAAGAACAACTGGAATTCGGATCTTTAGAAAAGGGTAGGAGCAAATTATATAGGAAAAATTGGAATTGTGGGAATAATGCACGCAGAGGAGGAACGAGTTTTAAAAGAAGCCAGGACTTGAATGAAGTGTTTGATAATTACTGGATAGAGTATAAGTGATGCATAATATTTACAACTACAATTATGTCAATATGGTTTGTGATGTATAATTTTGCAACTAAAATTATGTCAATATGGTTTGTTTTCATTTATATAAATGTGTGATTGCCTACGTCATATGTGATAATTTAATAAAGATGTTTCTTGTTTAAAAAAGCTTCAGTTAAGGCAGCAAGGATAATACAAAAATTGAGAAAATGGAAACTCTTACTTATGGTTATGGATAGTAAGATGGAAGCAATGAAAATGCTTTTAGTCCCTTTACTCTTGTATATGGATCAAGAACCGCGGTGGTAGTGCTGTGGTAGCGTTGTCGCCTCACAGTAAGACGTTGTCCTGTTCGATTCTCAGCTAGAGCGTCTTCTGTGTGGAGACATGTGTGAATGGGCAAACCTTCGTTGAAGGTTGTGCGTCAGGGCCGGCAACTCAGCACGTAAAAATCTACTGCTAATCATTAGTGGATCGGAGTTCCACTGTGGCAACCCCTAACCGGGAAATACCGAAAGACACAACAACTCTTGTATATGGATCAGTCATACTTATCAACCATAGGAGAAGTTGTGGACAATAAATGAAGGAATTTACCTTTGAGGGAAAGAGGGCAAGAGTTAAGTGGGATAAGTTGATCCTTCCAATAGAACAAGCTGGTTTAGGTTTACCTGATTTGAAGGGATATTTTAGAGATGCACAGTTATGGCTCATATACACAACACAAGCAGAAGTTTATAATACAATTTAAAGTGGAAAAGAATGATGAAGCAAGGGAAAACTTCAAGAAACAGAGGGTGAGTGGGACTTTGGATGCAGATCCTAAAGGAGAATAATAAAAATATATGGAATATTATATTCATAAAGTAGCAGAAAGTATTCTAAGAACTACTGCAGTCAATATGAGAATGGAGAAAGGGGGTTTTGCCAAAAGGGATACCTGCAAGTAAAGGAACATAAAATATGCAAGAGAGTGCTGGAATTTACTGCAGAAACCTGGCAAATAAACCAATATATTGGGAGCAAATAACTCAGGCAGGAAAGGTAATAGGAGTGGGATGAGGCTAATAAGGCATATGGATTGCAGGCTAGGGGCTGCCTTCCATAAAAGGACTTGATCTCAGAGAAGAAGCAAAGAGAAAGGGACAGGAGAATTTTAAGTTAAAGACCTGCTCTGGTAGAGTTTTTAACTGAACCTAGAACAAAATCAGCTGTTTAAGGGTAATTAGTAGGTAATAAAACATACTGCATGGTAACTATAAGTATCAGTCAGAGGAGGTTAGAAAAGATTGGGAAGAGAGACTGGAAAAGCAATTAGCAAGAAAACATTTAGAATACATATGTATGGCTCCCAAATATGCAACCAAGTCCAGATGATTTAAGATCTGTGCTTGGAAGTATTTGCATAGGTATTTTATACCCCAAGCAGACTTCAAAGAATTTTTCCTCATGTAGACAGCAAATGTTGGAGGCATGACGGAGAAGAGGTATTGTGAACATATTGTTTTAGGAGTGTTATGCACATTTTAACATTTCCCTACAGAGTACTTTATTAGAAATCTTGGGAGAGTAAATGGCTGTAAGTAAAGAAATGATTATTTTGAGCTGGGATACAGGATCTGAATTGCTAGACACTGCAAAGCCTTATGAAGTTTAATTCTGCTGACTGCCAAAAGCAAACATTGATGGAAATCAAAGTCTACACTAACTGTACTTGAGGTACTGAATATTATAAAAGAGATAAAAGAACCTGAAAATGATCTTTAGAAAAGGAAATGAGAACATTACATAGAAGTAAATGGAAATTGTGGAAACAGTACATGCAGACTAATGTTCAGGAGGAGGAGGAGGAGTGTAGGAATTCAGCAATTTTTTTATTGTTGGACTGATGATAGTAGCAAAGAAAATATATGTGATGTGTGTTGTATTTAAATGGAAAAATGTTACAATGGTTTGTTTTCTTTTCTGTATATGTATGTTTACCTATGTCTTAAGTAATAAATTAATAAAGTTGTTAAAAAAAGAAAGAAAAGAAAGAAAACCAGGAAATGAATGGGCTGATTCAAACTTGACTCAGAAGTAGCCTTAGGGAGAAAGAACAGGTTGTTTTTTAAGATGGTTTTATCCTTATGAAAAATGAAATAAAGAAGTAAGGAAGATAATGCTTCAAGTTTTGAGACCCTTGTGGCTGATGTGACAGCTACCAAGAAGAGACAAAAATTTTAAGGATACTGTAGATGAAGGTGTAAAGGGAAGTCTGCAAAGAACTTTCAGCAGTAAGAGAAGGTCCTAAGGAGGCAACGGTTCCCTTGACCAGTGGCTGAAGCAAAAAGTTAGTTCCTTAAGAAGACCTTAGAAATTTTGAGAGCTACCATGGGGATACTATCCCCGACAACATGACAGTTAGAAATTGCAGCCAGTTCTACCTTAATAGTCAAATAACTAAGACCACAATGGAAAAGAGCAGGAAAAAGGCCTGATTGGCATCTAAAAGATTCAAGCTCTTATCAGAAGCTCAAACAGAAAAGCACTTCCATTTACTAGCATAAACTTTCTTGTTGGAGGGTTTCTGGGATGAAGAAAGTATGTGCATAACTCTCTGGGAGAACTTGAGATTCCTGACCATCATCGCAATTGAAGAAAGCAGTCAACATGAAGGAACAAAAGTATGGGAGGGTTAAGACTACAGAATGTGAAATCTGACCTAGAACTGGATCCAGCAACCAAGGCAGGTGTAGAGGATGAAACCAAAGAAATGGGAATCAAACCTGTCAGGACTGGAATAGAGCAATGATGATGACAGTCACTTACACTGCAATGAACTGTCTTTGAAGAAACTTGATGTACAGATTTTCATAACATTTTTGAAACATTTCTAATACCTCTACAGGATCTCTGGTTCTTTTCCTTATTATAGGCTCTCTAAGTTTAGCAACAAACCTTTCTACTTTCTGTTGCCTGAGTCACTGGGCTAAAAGATTTTGTGCTCTGGGGCAATTATAAAAAAAAAAAAACGTTGCTTAACAACAATCTTTCTAAACTCGTGCATATTATCAAGCTTGCCCTTTATATTATCTTGATGCCTCTTCTTGTTCTGTGAGATTCGCCCTATTCTGCAATACTTGTTGCTTTTTAACTATATCTCTTTTTCTTTTGTTTCCACCCTATTTTTAAACTCTACTTATTTCCCGAAGAAAGATGATAATTTTTTCTTAAGCTCCACTGTAGCAGATTTAGGTGAAATACAAATATATGCCAGCGTAAGCCTCCTTTCTTCCCAGTATCCCTTTAGTACTACAGTGCCACCATTATCTTTTTTCCCTCTTCTATCACTATTGGAGCTCCTTTCACAATTAATATAAATAGTCCCCTTTCCCTTGTCCCAGATATTCCAGTGAATAACCATCCTGAAATTATTTCTTTATCAAATTTAAATGTACAGTCCTTTCAAAATGTGTTTCCTGTAGTGTAGCTATTTGCACTCTGCATTTTTAATATAGTTCACTACTCTTTATTTTTTGTATACATCTGTGAGACCATTCACATTTAAAAGATAATATGGAAAGTGTTGTCATTATGGTAAGAAGTTATTATCCCCACTTGTTATGTACAACAGCTTTTTTAAAAATGTCTAGTTTCAAATTTTGTGTTACATGTATATGCTAATGTTTGGAAGGTTGAGCTTTTATACAGTGGCTTCTTTTCAAATCCATTTTAACCTATGCCACATCATACAAGACTTTTTGTTTTAATGAAAACCCTTAGCAAAAAAAAAAACTAAATACAAACACACAAAACTACATACATACTCAAATAATGAAGTTTAACCCTCCTAATTAGAAAAAAAAATAATCCCAAACTGACAGCCACACTCACAGGACTTAACCTATAATGAAGGTCGTCTATGCTAAGAGACATGGTACAGCCTGTTATTCTACTCACACTTAGTGATGTCTGTTTTTATCTTATTTTCATTCCTCTTCAAGATGTAGAAAACAACTTGAATGCTTTCTCAAGACATTATCTTATAGCCATTGAAAAAAATATTGACTGTTTTATAGCTCTTATCAACTTGCCTGCATAGAAATGAGAACCAGATACACTGTTGCCTTCCACTACAAGCTTCTCATGTTGCACATTTATTTGCTAGAGGAAAACTTTTCTTTATATTCAGTGTTCTTTCATTTACCTGCTTCCCCTTAATACTTGTTATTAGATCAGACCAAGGGTCTTACTCCAGTTATCCCTCTGTGCAAAAGTAAGAAAAAGCATATCAGTTTGAAATATTTCATGTTCATTTGTCTAGGCATTCTTATCTTTTTACATTGCAGTGCCCACATTTCTTAAAAATGAACAAAAAGAAAGAAGGGGAAAATAGGGGCACCAATTTACTTTAGTATCCCTGTTAGACACTGAATAACTGAAAATGCTTTACTTTATAGAATGCAGTATATGTCAAGTATTATAAAAATATTGCTAAGAAGAAATTTTGTTTTACTTGCAATACTCTCATTCCTCTTTCTCACTTCTTAATGCTCTTCCAGACATTAATGACATGAAGTACAGGATATACTTTGGAGTCCCCTACAAGTTTAACAAAGACAAAAATTCAAATATTTCCAGGTTTTCTTGTTCTGTCGTACTTCACAAATGTAACTGATGCTTTGCAATCCCACATTTCCTCATTAACTTCTGAGTAGCTGGTTTTATTTCTATCGAGCTTCAACTCCCAAATCTAATCTCTGGATCATTTCCAATGTATTCCTGGTGCTTCTAGTCAACTTCTGTGTTTTTTTTCCTCTCAAGCATTTTTCCTTTGAAACATTGGAAAATGTTTCACTTTCATAGTCTCTCTATGATCCTAATTATCAGAAGAATAAGAAGCAAAATCCCCTTCTGTTTGATAGCTTACTTTTTAATGGATACATTTTTGCATTTTTTCTTCACAAAAATTACATTGACCTTCCAGGAAGAAAATACTATGAGGATAGCTGGATACAGCAGCTTGAATTTCACACCTACTTCTTGATATTCCTGGACTGCTGGAATAAATTTACTCTTCTGCCTGGTCTACTTTTCCACAAGCATTCTGTCACAGTTTTGTAAGAATCAAGTCTTTCTGCGGGTAGGATTGCATCTTTACTATTAAAAGTCTGGGCTCCTTTCTCGTGGACAGGTTTGGAGTATACATACAATGTGCCTTTTCAGGTAATAACTCCTGCTCTGGAATAATAGTCCAGTTGCTTATTTGCTTTCACAAAAATGAATACAGTCTGCTCCTTCCAGTTTCTCTGGTACAGAAAAAATCCCACGTTTTCTCTCTGTACTCTGTACAGTAATTCTACCAATTTTTGAAACATCTCTTCTTGAGAAGTTTCATACTCAGGCATCCTTATCTTCATTTTGACCTCTGATTTTTGTAATTTTATCAGCTCATCTGAATATCTGTTTAAAGCCTCTTTCATTGTTTTCCAGCTTTTTGTTATTTGAGTTGCTATACTACAAAGTTTGGTTTATTTTAATCAACTCTGAGCACATTTTACTTATTTTTGTCCAATAGATTACTGAAAGTCATGTCTTGTACCAATGCTAAAGCTTGAACTGCTTTTTGTAGAACATCTGTAGAATTCTTCTCACACAATGTTTTCTCCTCTCCTTTTGATTTTCTTTCAGTTTCTCTGGATTTCTTGTTTGCTGGTATTCTGGCAGTGCACGTATTAGCTAGTAACTGAATTTTCCCCAAAAAGATAAACTCAATAGCTCTCTTTTCTGAGTTTCTGTTTTTCACATTGGAAGAGCTGAAATTAAAAGATTATTCAGTGTGCAGCCATCTTGTAAGTCCCCAAAGCCTTCTCATTCTTGTCAAAAGGAAAGGGATTAATATTTACCAAACGTTAAGTACCAGCTGAATTCTCTAAGCAATAGCTGCTGGTTGTGGTCAGTGATGAGTGTATAAACACTTAAAAGACTAAAGCACTTTATACAGTCTATAAGATTTTAGGGGGCAACAACACTGGCTGTCTGTCAAATTGCAGGCTGTGACAAAAACATCCCCCAAAGCAGGCAGAATGGAGTAGGAGAATGTTCTGAAAATTCCACTTGTAACATATCAGCCAGCAATATGCATGTCAAATTGACTAGATTTGTTAAATACTGGGAATTTCAAGGTCCTATAATAGTCTGCACAGGTGTTTCCCCTCAATACCGAGTCTCTCTGATCTGCTCTATCATTAAATTTCTTAGTAATCCAGGGAACATTATTTACTCAAGCAATAAAAATCAATTAACCAGTCATCTTTAAAAAGATTTTTATGAGTACATTGATGCTGCTTAATCTGGTGAAATTACCATTCACATAATGCTAAAGCCACAATCATATCCTAGTAACGGCTCAAGAAACATATATCTGTCAAGCAATAAAAATAAAGCAGTCTTCTTTGGAAAGGTTTTATGAGTGCATTGATGCTGTTTAATCTAGTGAAACCACATTCACATAATACTGAAGCAACAATCATATCTTAGTAATGGATCCAGATACAGCTATCATAACATGTTTCAATATATAAATGTTATACTCTGATCAGTAAATCTCTACTTAATTATTTCTGCCACATTCTAAAATAGAAATTCCAAAACAGAGTGCTTAAAGGTATGCATCTTACCTTCTTGGCTTCAATTATTTCCTTTCCAATGCTTATTGTGTAGCATATCTGTAGGACAAAACAGATGTCAATACTGCACTTAGAATCTGATGAGATCCACGTTTCTTTTTAATAGCAGTGAACTTCCTTTATTCTAGTTCTGGAATTTACGTATACAATGTTACATAGGAAAAAATTGTGTAAATAAATTAAGCATGAGCAGAAAATAACATGGGCCTGAAGTCTGTCCCTAGGGTGATGCTCTCTGTCACAGTGCTGGAGATAAACACACAGTCAGAAGGCAAGGGGAAGTAGCATGAACTCCTATCTCATTCTGAAACACCAAGTCTCTTCATGCAAAACCCATCTGAGAACAAACAAGGTGATGCTGAAAGGAACTAAATATAGTCCTTAAGATGACAACAGCACCAAAGGGGACAGGCGCATTTTGTGCATGCATCAAGCATGAAACCTCTGCATTATTCCATCCTTAAATGGGAAAGGGACATGTATCAAATATGATGCCTCTGACATGTGTCATCCTTATAAGAAAAGGGGACAAGATTAACATACTCTCATCTGCTGTCTGACAGAGAACACAGAACGCAGCACCTCCCCCAAGTTGGGTATCTAAACCCAAGACTTACCTACTGGAACAGTACTGGAATATGACAAGTTACAGCAGTTGTGAGGGTGAAGGAAATGACATTGGGATTACAGTGCCAAGACACAGACTTAAATTAAACAGTTAAAAGTTCAGTGGTGACATAACTTAAGTTAAACAGCTATCAGAATATATTTGTTCATATGCTTTTATTTATCTAGTTTAAAAAATCCATGTGCTGCAGAATGTAAAAAAGTACACCAAATCTGTTTCCTACTTCTTTGGCATTTGTCTACTATGGCTCCATTTAGATTATTTCTCAAGGGCCCCACTCGAAAGAACCACTCTTCCCTTAAAGAATATATCACCAACAGACATTTCTGTAAAACTGTAATGTACACAGCTGTCAGACTGAAAAGACAAACATGGAAAGCTAATTTAATCACAACTCACTCCAGAGATAACAGCACCTATAATGTGGTTCGCTGAAGAAGTAGCAGAGGTGCTAGAGACATGAGATATTTGATTATTTTATAGTGATTGTGTTATTAAATTCATTGGATTTTACGCACGTTTTATGAATTTTTTTCTTCAGCGAATCACATTTACAGGTGCTGTTATCTTAGGTTCATAGGTTCATACTAGGCTATCTGCCCAAGGGCATTTATAAGCCTAGCCCATAGTTATTTGGCCCCTTTAGTTTGAATAAAACTATGCCTATTATTTTGCTGTGCCTCTGTCAAGCAGTGACACTGAAGTAATCCCTGGGGTATATCTCCCATCCATTGGTCAAGATTCCTCTTGAACAAGGCCAGCGAGGTGCTCTGCCTCACATGTACCGGGATTTTGTTCCACAGCATAGGGAGTCTCTGGGTGATGAATCTGTCCCTCCAGCATGTTCTATTAATAACCGTGTCAAGGTTTAAGTCTCCCCGCCCTTGTGGTTCTGAGGGATCTAGATTTTTTGAGGTGAAGCATATTCATCAAATCAGGGTTTGACGTGGCCTTATATGTCAGGCACAGGTCACCTCTGAGCAAGCGGTATGAGACTGAATAGAGCTGGAGTTCTTTCAGTCGGGCAGCATAAGACATATTTTGAGACCCTTTATCCTTTTGGTGAGGAACTTTGGGGCCTTTCCAGCTGCTGCAGGTGTCTGGTCAGATACATTCGAATGGGGCATTGTACTCAATCATAGGTCTAATGAGTGATGAGTACAGGGCGATGACCTCCCTTGATCTAGATGTGAATCCCTTCATGATCAGGTGGGCAATGTAGAAGGTTTTCCTAACTACTTTAGCAACATGAGTGTCAAACGAAGGCTACTGTCAACCTGGGTCCCCAGATCCCTGATGACTTCTTCTGTGCTCAGTGGATTGCCACCTATATGGTAGCTAGTAACCTTGTTTTTCCCAAGGGTATGACTATGCATTTCTTGGCATTTAACTTTAGGCCATGGCTCTGGCACCAGTTATCCGTTTCTGTGAGGCCCTCCTGAAGGATATCTGTGTCAGATGGGGTTTGCAGTCATCTGCAAACTTTGTCAGCCATAACCCTCCTGTGTTTGCTTGTACTTCAGAAAAGTAGATGCCGAACAAGAGTGGACCCAGGACTGAGCCCTGTGGGACACCACTTGTGACAGGCTTTGAGTCTGACATGGCTCCAGCAACTCTGACCCTGTGGGTTCTGTCACTTAGCCAGTTTGCAACCCATCTTGTGATGTATGGGTTTACATTCAAGCTGATGAGTTTTGATGATACCTGAGTGGGGTATTGTGTCAAGGCCTTTGCCAGGTCAAGGTAGGCTGTATGGACTGCCTTTCCTCATCAATGGCCTTGGTGACTGTCTCGAAAAAGTCAACCAAGTTTAAAAGGCATGATCTGCCTTTGACAAAGCCAAACTGGGTTGGATCCAAAGTCTGCAAGTTCCCTATGTCTTTATTTATGAGTTCCATTATGATCCTCTCCATGGCTTTGCAGATAAGGCTTGTCAAGCTAATGGGACTGAAGTGGGACCACAGTCGCCACTCCTTGGGTACGTATCCTGAGGTGAGGCTAAGATTAAACAGCTGTCCTAACTGCGGGTTTAATTCCTCATTGAGTTCATGGAGTGAGTTGTGGTTAAATTCACTTGTTTATCAGGTATTTTTTTTAAACATGGAAAGCTACTTAGTTTTGCTTTTTAAATACCAGGGTGCATAACAAGTTCATAAAACAGAACATTTGTTTATTTGCAGCTAGTATGCACCTGGAAGTTTTAAAAAGAAATGTTTAAAAAATCCCAGATAATAAAAGTGTCAAGGCTGACAACTGATAGTACATCCTTTAATTCTGAGTCTATTAAGTATAAAAAGTTTTTTTTTTAAAGATATGTGATATGACATTGTAGAAGTGAGGGAACTGAAGCATGCAATAAGCAAGGGGTGTGCATGGTACAGATATTACTAAACAGCCAGCAAGTGTAAGACACTTGTTTGATCAGACTTGTGGTAATATAAGTACGATGCACACACCTCACATACATGCATATACATACATACAAATATTTCAAGCATGGGCATTAATGCCCTTCTAGCTTGCCAATATACCAAAACACTTGTTGCTATAATAATTGTCCAGGCTGTTCTTAAAAATATACAAACTAGTACTTGCTTTAATGTAATTAGGTAGTCTGTTCCATACATCGGCAACTCTGTCAGAGAAAGTACAGTTGTGTACACTTACCATAAATGTAGATGTTCGAGCAGTCCTAACAAATGGGTTATCCGGCTCCCGGTAGCCCTCAGTCGGCCAGAATACCAAAGGTAAGTAAAAATGCAGTCGGTTGCCATCGGTTGTAAAGAACGTCAGGGTGTCCGATACAAAAGGAGGCAGCCGACGTCACTTCCTCAGTCTTTCTTGCCATAACAGTCAGGAGTCCCCAGAAAATAAGGCTTAAACCAAAAAACAATTTTACAAATAACAAATTAAGCCTGTACCTCAGGAAAAGAGAATAGGAGAGGACCCCAAAAAGGGGGAAGGAGGGAGGGAAACCAGGACTGCAACAGTGAATATACTCTAACATCTAAATTTATGGTAAGTGTACACAGCTGTACTATGTTCATCGTGTTTCACTGTTGCAGTCCTAACAAATGGGTTGATTACCAAAGCCCAGAGGAAAAAGGGGGGAGGAACCAACAGCATCAAGGGTTGGAGATAATGCCCTGCAACACCACAGTGGCAAACCCTGCCCTGGCTCTGGAAAACAGAGGCAAATTATAGTGCTTTGTGAAAGTGTGAACAGAAGACCATGTGGCAGCTTCCAAAATGTCTTTAGTAGGGACACCCCTTAGAAAGGCTGCAGAAGTGGAAGCTGCTCTAGTAGAGTGGGTCCTAACCCCTTGAGGTGGAGCTTTGCCATGAAAGGAATAACAAAAGGTAACGCAATGTGCAATTCATTTAGAAATGGTTTGCTTAGAAATAGCCTTGCCCTGGACTCCAGGGGCAAAACTAACCAATAACTGTGCTGATTTCCGAAGGTCCTTAGTCCTGTCCAGGTAAAACCTGAGCTGTCTGTGCACATCAAGAGAATGTAGGATCCTTTCACCTCTATTGCGAGGATTAGGAAAGAAGGTAGGAAGGTGTATGAACTGATTAAGTGTCAGGCTGGAAACCATCTTAGGCATAAAGGAGGGATTAGTCCTCAGAGAGACTATCTGCATGGAAAATAAGAAAAGGCTCCACGGCCATCAAAGCTTGCAGCTCCGAAACCCTCCTTGCTGAAGTTATAGCCAAGAGGAAGGCGGTCTTCCAAGAGAGAAACTTTAAATCTGTAGAGGCAGCTGGCTCAAAAGGAGGAAGAGTGAGTTTTTCCAGAACAAAATTAAGATCCCAGGCTGGAGTAGGTGCTCTTCTGGGAGGTTTTAAATTGCAAGCACCTCTGAGAAACATTTTCATCAGGGGATGAGAGAAAATGAGTTGTTCAAGAGAACAATGAGCAGAGATGGCTGAAGCATGGATTTTGATAGAGGAAGAAGAAAGACCACCCTGAAGCAAATCAGTCAGGTATTCCAGGATCAGCGGAAGGGTAGGTTGAGAAGCAGACTCCCCTCTAGCCTGCATCCATTGAGAGAACCTTTCCCATTTGCCAGCACAGGATTTCCTAGTGCTAGGCCTATTGACCTCCCTCAGCACGTCAACCACCTGTTGGGAAAGGGAGGAAGAAAGGGAAGGAGTCATACAATGAGCCATGCTGCTAAATGGAGAGACTGAAGATGAGGATGTAGTATGTTTCCCCTTTCCTGAACCAAAAGATCTGGCTTCAGAGGAAGATGCCAAGGAGGAAGATGGGAGAGACTGTAAAGCAGTGGATGCCAATGCTGTCTGGGCCAGTCCGGAGCTATGAGAATAGTCCTTGAACGTTCGTCCCTGATCTTCACTAATACTCTGGGAAGAAGAGGAAGAGGAGGGAAGGCATACACTGATAGCAACGTCCAAGGGAAGGACAAAGCATCCACTTTCCAGGCTCTGCTTTGCTGCTGTCTGGTGCAAAAGAGAGGTAGCAGATGGTTGTCTGGGGAGGAGAAAAGATCCACCTGAGGAGTGTCCCAACATTGAATGATGATGTAAAAGACTGCTCTGTTCAGCTGCCCCTCGTGAGAATCCAGGGTTTGCCTGCTCAACTGGTCTGCCAAAACATTGAGCCTTCCTGAAAGAAACTGAGCTTGGAGATGCAGGTCCAGGGATGCTGCCATGGACCAAAGATTCATGCTTTGCCTGCACAGGGGGTAAGAGTGAGTCCCTTCCTGCTTGTTGATGTACCAGATGACCATGGTGTTGTCTGTCCTGACAAGCAGGGTCCCTGGAGAAAGAAGATACTTGAAAGCTAGTAAGGCCTGCTGAACTGCAATCAACTCTTTTAGATTTATGTGCAGATGTCTCTGCTGGGCATTCCAATGTCCCTGTATGCATCTGCCATCCAGGTGTGCTCCACAGACATAGTCCGATGTGTCTGTAGTCAGAACTTGAGTGACAAGAGATGTCCGAAAAGGCATGCTTTTGTTTTGTAGACAGGCTGTTGCCCACCACAAAAACTCCGCCTGCAGAGATGGAAGCAGAGGAATCATGATATCCAGGTCCTCTGTGTGTTGACACCAAATGTTCTTGAGGTACCATGGCAATTTCCTGTTATGCAGTCTTGCATATGGAATCATGAGAATACAAGATGCCATGAATCCGAGAGCTTGCAGGTATTTCCTTGAAGGGAGCTGGGAGAGACTTGCCAAGTCCTTGAAGTAAACTGAAAGAGTTGCCTGCTTCTCCTGGGTGAGCTATATCATCTGGGCGGCTGTGTTCAGACTTGCTCCCAGGAATGTTACTTCCTTGGATGGTACCATATTCGATTTTTCCACATTGAGAGTGTAACCCAGGGAAGACAGAAGAGTCTTTACGAATTCCAGATCCTTTAATAGCTGTTTCTGAGAGCTTGCTTGAATCAGACAGTCGTCCAAGTATGGGTAAATATGAATTTTCTTCTGCCTGCAAAAAGCAATGACTGGGGCCAGGCACTTTGTGAAAACTCTGAGAGCAGTAGAGAAGCCAAAGGGCTTCGAAACGAAGGTACTGCCTGCAACTTTCCCTGATAGGAATGTACAGATAAGCCTCTTTGAGGTCCAAGGTTACCAGCCAGGAATCCTTTTCTAGCAGTGGCAGCAACTGATGCAGAGTGAGCATTTTGAACTTTGGAATTACTAGAAAAGAGTTCAGAATGGAAAGATCCAAGATAGGATGCCAGGTGCCTTCTTTTTTTGAATCTAGGAAAAGCCTGGAATAAAATCCCTGGCCTACCTGCTGAGCAGGAACTGATTCTATTGCTCCCAGATGAGACAGAGACAAAATTTGTTTTTCTACTTCTGCCCTTTGGTTTGGAGGAATGTCCATGAATCCCTTGGGAGCTGGAAAGGTGCAGAAAGAAAACTTGTGCCCGTGGGACACCATTCTGAGCACCCATTTGTCATCTGTGATAGTGGCCCAGACATCTGCAAAAAGGGCCAACCTTCCCCCTAAAGGACTCTTCCGGCAAGCAAGAACAGGCAAAAGTTGTAAAAAGTTGTTGAGAGTGTTTTGTCTGACATGCAGGCTTGGAGCTTCCCCCTTTAGAAGTGGAAGCCTGCCAACGCCTAGACCTTTGAGGAGTAGCCCCCTGCCCCCTAGATGATTTGTAACCTCTAGTCCTGGAACGGTTCTGTCTGCTGCTATCAGGAAAGGTCCAACTCTTGGAAGGGTAATTCCTGCTAAAGCGAGGGGGTTGAACTTGCAGAAAATCCTTAGCAGTTTGCATGGACTTGGCCTTATCCTTCATCTTCTTTAGTACCTCCTCTGCTTTGCTGCCAAAAAACTGTCTTTATGCAAAGGTACATCCAAAAGCTTAGCCTTGACAGGTTCTGGAAGAGGCTGTTCTCTGAGCCAAGCATGCCTTCTAATAACAGATCCAGTAGCCACAGCCCTGCTGGAGGCCTCAAGGATGTCAAAACCACAATGTAAAGAATGCTTATTAACCAGACTGGCAGAATTCAGTAAATCCTGCATGTCTTTACTCTCTGCCAAAAGAGGTACACTTGTTATCCTAGACTTAATAGCCTCCAAGGTGTGCTGCTGGTACTTCAGCATATGAAAAAGACAATTAGTAGCCCTAATAGCTAGGGTGGCAGAGGTATAAACCTTCTTGCCCCACCTATCTAGGTTCCTAGACTCCCTGTCAGAGGGAACAGGATTCCTAGTCACAGTTGCCTTAACTCCTTTAGGGCCCTGAGAAATAACCTCTGGATCCGCCAACGGGTTCCTGAAAAGAAAAAGATGAGAATCAGGGACTCTGTAGTACCTGTCAGGTTTCCTGGGAGCAGGAGGAACCGAATTTGGAGACAAGGAATTTTCCAGAAAAACATCAATAACTTCCAACACAGGGGGGAATAGCAAGAGGCTTATGCTGAGGTAAATCCAGAAACACCCTCATCCGTTTCTTGGATTGGGGATAATCCTGACTTTCCCATTTAAAATATTCTCTGAGGGTATTTAAAATATCACCAAAAGAGAAATCGTCTGGAGGAGAGGCTGAAGGGATGGATTCCTCTGCATCTGAATCATCAAAAGGAGAAAAAGCTTGAGAAAATTCCTCTTCATCAGCAGAAATGCTGGAAGAATCACAACCTGAGCAGGACAAAACCTCAGGAGAAACATCCCTACTCCTTTTAGAAGGAGGAGGCTGAGAACCCCTAATAAGAGTCAACAAATCATTAGCCATTTTAACCATTTGGGATTGAGGGAAACGAGAAGAAGCTGGAGCCTGCCTTTTCACAGGCTTACGAATGGAAGACTTACCTGCCAGCCTGAAGGACTAGGGAGGTCTGGCAACCACTGAAGTTGCAGCAGAGGTTGAAGGAAAAAGTTTGCTGTCAGAATGCAAAACAGAGGCCTCGGACACTGGAGTCAGCGGCTCCGGCTCCAGCAGAAGAGGCGACCAGTGACAGGTCGGAAGGCAAAACAGAGGCCGAAGGCCTAAGGGACTCAGACTTAATCCAGGCCTGCGGTTGTACATCTGCGAACTGCAGGGACTGCAAAGGCGTCTCACTGGCTACCGCCTGACTGACGACCAACTTAACCTCATCCGAGGACTTAGCTCTCAGAGGCCTGTTGGGGTCCTTATCCTTGCACTTCTTCGGAACATCCGAAGCCTGAAGACCGGCGGACGCCATACCAACGAACTTAGGCCAAACTCCAAAATGCCTAGCCAAAATCTTAGCCCGACGACAGATAGTACACAGATTAAAGGAGGCACACAGATCACACTTGGGAATGTCGTGGTCAAAACCTAAACAAATAATGCAATAGGAATGAAAATCTCTATTGGGAATCTGCTTTCCACAGGTAAGGCAATTATTAACTTTTTCTGACATTCGTTAAGGCAAGAAAAGAGGATCCCCAATGGAGTACTTAGCTGTAGTAGACCTCAACTCTTGTAGTTGGAAACCAACAAAGGTAAACTACCGACCGGCACTTGTGCATGAAAAGCTTCTGCTTCAGGCTCCGCGGTCAGGAAGATTGAGGAAGTGACGTCGGCTGCCTCCTTTTGTATCGGACGCCTTGATGTCCTTTATAACAGACGGCAACCAACATCATTTTTACTTACCTTTGGTATTCTGGCCGACTGAGGGCTACCAGGAGTCGGATAACCCATTTGTTAGGACTGCAACAGTGAAACACGATGAACATCCACAGTTAGTACACTTCTCATTCCTATAGAATCTTCTACATCTAGTGTACCTACAAAGTGGCCATCTCTATTTTTTGCAAAGTGTATTTTATATTTAGAAGTTTATACAGGGTAGACATATGTCTGTAGTATATTTTAATGTAAAATAGTTCCTATACCAATTTTAACTAATCAACTGCTATCCAGCTTTATACATTTTTAATTGCGTGGAATTTTGGAATAAAATGTTCTGGGTAGTCATTTAAGGGACCCTTCTGTCAAACTGTTGTGTGCTACAGCACAGTGCAACTTACAAACAGGTGCTAGCAAGACATACTTCTAATGAGCTCTGGCAGGTGAATACCTTCAAATGAAGTGATTTATATATCCACTGCACAGCACAACCTATACACTAGTTCCTGGGTAACATAGTCACAAAAATATTTACAAGACTAAATATTCTGGTGGCAATCCCAATAACTGAACTAGTTCGCAGGTAACAAGGTCACAAAAATATTCAGAAGAATAAATATTCTGGTGGCAACCCCAATAACTGAAAGTAACGCTAGCCCAATGTTTCTTTAATTTGATTTAGCTGATGATATTGCTTATTGTACCCTAAAATATTCACATTAGTAATCATTTTTATTTTAGACTAAGAATTTTAGTGTAATTTTGTTAATTACTCCTTGTCTTTTCTAATAATACCTTTCCTCATCTGGTAAGTCATTTTGTTAAAGTAACCAGGCTCACAAAAGGTCTGGACAACCTAAGGAGCTATGGGTGTTGATTGGAAGTACACACCAAAGGTGCAATATGCTTGGATAAGTTTGCTTTCAGGCAGTGTCCTATCTTCAAATATGCTTTCTTAGATCAAACAGTGTCTGGCAGGGTCTACTGTGTGTGTGTGTGTGTGTGTGTGTGTGTGTGTGTGTGTGTGTGTGTGTGTGTGTGTGTGTGTGTGTGTGTGTGTGTGTGTGTGTGTGTGTGTGTGTGTGTGTGTGTGTGTCTATCTCTATCTGTATAATCTGACTCTTAGTTTAGGCTATTTTCTGTTATATGAAATACTTTTAATTTCATGTTATTCATTTCCTTCCCTTCCTATACTGCTTCAGTTTCTGTTTGTATGATTTATGCTTTCATTTTCTTCAGGAGTTTTTTATATCATTTTGGATGCCTTTTATTGTGCTTGATCTGGCAATATACTTTTGAATTAGTACTTTTATGGCTGAAAGTGTGTTTAACCTGATTTGTTATGTTAAACATTTTTTACGCAGACTTGGTAATATATTTTTGTTGAGGTGTGTATTTTTGTACTTGGTGGTGTTTAATGTTGATTTGCCTTTTTTTTTATTTATTTATTTATTTATTTTTTTTTGAGTACTTCTGTGTTTTAGTTGGATTTTGAATTATGTGAGGGAGTATGGAGTTGTGAATGAACATGAAGTCTATGTCACTTTCTCCTGTGCAGGAACAGAACAGATACACAGGTAAACATCAGTTTAAATGGTGTGTTTTCCTTTTCCATTTTTGATAGTTAAAAGAACAATAGAATGAGTTCTACACTGACCTCTTAAAAGAGCCCAATTTTCATTCTTATCCAATTCTGCAGGATGAAGTGCTGGTATAAATAAACACAGAAAGTTTTTTTTTTTTTGAAAATATTCTATTGTCCATGATCAGTACTTGCATTTTGCACATACGAGTTTTATGTTCAGGTCCCATGCAAGCAGAAGTATCTACAGTATCTATTACAGATGCTATCCATTTGGTATGAAAGGCAGCCCTTTGTTTAATGTGCTTGATCAGCTTCACTTAATAATTTAGAACTTAGATTTCTGACATTCCTGCTGTTTATTGGTGGTGCATTTCTTCTAATGTAGTAATGTTTACTTGTAGTTTTAAATGTCCTGATTGTCATTACCCTTGCTTTGAAAGTTCACAGTCTAATTTAATGGTGTGCTGTTCTGCAGTTGACTAGCTATTCTTAGATATGAACTCAGGGTTCTTGAATAGTTTGATGTGAACTCTACATTGGGAGAATCTTTCAGGATAATAAAATCAAGCACAGCAGAACCCTCCCTAGAAAACCTCAGCCAGCTATAAACACTTCTCTAACTATATCTACAGCTCCACCTTCAGCATATCTCTCAGCTGTCCAGATTTTTGCTTTATATTTTTGTCTGTTTCTAATAAAATTGTGGTTTTCTGGCAAGTCACTGGCAAATCATTGAGGATTGAGGACTGAGGTCAGAAAATAATGGCAGACAATTGAGTTTCAGACTTCATGTCCTTCAGAAAATTCATGTTAATGCAATACCTCTTACTCTATCAACCTTTTAAGTTTGTAAGAGCAATATTTAAAAAATGTCCCTGTTTTTGGTCCTTTGTCCCCTCATTATTTGTGGCTTTGTCCATATTTCTTATTCTAAGAGGTTGAGTGGCATGACCTTCAGTTAATTCCATATCCAAAATGAATCACCATTGGCTGTAAGCCTGTGCCCTGAAGGTCCACAAATTCTGCAGCTAATTCTAATAAGGTCCTGGTTATGAGTAATTCCATAGTTAGACAAACAGGCACGGCACTCACTAGGCTGGACAGGGGTACAACAGTGCTGTAACCTCTGTCAGCAAAATTACTGATATTACAGGGGCCCTTAAAGACCTCCATCAACCTAAATATAACTACAACCTTGCAGTGACCCATGTGGGCATGAAATGTTTAGGATGTTCTACCTTGTAGCAGATGCACAGAAATGAACAGTTGCGTAAGTAAACTTACTATAACAGTAGATTTTCTAATAGATTACTGTTGCAGTAGCCTAAGCTATATGGGTCCTAACCCATTGAGCTGCTAGTCTGACAAAGCTAAGGGCACCTTCCATGTGCTCCAGCTGTCAGGAGTTCAGGTGAAGCTCCCTAAAAGAGCAGATGGAGTGAAAAAAAGCTTCAGAACATTTTTTTAGCCTAAGCAATATTGGTAGATTTCCATAGCTTAGAGAAGAAAAAGAATGGGGGGGGGGGGGGGCAATAAACTAAGACACCAGGAGATCATGGAGAATGGTCCTAGCAAAACCTCCTCTGGACCTGGAAAAGGTTTCCAATTTGTAGTGCTTTGTAAAAGTGTGTAGAGGAGGACCATGTTGCTGCCTCTATAATACTTTGAGTACAACTCCTCCCCAGAAAGCCACAGAAGAAGCCAATACCCTTGTGGAGTGGGGCTGTAACCCTGTCTGAAAGTGTCTTACTATGGTCAGTATAACAAAAGGCAATAAAATGAGACAGCTACCTGGAACTAATCTGTTTTGACATGGGTTGTCCTTTTCTTTTACCATCATAAGAGAGCAGCTGATCAGCTTTCCTAAAGGTTTGAGTTTTGGGAGGTATCTGAGTTGCCTGTATACATCTACAGTGTGAAGGACCCTTTCTTCCATGTTGTGAGGTTAACAGACTTGCGTATGGTAAACTCTCAACACCACTTCAGGTATAAAGATAGGATTAATTTTCAAAGAGACTGTCCCTGTGGAAAACAAGGAAGACTGACTCATTATATGTGCTTGTAACTCAGACACTCTCCTAGCACATATTAAAGCAATGAGAAAACACACTTCTAAGAACCTCAATCCAGTCTGATAAGCTGGTTCAAATGGAGACAAAGTAAGCCTCTCAAGCACAAAGTTCCACTCCCAAGGATGTCACCTGTTTCCGAGGTGGATGAGTATGTAATACACTTTTCAAAAATAAATGAACAAAATAGCAGAAAATTGTCTTCTTTTTTAAATTAGACTTTGGGTACATATATATATTTTTTGTAATATAACTTTAAATTTTTAATTAGTTAATTGTTTATTTAATTGAAATGTGTATTTAAGGGTGTGTTTTTGTTGTATCAAGTATTCTGAGGAAGTCAGTTGATGAAAGCGGTAATAAAAGATTCTGTACGCTATTTTTTTGGAGCCTTTGGAGTATTTGGAGCATCTGGAGTTCATTGCTGGAAGCCACTATTTTCTGCTATTTTGTTCATTTATTTGTGTTGCTTGGCTATTTCACTTTTCAAAAATAGTTTAACTTCAGCCTTATTAGAAAAGGGGGAATCCAAGGGCAGACAAGCAGAAATGGCCGACAAATTTACCTTGACGGAGGAAGATGAAAGGCCATTGCACAGTAACTCACATAAACAAGAACCCAGCAGGGCCTGAAGAAGATCCTGCTTATTTGCCGGGCACCAATAAGAAAATCTTTTCCACTTACACATTTATGACTTTGTAGCAACAGGTTTTCTTGGGTCATTTAGTAACTGCTGTGGATCCACAACAAAAAAGGTGTCGAAATTAAAAATTCTATCATTTAGGCAGTCAGCTGAAGAGCTTCCAGACTGCGGTGTAACTTCTACTGTCTTGTGTGAGTAAATCTACTATATGGGGAAGCTTGTGGTAATTGCTCTTAGCCAGATTCAAGAGAAGGGATAACCACTATTGCCTTGGTCAAAAGGTAGTTACCACCACAATTTTGGAGAGTCCTTCCAAATCTTTAGAAGGACCCTGGATATCAGTGGAAATGAGGGAAAAGCACATCCTTGGGAATGAGAAAGCATCTGCCTTCCAGGCCTGTATGCAAGGAGTCATGGAGTAGCATTTCATCAGTTGTATGTTTTGAAGGGTGGCAAACAGATCTACTTGAGGTATTCCCCACAGCCGAATCAGTTCTTTGAAGACCCCAGGATGAAGCTTTCATTCATGATAGGGCAGAGGGGTCTGTCTTGGTCCTTCTGAGCTTGTCTTCTGCAATGAAGCTTTGCTCTGATGGAAATCATGAAGCCTAAAGAGTAAAACTGAGCTGAAGTGCTACATCCCACTCTACCATAGCAAGTCTGCAAAGAGGTTAAAATCTGGTACCCCCCCTATCTATGTACCATATCACTGTGGTGTCTGTGTATAGTTGCAAGGGTGATGTGGACACAGATGATTCAAGGCCTTCAAAGCACTGGTAACTGCCAACATCTCTCTGACTTTTATGTGCTTCTCTCTACAGGTTCCCAGATATCTTGCACATTTGTCCCATTTACTCCTTTTGAAACCACTACCCAATCCAAGTCTGAAGCATTTGTGGTGACTGACTGGAGGGGGATCAGAACCAGTGTCCCTCTTTACAAATCTTAGACTGATTTGAGATACCATTGCATTTTGCGTATATTTGTAGACTCACCAGATGAAGCATGAGAGTCATCAGTGCCATGTACCCCGTAATCCTGCATGAGAGTCATCAGTGCCATGTACCCCGTAATCCTGCATGAGAGTCATCAGTGCCATGTACCCCGTAATCCTGCATGAGAGTCATCAGTGCCATGTACCCCGTAATCCTGCATGAGAGTCATCAGTGCCATGTACCCTGTAATCCTGCATGAGAGTCATCAGTGCCATGTACCCCATAATCCTGACAAACTCCTTGCAGATACAGAGATTTGACTGGAGAAACTCAGGATGAAATGTTGAAACATGTCTAGTTTCTAAGGAGGAAGAAAGGCTCTTCCTAAGGCAGAGTCCAACAAACGCCCCATGAAAATCATTCTGTGAAAAGGACAGAAAGACAAAATGAAGACTTCTGAAAGCTGAGTTGAAAACTCAGACTGAGTACATGTTCCTGAACAGTGGCTAAGGACTCTATCGACAGCAGAAGAAATGCATCTACAAAGATAAGACAAACATTCAAATAAAGAAAAACGTGAGCACACTGAACTTTGCTGCAAGGAAAAATGGAGCTTGGCACTTTGCGACTACCCTCAATGCACCGGAAATTCCAATATGTAAAATGGAGAACTGATAATGCAAGCCAGTCATAACAAATCTTAAGAAATACCCAAAATGCTCAACAATGGGTTATGCGATGATGGACGCCCTTTAGATCAAACTTTACCATGTAAGCTAGATGGGTGGATCAGAGGTATAAGAGATTGAATAGATAACGTCTTGAACTTCAGAATCTTAACAAAAAGGTGGTTACCTGGTTAACTAATAGGATTATTACCTTCAGAATCTTGACAAAGAAGGTTTCATAGGTTCATAGGCTCATAGGTGTGCACTAGGCCAATGGCCCTGGAGCCTTTACAAGCCTAGCCCATAGGATTACCCTGGCATCCTGCCACCCGACCTTAGTTCCCAGTGCTTTGTCGAGTAGAGCCACTGGAGTGATCCTCGGGGTGAATTTTCTATTCCCCATCCATTCATCAATATTTCTCTTGAAAAGGGCCAGTGATGTGCTCTGTTTGACATGTATGGGAAGTCTATTCCACAGCATGGGCAGTCTCTGGGTTATGACCTTGTCCCTCCAGCTTGTTCTGTTGATTGTGGTAATGAGGTTGAGGTCTATGGAGTGTGTGGTGCGGAGGGATTGGGATTTCTTTAGATGTAGCATTTCTAACAGAGCTGGGACAGACAAGCAGAGACCACCTCTAAGTAGGCGATATGAGATGGAGAATAGTTGTAGTTTTTTGAGTCTGTCCATATAGGACAAGTGTTTAAGGCCTAGGATCTTCTTTGTGAGGTACTTTTGCGGCCTATCCAGTTGTTGCAAGTGTCTAGTGAGGTACATGCCAAATGAGGCATTGTACTCGATGACTGGCCTCATGAGGGAAGAGTAGAGGGAGACAATGACCTCTTTCTTCCTGGATGCAAAACCCTTAGTAATGAGATGTGCCACATAGAAGGACTTTCTGACCACACTGGCAATGTGGTGGTCAAAAGAGAGGTTGCTGTCAACCTGTTTTCCCAGATCTCTTATAATGCCTTCTGTGTTCAGTGGACTACCACTGATGTGGTAATTCAAGGGAACTGGGTTTTTCCCAAAGGGGATGACGACACATTTTTTGGCACTGAGCTTAAGGCCATGGTTCTGACACCAGTCGTTGGTCTCAATGAGGGCTTTCTGTAGGATATCAACATCACTTGGGGAGTTAATAATAACTTTCAACTTGCAATTGTCTGTGAACTTTGTCAGCCAGAGTGCCTTTGTGTTGGCCTGGACTTCAGGGAAGTAGATACCAAACAGAAGAGGACCCAGGACCGAAGTCTGTGGGACTCCACTCGTTTCTGGTCTGCAGTCTGATGTGGAGTTAGCTACTTCAAGGGAACTGGGTTTCCCAAACGGGATGAACACACATTTTTTGGCACTGAGCTTAAGGCTATGGTTCTGACACCAGTCGTTGGTCTCAATCAGGGCTTTCTGTAGGATATCAACATCACTTGGGGAGTTAATAATAACACCCAACTTGCAACTGTCTGCGAACTTTGTCAGCCAGAGTCCCTTCATGTTGGCCTGGGCTTCAGAGAAGTAGATACCAAACAGGAGAGGACCCAGGACCGAAGCCTGTGGAACTCCACTCGTGACTGGTCGGCAGTCTGACTTGGAGTCAGCTACTTTCACACTGTCGGTTCTATCTGTGGTCAGTTTGCAACTCACCTAGTGATACAGGGTTGATGCCTAGCTTAGTAAGTTTTTCGATGATTCCTGAGTAGGGAATGGTATCAAAGGCTTTGGCCAGATCAAGGTAAGCTGTATGAACCACCTTGCCATCATCCACAGCTCTATCATCCACAGCTCTGGTGACTGATTCAAAGAAGTCGACCAGGTTGAGCAGGCATGATCTACCCTTCATAAAACCAAACTGTGTGGGATCCAGAGTTTGTAGATTCCCTACATCCTTGTTTATTAGGTCCATGATGATGTGTTCAATAGCTTTGCATATCAGACTCATCAGGCTAGTGGGGCGATAGTTCCCAGGGTCTGTAGTTGCTCCTCCTTTGTGGAAAGGGATGACTGTAGCAGTGGGCCATTCTGTATGGACTAAGCCTGATGAGGCTGTGATTGAATGGGGCACACAGATCCACACACATCCTCTTACCAATTTTACCAAGAGAACAGATAAATGTGTGCGAGTCACTGATGTCAGACCATACACTTTTTGAAGTAATAGATGTTATGGACATAAATTTACATGACCAATCTGCATGTACAATAATTACAAAGGATGGTTTTACATGGATAAATTTTTTATCAAATAATGAAATACATATGTCCTTGATTAGTAAAGGTTTTTCCTTTGTACCTAGTTCCAAACAAGACATTGCCAAGGTTCTTACCAACCTAAAATTATTCATAAGGCAATTAAATTTAAAACTGTTTTTCCATGACAAGCAGAAAAATGTTTGCACCCAACAAGTGTCTCTAAAAAGGAAAAGCACCTTTATCCCTCCCACGAATAACACCATTGCCACATTTGATACCTTATGTGAAAAATAATTATGTAGGCTCTTCTTGAATGTGACAAATGTTTATGACAATTTAACATTAGGTGAGAAAAAGGTCTTAAAAGAACTGAATGTGAAGAATCAGGTCAGAGACATGAAATCTGACAAAGATGGGGGGGCAGTCATTATGGGTTACCACGACTACGTGTTCAAAATATATGAGTTGCTAAATGACAGCTCTACATATGAGAGAATTTCCATCAATAAAATGACAAGAGATTATGCTAAAATTGATTGGGTACTTCATGACTTCTTAACCCCAGAGTTATTAGATCCTAGTGAATTCAATATTTTGAGTGTGGATTCTCCTGTGATTCCCCACACCTTTGGGATCCCGAAGATCCACAAAGACCTACTAAACCCAACTTTTAGACCAACTGTCGCAGTGACAGGGTCAAAGACTGAACCCACTGCAGTGTACATTGATTTTTGGTGCAAACCTGTACTGAATTGTTTCAAACGTAGTTTAAAAGATTCATGGCATTGTTTAGAAACCCTCAGAGACAATGTCATTAGAGATGAATTTTTATTTGTTACAGTTGATGTAGATGTAATGAACTTGTTTACAGCCATTCCACACAAGGAAGGGTTAACATTATTTGAAGAAGCTCTGAAGGGAAAAGAAGGTACTCACAGTGTTAAAAGGTGTTTATTAGTTCAACTTATGGAAAGAGTATTGAACAATAACTTTTTACTATTCGAGGGAGAGCTCTTTCATCAGACATCAGGTGCAGCCATGGCAGCCAAGTGTGTACTGATATACGCTAACCTGGTGTTGGCTCAATGGGAGCAAAAATGGATGTTTCAATCTACTTTTTCAACAAAACTGTAATTTGGCTAAGATTTTTGGATGATATACTCACCTCTGGAGAGGTACAGAAAATGAGTTGCTGGAATTTGTAGATTACTTGAGTTTAACAACATTTTTTAAAGTTTACTTACAAGATAGGTAAAGATAGTATAGAATTTTTGGATATATTATTGAGGTGGGATGGAATCAACAAGAAATTAAACTCAAGAGTATACAGAAAAGAAACATACTCAAACACATTCCTTCACTTTAACAGCTGTCATCCCATGCACCAAAAGAAAAGTATAGTGAAAGGTCAAATGGTGAGGATATTGAGATTGACAAATGATGATAGTGACTTTAAGAACGAGATGTACACTTTAATAGGTATGTTTAAAGATGGGGATTACCCCGCTAAACTTTTGATTAGAACAAGGAATTATATTCTAAAGAAAAGAAATGACAGATTAATTTCTATTCTATCCACTGATCATGGAAAGGGACCTCAACTGATAGTATTTTGGTACTTCCTTACAATACTAAAACCTTAAAAATTAGAACCATTGTTAACAACACATGGGACTTAGTTTTTTGCCCAGAATTTAAAAACATTTTGGGTTCTACACCAAGAGTTACTTTCACTAGGTGAGCAAATCTTAAAAATTTACTAGAAAAACACAAAAGTAATCGAGGGTTGATTTCTAAAATGTCTAAATGTAATATGTGTAGAGCCTGTAAACATGTCAATTCTGGTCTATATGTGGCAATTGATAGTTATCCTCGTATAATCCTGTAGCCTGGAAACTGCAATTGTAATACCAAGATGGTAGTTTACATGGCTACTTGTATGTCTTGCTCAGCTTTCTACATGGGTAAAACCACTAGAAAACTGAAGGAAACAAAAAGAAAGAAAGTGCATGACTTATTCACTCTGAGAAGTGTACTAGCTTTAACAAGTTCCTGTTTTTTATCATTGATAGGGTGACTGACTATGGTAGAGGTGGGAACAAGAAATTACATTTGGAGAAACTTGAAATGGAATGGCAATACAGGATGAATGCCACAGTGTACCCGGGCATTAACAAGAATGTATCATTAAGTTTTGTTTTTAAAATAAGAGTTACGCAGATTTGATTTTATTACATAAACTATTTAGTATTTATTGGTGTTTTTTAAAATAGTCGTGTTTCAACATTGATTTTTAACAAGGGAAAATTAATCTTATAAACTAACAACATTCATTAATACATGTAATATATTTGTAATATGGTTTTATTATGTTTAGCAGCATGAAATACCTAATATATGAGTGGTTAATGATGTTTACATGTGACGTTACTTCCTGTATTTAATAGGACAGCTGATTTACTATGGTACTCTGAAGAAGCCCTGAGGTAGCAGAGTGAAAGCGCTTAGTCACTTATAATAAAGTTCTTCTATTTCTAGTGTGGACGCATCCTTGTTGGTAGCGTTTTTATTACTTTTTTTTAATTAGTTATTTGCATTCGCTCTATTGAGCGGTTTTCTTTCATTTCACACAGGTGAGGTGCCAGTTCATTCTGTAGTTCATGTAGAACACAGCCAGGGATATTGTCAGGTTCCATAGAAGCTGTATTCGTGGCCTTGGACATTGCTGTTTTAACCTGTGCAGCAGTACTACTGGGTGCCTGGCAATCTACTGGTATTGTGATTGGTCCTTTGGTGGGGAGAGAGGGGTAAAGTTGATAATCAATTTGTAGGCCAGTATACTGGCAATATCTGTTGGCTCGGTATAGGAGGTACCATTGTGCAGTAGCTCAGAGCAAATCTGGGTATTGCTGTGAAGATTCTTTACATAACTATAGAAGGCCTTGTGTTTGTCTTTACTATCTGCTGCAATTCTGTTTTCATAGCTAGCTTTAGAGGATTTGATGAGGGATCTCAACTTTATGTTGAGGTTGATAAGGGAGTTTTTCCAGTCTTGGGACTTCACTTTATTCCGCATCAGTTTCCTCCTTCTGTTGTAGAGTTTGTTTATGGCAGGGGACCACCAGATTGGCTTCCTTTTTTTGGAGGAGAGTATCTTGGTTCTACTGGGTATGGTGAGATCCATGCATTTGTGTATGTGTTTGTACAGTGCATTGGTGTATGATTCAGTGGTCATGCAACTATTTTCCATTTGCATGGGTGCCTTGAAGTTAGCCACCTCTGTTTTTAGGAGCCCAAAGTTAGCTTTGGAAACATTTTTCATGGTGGTTACCTTTGTGGGGGTGGGGTGGGGGTGAGGGGGATGTGGATTACCATGGTGATTAGTTTGTGGTCAGATCTAACCAGGGAGGAGTTGACTGTTGGGGTAGAGCAAAGGTCACCCATGTTAGTAATGACCAGGTCAAGGATGTTGCTACCTCTAGTGAGGGTAAGAACGAGCTGATCCAGGGCATTGGAATTAATGAATTCCAGGAAATGTTGGGCAAGTGCATTGGTACATGAGTAGTTTTCCCGGTTAATGGAGGAATAGTTGAAGTCACCCAGTATGAGAGTGTTAGGTTGGACCCTAATATTCTCCAGGGTGCTTAGGAATGTGGAGTGTGAGTCTTGGGACATGGCTGGAGACCTATAACAGGCTACGACCTGAATCGCTGTCTTACCCTATGTTAGCTGCACCTGAAGTATCTCTGATGCGTTATGTTGGGCTACCAGTCTGGAGGTGTGCGCATCCTTTATGAATATGGAAATACCAACTCTTTTGGAGCTTCGGTCCAAGTTCTGGGGCCGAAAGGTGTGGAATGAGGTATAGCCTGGTAGTGCAGGGGTGCTTTCTGCTGCCTTGAATCAGGTCTTTGTTACAGCACAAATGTCGATGTTCTCCATTTTAAGGAGTGCTTCGAGCGAGTGCATTTTGAGATTTAGACTTCTAGCATTGAGCAGCATGACAGTACAGTTTTGTACTTACCATAAATGTAGATGTTCGAGTGTTCACCCCGCTGCAGTCATCACACTTGGGTTATCCTGTCGTCAGGCGGTCCCGCAGTTGGCCGGATTTCCAAAGTCTTGGTCCGATGTCGGTTGCTGTCACCTCATCCCTGACGTCAGTGCACCAGGGGTACATATATTGCAACCAACGCCATTTTCTTCAGTTTTTCTTGCCCCAGATGTCAGGTGTCCTCAAAAAGGTGAATGATCCAAATTAGTACCAAAAGGTGAGAACACTGTACAAACACAAAAACCCTTCAGCTATAAGCAAATACTTCAGTAAGGCATAGCAAAGATTTAGCCAGTAGATCAGAGGGGTTGGAGGGAGGGTAACCTGGACTGCAGCAGGGTGAACACTCGAACATCTACATTTATGGTAGGTACAAAACTGTACTATGTTCATCGTGTTACCCTGCTGCAGTCATCACACTTGGGTTGAGTCCCAAAGCTAAGGAAGGGTGGAGGCATCATAGAGGGTTAGTGGAGGCAATGAGGCCCTGCAGAACTGCAGTGGCGAAGCCTGCCCTAGACTTAGAATAAAGAGGTTAGTGATAGTGTTTGGTGAAGGTGTGTACAGAACTCCAAGTTGCAGCTTCTAAACTTTCCTTGGTAGGAACCCCCCTGAGAAAGGCTGTAGAGGTAGCTGTTGCCCTAGTAGAGTGGGATCTAATGGTAGGAGGAACTGGTTTCCCATGATGGGTATAGCAGAATCGTATGCAATGGCCTATCCATTTAGAAATGGTTTGCTTGGATATGGCCTTCCCTTGAGAAGCTGTAGCATAGGAAACAAAGAGCTGGTCAGTTTTTCTGAAAGCCTTAGTTTTATCCAAGTAGTATCGAAGCTGCCTGTGAATGTCCAAGGAATGCAGGAGTCTCTCACCTTTGTTCTGTGGATTGGGGAAGAAAGTGGGTAGATGGATGGTTTGATTTAAAGCTACACTGGAAACCACCTTAGGCATGAAGGAAGGATTAGTTTGTAGAGAAACTCTGTCTTGATGAAAAATGAGGAAAGGTTCCACTGCCATAAGTGCCTATAATTCTGAAACTCTCCTAGCAGAAGTTATTGACAGGAGCAGGGCAGTCTTCCAAGAAAGGAACTGAAGGTCTGCAGAAAAAGCTGGTTCAAAGGGAGGAAGCGTTAGTTTTTCCAGAACAAAGTTGAGGTCCCATGTTGGTGTAGGAGCTCTTCTAGGTGGTCTAATGTTTTTTGCCCCTCTGAGGAACTGCCTTAGGAGTGGATTTGAAAATAAAAGTGGATTCATGTCGTAGTGAGCTGAAATAGCTGAAGCATGGATTTTAATTGAGGAGAAGGAAAGTCCTTTATGCAACATCTCAGCTAGATACTGCAGAATGTGAGGCATATGAGGCTGAGTTGTGTCTTGGCCTTTAGCTTGGTTCCAAGCAGAAAACCTTTTCAATTTGTCCGAGTAAGCCTTCCAGGTGCTTGGCCTCCTGGCTTCTAGAATAACATCCAGTACTGCTTGTGAAAGAGGGGCTGGTTGGATGCTTAATTGATTTGCCATGCAGCTAGGTTTAAGGTTTTGATCTGGCTGTGTAGAATCTGCTTGTCTTGTTGCGTGAGTAAATGAGGTATTTGAGGAAATATCCATGGTGGGCTGTGAGCCATATTCTTCAATAGCGGGTATCAGTGCTGGTGTGGCCAGTCTGGGGCTATGAGAATCAGTCGTGGTTTCTCCTTTTTGACCTTCAAAAGAACCTTTGTGAGAAGAGGTAATGGAGGAAAGACATATGCTGTCAGGTTTTTCCAACTGAAGGAGAGAGCGTCCACTTTCCAAGCTTGATGGTGGAATGTCCTTGTACAAAATTTTGTCAGTTGGTAGTTGTGAGGACTGGCAAACAGGTCTATATTTGGTAGGCCCCATCTTTGAGTTATCATTGCAAATATTTGTGGGTCTAGCTTCCACTCATGGGGATCTTTGATGTTTCTGCTTAGGTCGTCTGCCAATGTGTTTTTCTGTCCTGGCAGGAAGTGAGCTTGTAACTGGACTTGGTAGGCCAGAGCTGTGTTCCATAAGATTAGTGCTTGCCTGCAAAGAGGGTAGGAATGTGTGCCCCCTTGTTTGTTTATGTACCACATTACTGTGGTGTTGTCCGTCTTTATTGCCAGTTGTCCAGGCTGTAGTAGATCCTTGAAGGCTGTCAGAGCTTTCTGTACAGCTAGCATCTCTTTTTGGTTTATGTGCAGTTTTCTTTGTTCTGCAGTCCATAGGCCTTGAATGCATTGACCTGCCATATGTGCCCCCCCAGGCATAGTCTGAAGCATCTGTTGTGATAGTTTGCCTGGGTGGGGGCAAGGTGAAAGGCTGACCCTTGTTGAGGTGACATGCCTGTGCCCACCATAGAAATTCCTGTTGAAGGCAGGGAATGAGAGATATCACTGTGTCCAAGCTGTGGCTGTGTTGAGACCATACGCTTTTTAGGTACCATTGTAATTTCCTCATATGCAGTTTTGCAAATGGTATTATCAGAATGCAAGATGCCATGAAGCCCAAAGCCTGCAGAATTTTTCTTGCAGTTAATTGGGTCTTTGTTGCCATTGTCTTGAAATATTGAGTCAGTTGTAATTGCTTGTCTGGTGTAAGATGAGCCTTCTGGGCCATCGTGTCTAAGCTGGCACCCAGGAATGTCATTTTTTGTGAGGGTACTAGTTTTGACTTCTTTTTGTTTACTGTGTACCCCAGACAATTTAGTAGATGCTTTACAAAAGCCAGATGTTGTAAGAGAATGTCTTTTCTTTCTGCTTGGATGAGGCAGTCGTCCAGGTATGGATATATTTGAATTCCTCTTTGTCTGAAGTATGCAATTACTGGTGCCAGGCATTTTGTGAATACTCTGGGTGCAGTAGATAAGCCAAAGGGCAGTGCAGAGAATTGATAATGTGTTGAACCTGCAATGAAACGGAGGTATCTTCTGCAACTTTGTCTGATAGGGACATGCAAGTATGCCTCCTTGAGGTCCAACGTTACCAGCCATGCTTCCTTGCCCAACATGGGAAGTAGCTGCTGTAGTGTTAGCATCTTGAATTTGGGAACTTGTAAGTAAGTGTTTAGAATTGAAAGGTCCAGAATTGGTCTCCAAGCATTTTCTTTTCTGGGTACTAGGAAGAGTCTTGAGTAAAATCCTTGGCCTTGCTCTTGAGTTGGTACCCTTTGAATGGCTCTCATGGCCATGAGAGCTGTAATTTGTTTTTGAGCCTCTGCCCTTTGATTTTGTGGCAGGTTTGGCATTCCTCTTTTTATTGGCAAGGTGTGAAAGTGGAATCTGTATCCTCGTAAAATTATGTCTAGGACCCATTTGTCCTTTGTGACCATGTGCCAGTTGTCTGCAAAAAGTGCTAGTTTTCCCCCCAGGGGGGCTGTCAAAAGAGCTTTGTTTGGCCAGCTGAGGTGCAAGTCATTGAGTTTGCCTTCTGGTGGGTTGAGACCAGTCTTCTCCTCCCTTCTGGGTTGGAGTGCCCCATTGGCGAGATTTATACTGAGCTTGTGGTTGTCCTCTACCTCTTGGGTGCCTGTATATACCCCCTCTGAGGCCTGTCAGTGGCTGGAAAGGACCAAGTTTTTGTTGGCCAGTTTCTGCTGAAGCGAGAGGGTTGCACCTGTAGGAAATCTTTGACTGTCTGCATTGATTTTGCCTTATCTTCCATTTTCTTTAAAACTTCTTCTGCTTTAACACCAAAAAGAACATCCTGCTGTAAGGGAGCATCTAGTAGTTTTGCTTTAACATGATCAGGCAGACTTTGTTCCTTTAACCAGGCATGCCTACGTATAACTGAACCAGTGACAGCTGCTCTGCAGGAGGCCTCTAAAGAATCAAACCCACATTGTAAGGTATGTTTGCCCACCTGCTCGGTGGCGTGCAACAAATCCTGTACTTCTTTCAATTCAGGTTGTTGAGGTAGGGTGGTTATCTTTTGTTTTAACTGAGAGATCAGAAATTGCTGATACTTAAGCATATGAAATTGACAGTTTAGAGCTCTCATAGCTAAAGTGGCTGAGGTGTAAACCTTTTCCCCCCATCTGTTTAGTGCTCTTGAATCTCTCTCAGAAGGTACTGGATTTTTAGCCATGGAAGCTTTAGCCCCCTTGGGACCCTGGGTGATGGTCTCTGGGTCAGCTACTGGGCTTTTGTAAAGAAATTTGTGGGAATCAGGAACTCTGTAGTATCTGTCAGGCTTGGCCGGGGCAGGAGGCAGAGAGTCAGGGTTGAAACTGGATTCTAAATAGACATCATCCACAATGTCCAAAACAGGAGGGATGGCTAGAGGTCTGTGTTGGGGGAGTAAAAGAAACTCTCTGAGCCTTTTCTTGGAATCAGAGTAATCCTGACCTTCCCAGTGAAAATGTTCCCTCATAGTGTGTAAAGTTTCCCCAAAAGAGTAATCTTCTGGAGGGGAAGCTGAGGGAATAGAGTCCTCAGTATCAGAATCTTCATAAGGAGAGAAGGAATAGTCTTGGTCCTCAGAGGAATCCGAAGAAATAGACAGTTGTTCAGAGGAAGCAGATTCTTCCTCTTGTCTAGGCCTTTTGTCAGGAGGAGGCTGAGAACCCCTGATAAGAGAAATCAAATCTTCAGCCATCTTGAGCATTTGTTTCTTAGGCATAGGGCCTTGAACAGGAGACTGAAGTGAAGCCTTTTTCGATTTGGAAGGAGTTTTCAACTTGGAAAACGTTTTGACTGTAAGAGTCGTCGGTCTGAAAACGCCTTCAGAAGGCGATGGTGTTTCAGAAACACCGACGTCTTTGGAGGGTAAATCGTCGGTAGGGCCTGAAGTAAAAGGCTACGTCGGCCTAGTACATTCCGTCAAAATATCCGTAGCGGTCTCGGGTTCCTGAACTGCGGTAGTCAGAGGCTGCGTCAGAGCCTCACTGATAACCGGAGAACCAGAGACCGGATCAACCGAGGCCTCGGAATCGGGCTTAGGCCTGGGCTGTCGATCCTTATCCCTGCGCTTTTTGTGCACGCCGGTAGTAGGTAGCTCCAACAGCATGTTATAATTAAATTTTCTGCCAAAAAAGTGTTGTGCGAAATCAAATCGTCTTTTAATAGTACGTTTATTAAATCTAGCACAAAAACGACAAGAAGTGACGTCGTGATCAGGGCCTAGGCAAGGTATGCAATAAGAATGAAAATCCTTATGAGGTATTTGCTTCCCACAAGAAATACAATTGTTAACTTTTTCTGACATCGGTCTGAGGCAAGAAAAGTTTCCCCAATGGGGTACTTTACTTTATAGAAGACTTCGGTCTGAAATTCAAATTCGAAAATCTCAGGAGTCAGCCGACCGGCACTTGCGAACTGCTTCTGCTTCAGGCACCGCGCGGCAAGAAAGACTGAAGAAAATGGTGTCGGTTGCAATATATGTACCCCTGGCACACTGACGTCAGCGATGAGGCGACAGCAACCGATGTCGGACCAAGACTTTGGAAATCCAGCCGACTCTGGGACCGCCTGACGACAGGATAACCCAAGTGTGATGACTGCAGCAGGGTAACATGATGAACATCCTCAGATTGCATTTGTTTGTAGCTGTTATGGTGGTAATTTGGTCTTTGGAACACCGCCTAAAAAAAGGCACTACAGGCTTGGCAAGAGTCTTGGGCAGTACCTGGAAGCCCAGGGGTGGCAGAAGCAGGCCATCTCTGGCAAAGCATCGTGGTCTGTCAATCATGTCATCCCAGGCAGAGAGATACTGGATCCCCTCAGAATGACACCAGAAACTTAGTCAATTGTTGAAATCAATAATTTTCTGCTTGTACTGTGGTATCATTCTGGGTGATGGTAGGATGCTGCTCAGGGCTAGGATCATACCTGCCTGGGCTACATAATTCAAGAGCTCCTCCATGTCTCTTTTTATGTAGTCCAGGGGGTATGTCTCAGGTCATTCACACCCACATGTACAATGACAGAGCCATACTTGTACCTGTTGTTGAGGGACATGAGTGCATGCATCATGTGGTGGATCCTGTCACCTGACAGGCAGTGGACTGTTACTTTCTCCTTATTCAACCTAGTGAGTGGGACATCCATGTGCCTCACTATCGAGTCAACTATGACTAGTGTGCTGGGCATGATGTTTTTCCTTAGGGGCTTTGGTTGAGTGGCACACTGTTTAGGAGAGTTGTGTCTTGTGATTAGTGTTGTGTTGTGGTGGTGGTGGACGTCTCTGCTGTTTAGGTAGGATTTTTACTGAGAGCCTCCACAAAGGTGGGTGTGTGGTCTGTTTTTTTATGTGAAGACAGTGCTAGTGTATGTTCTGGAGGGCTATGTGTTCCATGCGATGTGGTGCAAGTGTTGACCTTCTCTTCTTGACCAGCTATTCCGGTCTTGGCTGTAGAATGCGTGGCTTCCAATTTGGATATATAAGTGCATCTCTCACAAGTCTGAGTGTTGGGAGGTAAGAGGAGAGGGTTGTTGGTGTACATGAGGCAGTTGCTGCATTGCCTCAGGATGCCCAATTTCACCAGGTTAATAAGAGAAAGCACAGGAAACTGACCTTCAGACATGCCTGGAGGGGTGGGCATTAATAATAAGTACTGGAGCTCTTTCCTTGTAGAATGTTTAGTACTTGTAGCACTTTTGTGTGCTACAATAATTACTACAAGATGTCTGGTAAAGTGCTACACTAATAAGCTAGTATAAGTGCAGGAGAGGAGAGAACTAGCAGATCTAAGTGAAAAATTGAAGAGCAGTGTTCGACACCTCTCAGAAGCTTACAAACAGTCCTGGATACTGCAAATCTGCATCTGGACTAGACTAGCTACAGGAGAGGCAGGAAACAAGCGCAAACACGGGCTTTTAGACCAGAAAGTTGAAAGAGATGAAAAAACTGCCCAAACGGCCAGTAAACTACAATTTCTGGGCCAGAGACCACTCTTGTGGTAGATAGGCTACCTAGTGCTTACCACTCCCACTGATAAGCTAGAAGGATTCCCTCCAACACAGAAAGGCTTGGGGGGCTCAGAAGCTTACAAACAGTCCTGGATACAGCAAATCTGCATTTGGACTAGACTAGACTAGTTACAGGAAAGACAGGAAGCAAGCTTAGAATTTTTATTTATTTATTTTTTTTACAGAAAAGCAGCTAAAACAGCACTAAAAACAATTCAATGGCAGTTGAGTGTGTAGCAATATTAAAGAAAGTACAGTTTAAATAAATGCAATGTATTCACTGTATTCTGAGCTGAATTCAATTATTGTTTTATTCAACTCTGAAGAGTTAAAAAGTGCCAAAAAATATAATTAGCAGCTGAGAAGCACACTCAGGCAGAACACAAGCAGATTCTAGCTGTGTTTTTTTTTTTTTAGTAAAATGGAAGGGGAGAAAGGCGAAACAGAAGAACTGGTTAAAACATAACTGCTTATGGGGACGATTTTACCTACCTTTCAATCATCTGGCAAACATTAGCAGCAAACATGCACAGAAGTTCCTTAACTTTGTAAATGGCAATTCCCTTTACAAGATAGTCCCTTCACCCACTAAAGATGCAACCCTACTTGACCTAGTCCTTACTAACCTATCCTGTGCCCATGCTTCTCATGTGTCCCTGCCTCCCTGGTACAGTTCAACCACCAGGCAGTCATATTCTTCCTCAAAATCCATGCCATTAAGCTTAAGAATTCAGGAATATTTAGGGTCTATTCTAAAACCATCTATGTAGTATTTGCTGACAGTATCAAAAATGACAACTGAGATAAATGCTTACCTGGCACCCAAAACAATACCATTACCTGACACCCAAAACAATACCATTGCATATATTTCTAAATTCTGCTCTCTTCTAGGCAGCAGCACTGTGATAACTGTCCCTATCTGTTTTACATAAGTACTATGGCAAGTGTCAAAACAAAAGTACGGTGAAGCTTTCATATCAACAACTTTACAGTAAAAAGAACAGATATGTTGCTCTTTAAAAGGCTTCTCTTGCTAAGTATAAGAATGGACTTACGACAGATGAAATAAACCTTAAACGTTATGTACAAGGCAGGTATGAACTTCAAAATTGCCGTTACCATCAAAGAAAATTACAAGGTTTTCTTTACAGTGGTGGCTGGTGACCTCAAATCAATGGGGGGCTGCAGGAGACAGCTGAATGGGTGGGGTCAATGGGAAGGGGTGTGGCCAACTAGAAAGGGGAGGAGCTATGCTCAAAACCACAAAAACTAACTAAATACACTGCCCTGGGTGCCAAACCGTCATTATGAGAGTCCAATCAAGACAAAATGAAGTGTAGAAGAATAAAAATATTTCAATGCATTGGCTGCATGACAGCTTACTTAATATCTAGAGGGAAACAAAAAGGTTGTGAGGCATGAACAAATAAATTACTTTTTAAATACATTAATGGAATGCCAGTCAAAATCAAGTATAAGAAAAACAAGCAGCACTCAACTCAAACCACTTCTTGCACTGCAGTTCTAATTATAATTTATATTCAGCTTTATTAAAGTACTAAGTAACATGCTGAAAGTAGAAATCTCTGATGCCCCCACTTGTAAAAATGTTTCTTATCCAAAAAAAGACCTGCTGCCTGACAACTATCTACTTGTTTCATGGGGAAAACATGATCAAAGTAAAAAATGAAAAGCAAACAAGAAATAAGCTCAAGATACATTGCTTAAAAGGGTTACTGTACAGGTTATGGACCACATGATTGGCATTCTGTTTAGTTTACGGGTAAAGCCTGCAGAGATGACTGGAAGTCTCCAAGTGTAATGAGCTTCTTAAAATAATGTAATCTGTCCTTTATTACAAATACTGTCATATGCATTTCAATACCCAAGGCTTATACATTATCTAGTTAAGTATTCTCTACATGGCAACAACAGAAAAGCTTTCAATGTTGGTAATTCTTTAACAGTATGCTTATTAAAGCTTACTTGCATCTTACGATCTCAGCCAAGCTTACCTGATGGTCATTAAAGTATTGCTACTTAAAAACAGAGCAACAGGCACTTTGAGTAATAAGCATAAATCAACAGTACAAAAAATATGACAGAAACCAGACCATTCTGCAAAAATCAAGGACAGATGAAAAGCCACTCTAGTACTTGTGTCTACCTTGGATGGGGGGGGGGATACTCTGCACATTTACACTGCATAACTACTCCTTGCCTTGCTTCGACACATCCAGAGTCACTACATGGGGGAGTGGGGTGCAACAAGTATGCCACAATTTGAAATGTCTCTGGCTGACTGTGATGGCCCTGACACATTTGTCATACCTCTCAACCTCAGAGCAAGAAATCTGGACAAAGCCATACAAAGAAGTGGGACAAAGGCCCAAAAATAAGGACAATTTTTAAATATTGCTCTTATAAACTTAGAAAGATAATAGAATAGGTCTTGCATTAGTATGAACTTTCTGAATGGTATGAAATCTGAAACTCAAATGATTGTCATTATTTTCTAACTTCAGTCTTTAATGATTTGTCACTAATTTGCCAAAAAAAAAACACAATTTTATGAAAAATGGACCAAAATGTGATGTAAAAATATAAAATAGCCACACAATACAGCTGGGAACCTGTCAAAGAAGGGACACTTTAATATTAGTACTGCTAACTTGAGCAGCTGACAAAATAAAATAATCTACATGCATTTCTGAAATAACTGTAATAATAGATTACTTTTATTTCTTAACTGTAACCCCTCCATGTTTTCTTCCAAAATTGCTATTTTGCAGAGGGATTATTAGGGGGAAGAGCAACATTTTGAGCCAAAAATCAGGGACAGTTGAGAGGTTTGGCTATGCCTAATTCTATAAAGCAATTTATTTGCATGTACCTCTCAACCTGTTAATGCAATAAATCTGGACAAGGTCAAATATATTGGGGGAACATATAAACAGTACTAAAAATTGCTCTTGTATAAACTGAGACAGTTGATAGAACAACAGGTCTTACTTTAGCATGCATTTTTCTGAAGGTTATGAAGTCTGAAACTCAGTGTGTCACTATTTAGTGACTTCATTCCTAAATGATTTGCCAGAAAAACACAAATTTTATGAGGAACAAACCAAATATAAGAAGCAAAAATCTATTCAGTCTTTGAAAATCTGGACAGTTGGGAGGTATAGTTCGGCTGGGGCTGTCTTTAAGTTTGCCGCCCTTCCCCCTCACAAAATCAAGGTCGAATGGAGCCTCCCCCTGCAGCCATTCCAATGATCCATTACTTGACTATTTCACTCCATTTACCATAAACACTAATGTGCATACTGATTTACTTTTATGATGATTTGGACTTTATTTGAAAGTTTTATTTTGCATTTTACAGCACAAACACTAAGACATCTGCTAAACAAACATAGCATTAAAACTTCTATGCCCTTGAAACTCACATTCATTGAAACAGCATTGAAACCCACATTCAAAGAAAATACATTTTACCAGTGGCAGAACTGCCCAATTCAGAACATCTTTCCAGCAAACAATGAAACAAAATGCATGCACCCATAATGACAAAACTGCCCAGTTCAGAACATTTCCATCATAAAAGTCTACTCAAACTTCTACAGTCCACCATTATCAGTAAATATGCACAATTCTACAGTCCACCATTATCAGTAAATATGCACAATCTCTGAAGAAGTAAAAATGTCATCTAAATAATTCCACATTAAATAAATCTGTAACTAATGAAGAGGTTGCTGCTAGCAAACACCTTTATATTTCATGGTTTCATCGAAAAATAAAGTGTCTGATGCCCCTGAGGAATAAATTGCCTATATTACATTAAAAATGATAAGATAGTAATATTGCAATCGGAAATGGATAGCAAACTGATAACAGGCTCATAGTTAGTATCTTAACTTTTTCAGTACGGCAGCATTCACCCCTTGTGGGAGTAGAACCAACAACCTTCTGCATCAAAAGCAAGTACACAACCTGTTGTGCTATTAACAATGCAAGCTGACTTAGCGTAAGCAGCACTAAACTTCTCTTCCCCTGCAGCTCTCTGCTCCTTGTAAAATCTACTCAATACTCAACTGCATCTCAGCTTCGCAGCACAAGAAATCTGGAAAAAGCCAAATTTATTGGGGGGGGGGGGGGGGTCACAAGCCCAAAAACCAGGGACACATTAAACATTGCTTGTATAATCTTGGAAAGTTGCTAGAATAAAATGCTGTGTTACCATCATAAATTTTACTGCCAAGGTCCCTGTGCAAAAGAGTCAGAGCAACATACCACTATGCCAAATCAGCTGCTTTGTGAAAGAAAATACTGTGTTACCACCATACATTTTACTACCAATGTCCCTGTGCAAAACAGTCAGAGCAACATACCACTATGCCAAATCACCTGCTTTGTGAAAGAAAAATGCTGTGTTACCACCATACATTTTACTGCCAAGGTCCCTGTGCAAAACAGTCAGAGCAACATACCACTACGCCAAATCAGCTGCTTTGTGAAAGAGCGGAAAACTGAAACTTAAATGGCCATCATTTAATGAATTCAGTTCTCACCATAGCTGTCGACCTCTTAGCACAAAACACCAGGACAAACCCAGTAATGAGGGAATACAGCCCTCAAACATATTCAGTGAATTCAGTTCTTGCCATAGCTGTCAACCTTAGCACAAAAAAACTGAACAAAGCCAATAATAGGGTAATACAGTCCCAAAAAAAGGACAAATTTCAAATATTCATCTTATAAACTTAGAAAATTGCTAGAATAAAAGGTTGTGTTACTATGTATTTTCTGAAGAATATGAAGTCTGAAATTCAAATGCCTGTCAATTTTACTTCTGACGGAACAAAAACAGTTTTCAGCAGAGGCCCAGGGAGAAATATTGCAGACACATGTCTTTGTAAAATGGCAGGACACCAGAGCAAATCCACACAAACACAGGGATGAGATGCAGACTCCACACAGAGGGCACCCCAGCCAAGAATCAAACCAGAAAACCTATAGCTGTGAGGCAACAATGCTACCACTGCACCATCAAATATGTAAGGAATTAAACATTCAGAAACCTGAAGTCTGAAATTCAAATGCCTGTCAATTTTATTTAACATTTGTTAATCAGGACAGTCTGACTTGGAACAAAAAAACAATTTTCAGCAGAGGCCCAGGAAGAAATAATGCAGACATGTCTTTGTAACATGGGAGGACACAAAAGCAAACCCACACAAACACAGGGAGAAGATGCAGACACCACACAGAAGGCACCCCAGCCAAGAATCAAACCTGAGAACCTGCAGCTGTGAGGCAACAATGCTACCACTGCACCATCAAATATCAAGCATTGCAACATTTAGAAACCACAGATATTATGAGGAACAGATCAGATCAAATATGAGGCAAAAATCTGCAATTGTTTTTACAAATGGTGGTGGGTAGGGAATTCAGGTCCTTAACACCTATATACAAAGTACAGGGTTCAAGCCTGAGGTATTCCCTACCACACCACCATGAGTTTGTTGTAGCCACCAGTATATAGCAAGTGGGGCATTTATACACACACACACACACACACACACACACACACCTTACCTTCCGTTCCATTGTGCGATGTAGATCCCATAGCTGTAGATTCCATTAAATCCATAGCTGGCGCATTACATCCGAGCACATCCACCACCATGCGAGATCCCCGACAAGACTCCCAGAGCACATCCACCATGAGAGATCCCCGATGAGACTCCCGACTGCCGATGTTGCAGTCCGAGTCTGATCCGTTTCCAATTACAGTCTATGCAGTTAAAACTGCATAGACTTCTGGGAGCTCTGCTCTTACATGTTTCCCAGTCCGGACTGCTGCTGAAACAGTCTGTGCATGCTCCAGACTGTCTCAGCCGCTGTCCGGACTAGTGCGCATGCGTGAAAGTCCACAAATTTTTAATTTTTTTTTTATATCTTTTATTTTCTTTATTTTACAGCTGGGGGGGGGGCTGCAGTCTGGCAGTCCAATAGCACGGGCCGCCCCTGTTTCTTTAGCTATAGCAGAGAGGAATAGAAGTAAATCTGAAAATAGCTATGAGCCTATACTAAAAGGCACCACCAACACAAATCTTGAAGCTACTGCTAACATTCTTGCTGACTGACAGATTCAGATCAGATTTTACTTTGCCCACTCAAGCCATTGCTCTCCCCCAGACTGATCTCCTAGTAACCCCCCCCCCTCCAAAAATCAGCCTGGATCAAGTCTAATCAGCCCTGTTCATAATCCAGAACACCAAACAAACTCAATGGTCTTTTTTTAAATACCTTTATTTATCACTTGTGACATAGGCAAACTTACATTTATATAAAAGTAATCAAACCATATTAACAAGTTCACATTTACAAATATACATCACATATATTGTTATATATCTTACAGTCTTAACAGTGTTACATAACTTATTCAGTTCCTGCTTTCTCTTAAACCTCATTCCTCCTCCAAAACATTTTTCTGCATGTATTTCCACAACTTCCATTTTTATACTACCCTTTTCTAAAGATCCCACTTCCTGTTCTTTTATCTCTGTTACAATATTCACTACTTCAAATATAGTCAGTTTAGATTTTTACTTCCATTTTCTAGTTAAACGTAACAAAGCCTTACTATGTCTAAGCAATTCAGATCCTGTATCCCAACTCACAACATCATTTCCTTAACTACACTCATCTGGCTTGCCTAGATGGGAACAAGTCTGCCAGCTCATTACATTCTCTAAACATATGTTCCCATTTAACTCTTTCTTCTCCATCACACCGCCAATATTTGACATCTATCTGAGGAAAAATTCATTAGCATCTGCCTGGAGTATAAAATAATCTATGCAAACACTTCCATGCAAAAATTGTAAATATTCTACACATTGTTGCATATTTGGGAGTTATACATATGCACACCCCCCCGGTTTCTTTTTTAATTGCATGTCTGCTCTCCCTTCCCAGTATTTTCTGAGCTCTTCTGATTGATTTCTTGGGAGCACTTCTCCAAGGGCCTCTGCTGAAAATTGGCTTTGTTCCAAGTCAGACTTTCCCGGTAAACAAATGATAAATAAAATAGATGTCTATAGTTACTGTGCAATATTTTATAAGCTGTACTAATTATCCCCTTTTTAACAGCAGCTTCTGTTCCAGATTCAATGAAAAACTCAACCAGTGCATGTTCTTCATTTAGGTTTCCCTATCCCTTTCTCCTTGTCTACACTCTATCAATCCTTTAGGGGGAAGGCAATTACTAGCCTGCAATCCAAATGCTTTCTTGGCCACTTCTATTTCATTTTCTTCTCTAATTATTTGTTCCCAATGCCTTTGTTTCTTTGCCAGCTTCCTTCAGTAAATTCCAACCCCCTGTCTAGTCTCTGTACCCCTGATAGGAGTCATCCCTATCAGCAGAATATCCTTTCTCCATTCCTGTGTTGGCGTACTTCCTAGTATACTTTCTGCTACATTATGAATATAATACTCTGTATGACCATTGTTCAAAATCCATTCTTTCCTTATTTCTTGGAATTGCCCCCCCCCCCACTTTTTCATCATCATCCTTTTCCACTTTGAACTGTAGCGTTCTGCTTGTGTTATATATAACAGCCTTAACAGCGTAGTTCTAAAATAAACCTTCGAACCAGGTAATCCTAAACCTAGGAAATAACATGTCTCAAGGTAATCCCCAAATACCAGCAGGACTGGAAGAAATAAACAAGTAATCTTAGAAGCAATCTTAAGAATGTTTATTAAAAACATTAAGCACTTTCGTCCCTATAAAGGGACTTAATCAGAACTGCCAGAAAATAACTGAATCATAAACAAATTAGTTGATCACATGGCACAGACTGATGAATAGCATTAAAAATCTAAGATCACTTGTTTATTTCTTTCTAGCCCTACTGATATTTGGGTATTACCTTGAGACATTTCCGTTCTTAGTTTTATTACTCAAGGTTTCTCTGTGTTTTTTTTTTTTGTTCACTGTTCGATTTACAGAGATTTTCCAATGTCTTCACAGGAGCTTTTCAACTTTGCTGTGACAAGCCCCAGCTGTAGCCATAGTGATGGTAAGCTACCATTACATCAAGAGGAGGAAGGGAAAGCTTTTACTTCTCTGTCTGGCAAACTTACTGATCTTATCGATCTTCTAACTCCAGTAGTGGCTAATCTGCAACTTAAGGGTGTTTCCTTTCCATCTACCTGTAGGGTCCAACAGCCCACGAGTTCTCTACAAACAACCCAGTATCAACATTCAGATGGTTTCGTCAAGGAACGCGTTTATCATGGCCTGAGAAGGAAGAGAATCCTAACTGGAAGGCAGCAGAAACACCACGAGAAAATAATGCGTATTTACTCAGAGATTTAGCAACTTCATCAGAATAACCACATTTAAATACAGTTATGAAAAATTAGCACTTAAATATTTAACAAATCAGCTAACAGTTCTAATTCAGTCTGTAAAACACATTTAATTAATGACAATTTTGTATGTAAACCAGCCAGTATTAACAAGTTTGCTGTTTTTAAAAAAACACTTTAAACAGATGCTTTCATTAATATCAGAATATTTATCTGCTTGCAACTTAACTTGCCAGAAAGTTTCTCTTTTAAGAATTTTGTTGTTGTAATTACCTCCCCTCAAATATTTTGGAACTAACTCTAGGACAGAAAAAAACTTTTTAAAAGACTTACATAAAGTGAAATGCTTAAATAGTGCATTGTTTGTGTCTCTTTTCTTTATAGACTATGTGTTACTTTTTTCTAACACTAACTTCCTTGTTGTCATTCCTATACAAAATGAGTAACAACAGGATCATATAGCAGCATACTCTGTGCCTGTGCTGTTGCAAAGTGTCCTTCTACTTTGATACTTCTATCCATATGGGGCAGCATAATGGAAGGGCCTTCCCAAATGTAACTGCAACTAGTGCAAAAAATTTAAACATTCCTAGATTTTTATCAGTATGAATAGAACTAACACATGTATAATCAGTCTCTAGAAATTGCTTAATGGATCTAGCTTTTTAAAATAAAAGCCTGGTTGTTCACCTATTTTCTGACTTAGTTCAATATTCCCTTTAAGAATATACCAGTTATTCTGTAACATTTTCCTGATGTTACTGTCATCAACTGTCATAAGTAAACAGAAACTGTTTCTGTAATTTATGCCGTCATTCTTATCTGAAACATTCTTGCTAGTCAGCCCTGCACGTAATATAAGAAGAAAGACAGTTTTCTCTTTTAGATGTAATCTCTTCTGCTGTTCTTTGCAGTTCATTTCTGTCATAGTCTCTGTCTGCAAATAACCTAACACTGTCTTCAAGACCTTCCAAAAACCTGCCTGACTAGTTGTGAGCTGAGACATTCTGATCATCTGCCTGCTAGGTATGTTCTTTTTCGTAAAGGGTGGATGTGCACTAGTCTTACACAAGTAATTGTTTAAAAAAAAAATCTTTCCTAAAAAATCTTACTGCTAAAAGTTTTATTTGTGTTATTCCAGCAACTCGGCATGTAAAAATCTACTGCCAATCATTAGCAGACCGGAGTTCCGCTGTGGCGACCCCTAACTGGGAAAAGCCGAAAAACACAACATTCCAACAAATAGATATATTCAAAAAAATGTAGTTTAGTACCTACATCACCTAAGGTAAAAGCCAGAAAGTTACTACTTAAATTAACATTTTTCATAAATTCCAGCACATCTTCTTCCACAGTATCAGTTATGAAAAACAGGTCATCCACAAATCTTTTATATATTTTCACATGCTGTATATAAAAAAGGGAAGACTTTGTAAACACTGGGTCTCCCACCAGCTCATAATCAGATTGGCAAAGGATGAGGCAACAGTAGCACCCATAGATGCACCCTGTTTTGATGGAAAAAAACACTTACTAAACATAAAAAAATTTTTTACATCATTAGCTCCAAATTTTTTTACAACATTAGCTCCATTAATTGACAAATCATGCCAATGGTGTTGGAATTGTATTCACTGAACTTAGTTAAGAATAACTGCAGGAATTCCAAGCCTTGTTCTTGAGGTAAACAAGTGTATAAAGATTTTAAATTTAAAGTAAACATAGTCACTATTTCAGTTTCCAACACTGTCTTATTCAGACAGTCTAAAAAAATGCCAAGAATCTTTGATACAGCTCTTTAAATTTTGAACTAACGGGTTAAGAAAAAAAAATCTAAAAAATAGATATATGCTCTGTAATGCTGTCTTTTGCAGCAACAATAAGCCTGAAACGTATTGGAAATTTTCCACTGTGCAACGTGGGTATCCCAAATAAAACAACAACCTTTGGATGTTCTACATGTGAAAACTGAAAAACTCCATGGGATATCAAAGAATTCATAAGTAAATCATATAAAACATAAATGAAAGGATATCTAGTCTTGATTTGTAACATAGTAATATTTTCATATTCAGCTGGATTGTTTAACATAGACTCAATAGTCTGAATGTATTCACTTTGATACATAAAAATAAGCCCCCCATCTTTATCTGCACACAAAGCGCAGATCTGACCTATTACTAAGTTTATACAGAGCAGACCTTTCAGAATGACTTAACAACTCTTAGAAAGTTTTTTCTTATTCATATTTCAAATGTCTTTTTCACTTACATCATAAAATGTAGAAATAGTATTAGTTTTAAAAAGAACACTAGCCTTAGTACTGGCTTGGTCAAACATATAAAGTAAAACCAGTTTTCTACAAAATTATTTTAAATTAGTCAAAGTTTGACTTACATCAGCTCTCCTAGAAGGCACAAAGGTCAAACCTTTGCCCAACAAGCCAAGCTGTACTTCATTAAAACTTTCAGTAGTAAAATTATAACTATTGTCTCCCAGTTTAACAAAATAAGCTGACATATTTTGAAAGAAACAGCCAGTATAGTATTCAATTCCTGTTCCAAGCTTGTCCTCTCCCGCTACATCTGTTGGCAAACCCCCTCCAGTTCCTGGAGCAGTTGTGATGGTCCTGGAAGGTTTCTGACATCATCTGGTTGGTCAACTGCCTGTTTGCAATCTTCTCTGACCTCCTCACTGGTTCTGGGGCTAAAAAAGAGTCACTGTCATTCGCCCCAGGCAAAGGAGGAAATTCTGAAGAGTTTGAAATGAAATTAAATTGGTCCATAGATTAGTACTAAGCTAACTGCCCTTGTGAGCTATTTTAAGCTTAGCCAATTATCCCTTGTGAGACTCAAACCCTGCACCTTGTGTTTGTAAGGCAAACACCTTAACCATTAGGCCACCTTCCCACCCTTTGTAAGCAGGCCCATTTTAAATATACCAGATGAAGTAGAAAGACAAGAAATAGTATGAGTTTTAAATCGTTGTGAATAAATACAAATTATTTTACTTGTGGAGGTTTTTGCTGCCTTCCAGTGAATGTTCTTTTTTGTTACAAGTTTGTTTCTACATTCTGTGGAGTGTTTTGGTTTTAAGGAAGAGAACCCATTCACAATTCACTGAGGGACAGTGAAATTGCTGAATGTATTTTTACTATGGATTCTGACATTTCATCCCAAGTCATTTTTCCAGTGGATTTACCAAGTCTGCTATGACTTCCTGAGTAAGTGGAACTTTTAAAAATCAGTTAAGACTTTTGAAAAGAAACCATCTAAGTTTAAAAACTTTGCAGTTGGACATTGCATATCTCAATGAATGTTATTAGTAGGAGATGCATTCCTAATGGGCTCAGAGTATGGAAATTTCAAATGGACTTGTAGGAGATAATGAATTTTTACAAGAATTATTGTCTGTTTTTGATAATTGTGGTTTAAACATTATGAATACACTTATTAAGTTTAATGAAAAAGAAATGAATAGACTTTGAGGAAATTAATTTACTCGATAAGTCGCTTAAACAGGATTTGTTATATGAATTCCACCGTAATGATTATTGTGTTGTGTTTGATAATGTTAATAAATACTTGGAAAACGGCAAGGCTAATAAAAATAATTAGCTTATTAGGCATGAATTAGCCTACTCTGAGGGAAGAGCATATCCAGTGCCTCTGGTCAAAAATACACTATAACAGGCTGCTGGGGGATGGGACCATATTGTGGATCCCATTACTGACATGGCACATGTTATTCATCATAAAGATTTTTACAGTGAAGAGAACGCTGAAGTAGACCATGTAGATTTTTTAGATTCAGTGGAACTGCCTCCTCTCTGACAGTCTGAGAGGATAGCCCAGAGGGCGAACCACCAGAACAGCTGTTATCAGGAAGGAGGGGGATATAGACGACCATCACTGAATTATTACACAAACATTGCCACCAAAAAGCACAGTTGTTAGATGTGTCATATACTGAATTATTTTTTTTACTTCTCACTCTGATACTGTAGTAGAAACCCATAATTTATTTTCAGAATGTATTGGATAAGCCTGTGGAGTATGAACATAAAGATTTCAAGATTTTTAATTACAGCCATTTGCCTGTAGAAGAAAAACATTTTAATCTATTTAGTAGGGGATTTACGTTTGTTCACACATTTCACTATGACATTACAGATTTACTAGTGGATTTAAAATTGTTTGTAAGGAAATCAAATTTAAAGGTTATGCTTCATGGTATGACCAATGTACACACTCAAGTTGGTAGGTTTGTCAGTACTTTTAATCCCCCTTTACATTCTACCTTGCAACTCTATGAAAAACATTACAAAAAGGACTTAAGAAAGATGGTCCAACAGGCCCATTTTAAATATACCAGCAATTTAAATAAAGAGGAAACGATATTAATGAAAGATTTGATTAACAATCGTGATTTAAGAATAATGAAACCTGATTAGGGGGTTGGGGTGGCCATTATGGATTCTATTGATTACTTGTCCAAAATGTATTAAGTCCTAAACAATGAATTTTAATGTACTGAAGTTTTAAGGAATGAGAATAATATTGCTTATTATAAGATAGATTTATTTTTTAAAGGACCTTTTTGATCAGGGTGCAATTGAATATACTTTATATAGGTTCTTAAAGGTTGATTACCCAGTGATACCAGCTATATTTGGCATCCCTAAGGTTGACGAGAAACTTGCAGACACCCATTTACGCCCCACTGTATCAGTGGCAGGATCCAAGACCCACCCCTTAGCACTCTACACTGATGGTAACCTCAAAATTCTTTTCAATAAATATACTTATAGTTTATGTGATTCATGGGATTATTTAAGACATATGCAGCAAAAAATTTATAATGATGAATGTTTTTTGGTTACAGTAGATGCAGTTGATTTATCTTCCTGTATACACCATCCCAATGGATTCAAGTAGTTTAGAGAGGCATGTGCAAACTGTGAGGATGCACATACTAGGGAAGTTAATATATTAGCAGATTTTATGGAAACAGTTCTTTTTAATAATTTTCTTTACTACGAAGATGAATATTTCAAACAAATACCTGCTGTAGCGATGAGGCCAGCTTGTGCCCCCTTCTGTGCCAATATTGTCCTTTGGCACTAGGAGCAGAACTTCATTTTTAAATCTGAATACATGAAATATATTGTTACTTACTTGCGTTTTAGGCGATACATTTATAGTAAGCCAGGGTAGTATATCTGAGCTCAAGAATTTTATTTATTTTTTTTAATACAACTACAATCTTCTTAAAACTTACATTTTCCCACTCCAGTGAGATAATTAATTACTTAGATATTACTTTGGTTAAAGATGTAGATAAACAAAGTTGCATTTCTTTACTTTATAGAAAACCTACTTACTCCAATACTTTTTTACACTATACTAGTAACCATCTGCTTTCACAGAAAAAAAAAGTCTTGTGAAAGGTCAAATGGTATCTATTTCTAGAATAGTGTCAGAAAATTACCAGTTTTTGTTAGGAAAATAATAAGTTAATTAAAATGTTTACCAAAAGAGGTTACCCATTCAAAATGTTAAACAACATTAAAGATGAAGATTGTCAAAAGCGACTAGATAATTTTATCCTTTATTGGGTAAAGATTTCTAGAATATAGTGAGCACACATACCAAGTCGATTAACTATGAGCAGACCATGTTAATTAAATATGGCCCTTGTAGTAATGCCATTAAACAAGTGCTTGTTAATAACTGGAAACTCATTGAACATGATGTGTTTATAAGAGGCACCTAAATGTATCCACTAGTCAAATAAAATCACCTAAATGGATATTAAAATGTGGATCTTGCTCACAACGTAAACATATTTATGTTGGTCAAACTTTAAAAACTAAAACGTTGTCAAGATGAATTTAAACTATGTCAAACCTGTGACTGTAACCTCACCACAGTGATATACTTTGCTTAATTCAGACACAAGCTTTGGTGCCCACACAATAATTTGTTTTTATTTTTTGCCTGGAACAAGTTTTACCAAACCTCAGAGGAGGAGCATGGGAGCACAGGCTAGAATATTGGGCACTGCTTTGGCAGCTAAGATTAGAAGCTAGGTTGCCTCCAGGTTTAAATGACATGATCTTATTGAGTACTGTATTAAAGATGCAGGTTTCAAAGCTGTAATATTTAACATTATTATTTAATAACTTTCAGCATTGGGACTGGATATTGTATTTATGAACCTATGAACCTATGAACATAATATATGGTGGAGGATGTATATTTTTAATACATTTTTTACTATTTTTTATTATTTTTGTGTTGATAGGTTGTAACTTTAAATGACTTATCAATTAGTTGATTTTAATGCTATTTGTCAGTATGTGTCATGTGGTCATCTAATTTGTTTATTTAAATGTGGATTCAATTATTTTCTGCAGTTCTGATGATGTCCCATGTTTAGGGACGGAAGCACTTATGTTTTTAATAAACATTCCTAGGATTACTTCTTAGATTACTTGTTTATTTTTTTTCCAGCCCTGATGACATTTGGGGATTACCTTGAGACATTTTGGTTCTTAGTTTCATTACTCAAGGTTTCCCCGTTTTTTTTTTGTTCATAATCTTAAACCTCCTTGTTCTGTTGGGAGGATTGTCGTATTCCAATTGTCCCTTGCACTCTTCCCCTCCCAAATAAAATCATTCAACACTTTATTAATTACTGTCTACATCTTTTCCTCTGGTTAATAAAAAATATGATTGACCTGTATATAAAACTAAAGAAAATAAAACATTGCTACAGCTTGCATATTGCTCTCCATATCCTTAGGCAACAGATTTCAGTTTCTCAATTTTTGTATTATGTTTTTAATTTTGTATTATTTTTGTTCATTCTTTTCCTGCATATCCTTAGCTGCCATGACTGAATCATTTTTGATACATACTGCTAAATTCTTAATTTTATCATGTGCCCACAAATATGGGTATTGTTGGACCAATTCATGTGTAAGTACACAGTTTATAACTATAATCTTTATCTTCATTAATTTTATACCCAGAAAAAACCCGGAACCATCTCAGGAACCATCTCAGAATATTCCACAACACTGAGATGTTCTTTTCTGATTTCATCAGGTACAAGATATCATCTGCAAATAAAGCCAATTTTTGAACACCATACCAATTATATCCTTGAATTTCTGAATTCTTTATTTTCTTTGCCAGTTGTTCTAGATATAATGCAAATAACAAAGGGGGAAGAGGACACACCTCCTACTTCCTCTGTTCAGATACAACTTATCAGAAAGGAAACACCCACTTTTATTTTTGCCTCTGATCCCTCATATAGCCTTCTAATTAACCTTATTTTGTATCACAAAATGCAAATGCTTCCATTGCTCTTCTCATAAAATCCCAGTTTACTCTGACAAATGCTTTTTCTGCATCGAGACCCATCAATAAAAGTGGTATTTTCTTATATTTCACCCCTCTGGATCATCATTGTTCTATTAATGCCGTCAAATGTTTACCTCCCCTCCATAAAACCATCTTGATCAATATCTATCAACTTTTGGCATCACGTTTGCCATTCTTTTAGCCATTAAAGACATAGACACTTTATAATCAAAGTTTTAAATTAAAATGGGCCTATATGAGCTGGATAAAATAGACCTTTACACTCCCTTTACGTATTATAGCCACCACAGCTTTTTTTCCAGAATGCTGGTGCCTCCCTCCCTTTTAAAATACTGTTAAACAAAACCTTGTACATCTATATCACTTTCTTCCCTCTTAAATTCCAAACTTCCATCAGAATACCATCTATTCCTGGAGACTTTCCTGTAGATTAATTATACATCACCAATTTATCTCATTTCCTCCTATCTTCACTGATAATTGTTTAGCCTCATTTATCTCTAAACTTAGCATATTTAAGTATTCCATAAATACTTCCATTTATACTTTCTTTTGATTCCCCTACTTCTCTGTTTTATACAAAGTTTCATAAAATTTCTGAAATTTCTCTAATATCGCTACAGGATTCCAAGTCTAGTCCAGTTATTGTACCTTGGGGAATAATATGCAAATTCCATCTGAGTTCCTGCTTCTGAATTCACATCTTTCATACCAAGTATTTTCATAAAAACTCTTCAGAAATCTACCCTCTTTTATTATATTTTCCCTTCTAGACCCCCCAGATACATATGTATTGTTGAAAATGAAATACCAGTCCCAAGGACAAGAAATATTCCCTGCTGAAAGCCGATTTTATTATCCCAAAATTTGTTTAAGCTCCAAAACAGCAGTTTTAGGTTGGACATAAACAGTAGCTCCTTACTACTATAATTCTGCAGTTATCTTTTCCCTCTTCTATCACTACTGGAACTCCTCTAGCAATTATATTCTACAGAATATCCATCCTGAAATTCTTTCTTTATCAAATTCAAATGCTGAGTTCTTTCCAAATGTGTCTCCTGTAACACTGATGTTTGCACTCTGCATTTCTTAATATAATTAAGATTTTTTTAATTCTACATCTGTGAGACCATTCACATTCCAAGACAATATGGAAAGTATTGACATTATAGTAAGAAGTCATTATTCCCACCTATTATGCATGTTAGCTTTTTTAAATGTCTATTTCCAGATTTTGTGATGCATGTACTCATTAAAGTTTGTCAGTTTAATCCTTTATACAGTTTTTTCTTATCAACATTAGAACCTATGCCACATTTTACAAGACTTTTTGTTTTAATAAAAACCAATAAACAAAAAAAACACCCCCAGAACATCTCCTTAACATATTATCTTAATATAAACACACATAACTATGAAGCTCTTCAAATAATGAAGTTTAACCCTCCTAATAGGAACATTTGTGCTAAATAGACAAGCTGCTAACACAGGCCCTAGCTAAACTGACATTGAGGTTATTAGTGCCAAGATGCATGTTATTGCCTGTGTATCTACTTACAGAAATTGGCGCTTGTTCTTTTCTTTTATCTTTATCCTCCCCTCCCCAGATGTTAAAATTACTTGCATATTTTCAGAAATCATTAACTTTTAGCCTTGAAGAAACTGGTGTTCCGCCTTTTATTGTCCTATTATCACCTTGCCTCCTTGAAAAAGTAAGAGAAAAAAGAAAAATGTAAGTCCTCTGTTACAGCCTGAAAGACAAACTGAAACATTTATTGCTAAAGGAAAACTTTTTATTACATCTGGTGTTCTCATATTTACTTGTTTCCACTTAAAACTTGTTATTAGATTATGCCAAGAATTTTAATCCATTCACCTATGCAACAGTAAGACAAAACATAGCTCTCTATATATTATGAACTTTGTACTTTTACATCCCATCTCTCATCTCAACAACCCACAATTACAGCCTATTAAATTAAACTTTTGTCTAGCTGTTAGTCTATTTTTGCACTGCAATACCTATATTTATTAATGCTAAAAAAGAGAAAATGAAAAAAAAACATATGTTTAATAACTTTATCACTTACAAGAACTAATAATACTTTATTGTGAAGTTTGCAGTTTATATTTTGAAAAGTTTCATAGAAATATTTTTAAGAAATTAAATCATTTTACTTAGTTAACCTTTTTCCTTCATCCTCCCCGCCCTCCAGAGTCCTTCCAAACATTAATGACATGAAGTGAGGCAAATGCCTTTCAGTTCTTCAGAAGTTTAACAAAGTCAACATAAGTCCACTCACTCATTCCACTTATTCTTATATAGCCATAGTTCACAAATGCAATTGATGCTTTATAGTCTCACACTTATTCACTAATTTCTGTGTCGCTGATCTTTTTCCTGTTCATCTCCATCTCCCATTTCCAGATTCTGGTTTGGTTTGATTGTGCTCCTGATTTTTTCAGTAAACTCTTGGGTTTTTCTCTGTCTGTCAAGCATTTTCCTTTGAAACAGCAGAAAAAGGTTTCAGTGGCAAAGTCTGTCTGTGTGCTTTACTATCAAAAGAATGAGAAACACAGTCCATTTCTGCTTCTTGGCTCATTTTTTTGTTGTTGTTGGACAGGCTTTTGCATTCCCCCCCTTCATTTGTTCTGCATCAAAAATGACTGATAATCCAAGAAATACTATTCAGAAGACAGCTGGATACAGCAGCTGGAATCTCACACCTGCCTCTTGTCATTCCCTGATTACTATAATACATTTGTTTCTCCTCTGCCTGGTGTACACCAATCATTTTTCACAAACACTCTGCTTTCTCCAGCTTTTAATACTTTCCCCTTTTACCACAGTTTGCATCTTTACTAATAAGGGTCTTGGTTGTTTTCTCGTGGCCATATTTGGAACATACATATGGTTATCCCTTTCAATTAACAGTTCCTGCTGTGGAATACCAGTCTAGTTGCTTATCTGTGCCTTCATAAAATTAATACTGTATGCACCTTCCAGTTTCTCTGGTACAGTAGAAAATCTCAGATTTTTCCTACATGTTCTGTCCTCTAATTTTACCATTTTATGAAACATCCCTTCCTGATCAGTCTTATACTCAGCCAGTTTTTTCTTCATTTCAACCTCTGATTTTTGCAGTTGTATCAGCTCATTTTAATATCTGTTTAGGGTCTTCCATTTTTCCAGCCTTTCATTATTCATGGTGATATACTTCTTCAGTGTTTTGTTTATTTTAATCAGCTCTGAGCACATTTAACTCATTGTTCCTCTATTTTACTGTAAGCTATGCCCTGCACCAAAGCTGCAGCTTGAAGTGCTTTTTGCTGAACAGCTGCAGAATTCTTTCCACCCAGTGTTTTCTCTTCAGCTTTTCTAGTTGATTTTCTTTCAGGCTCTCTTAGATTTTTCTTGTATTTATTAGTCAATAATTAAATTTTACTCAAGCTGTCAATATCTCTGTCTGCAGTTTCTGTTTTCACACTGGTACTTGTTCATTTTTCTATTAAATTATAGTTATTTTACTTATTTGATGACCTTGAGTGACTTATTCAGTATTTATTGTTATCTGTAACATTCCGAGGCGTTGTCACTGGACACTATGTGAACTTGTGTTTTTGACAGTTTTTTTTAGTTTTCCTTTTATTCACTTCATACCTCCTCCACAGACTTTTTATTGCATATATATGAGAGAAAACACTATACCGGGTACCACACAATAACGTCTTTATTTAAACAAAGTAAAAAGGAGAGGTGAGCACTTTCGCAACCTTCGTTGCTTCATCAGACAAAGAATTAACTGTTCAACTGCTTGTTTTATATCACTGTCAACAAGCAGTTGAACAGTTAATTCTTTGTCTGATGAAGCAACGAAAGCGCCACCTCCTTTTTACTTTGTTTAAATAAAGACGTTATTGTGTGGTACCTGGTATAGTGTTTTCTCTCATATACTTCTCTTTTTATATACTGGGTTTTACCTGTAAGCCGTTTTGCTTTTCGTTTATTAGTTTATTTTTATTGCATATGCCTACCTCTTCCTTCAGCTTTGCATGCCCATACCTTATCTTGTATATATATATATATATATATATATATATATATATATATATCTGTTTCCTAAAAAGATCTACTACTTTTCTAGTTTTTGAATCGCCATCTTATTTACTTCATGCCTCCTCCACAGACTTTTTATTGCATCTGCCTACCTCTTCCTTCAACTTTACATGCCCATACCTTATCTTGTCTATATCATTCTGATTTCTAAAAAGTTCTACTACTTCTCTACTTTTTGAATTGCCATCTTGCCCTCTGTTTTGTACTCCCCTGTCATCACTTCTACTCTTCTCTCCTCTAACCAACTGCTTCACTCATATAGGCATAAACACTTTATAACAATGCCCAGCAATGTGCAGAGCTAATAATAAATGACATCACACACTCAGATCAAATTTACTTACAGATACATTTAGCTCTAACCCCCCCACCACATTCCTAGATCTCATACCTGCATATCAAGGATACTCTGCCGAAAATTGACAAATTTATTATAGATCTGGGTATGTTAACAATGAGCAAACTTTTGATCAACACATTTCAGCTATGGTTAATAAATCATTCTACTTAGCACATGTCATATTCCAACATTTGTCCCTCATTAGACAAGCCAATGAAAACAGTCCCTAGTTCAACTTGAAAAGCCACAGATATTACTGACAATAAAATATGAAAGCCTAAGCACCCTACGCTACCCACACAGACTAAAGACCTTCTTTTTACATTGTATTTTCTGCAGACTCTTGCATGGTGACTTACGCCTGGCTTTTCATGATACAAAAGAGTCCACCCTTTTTGATCGCCTTAACCTCCATAAACCAGTGGTATTAAGAATGTCTGCACCAACATCTTAGCTTTCATCATCACATTAACAACATTTGCTAGTACAGTATATATTTTCCCCCTGTGCACCCCATGCCTTTGGAACAGATTCTGTCTGTATATCAAGGATAACCAGGATACTCTTCTATCTAGATGTGATAAATGGATGAGCAATCATAAAGTCCTCTCTAGGATATATGGTTCTAGTCTACTTTACTAGGGCTGCTAATGTCTCAGACTTCACAGGGTAGTCATATCAGCTGAAGTACATGGATGAATGTCATTTTCTGGAGGGGTGATGTATAATGTTAAACAAAATGGAATGGATAAGGGGGAGAAGCTGGCATAATGGTTAAGATCATTACCTCACAGATACAAGATGTAGGGTTTGATTCTGACTCCCTAGTTATTGGCTAGGCTTGTAAGAATCTGCAACCTGATAGCCATGTTTTCAGCTATGAACCTATAAATCCAAAGAATTGTTAGATTACGGCACTGTACAAATTCAAATTACTATGAAACCAGAAACATTAAATAAAATCTAAGCAAAATTCTCATCAGCAGAAAATAAAAAAATCAATCCAAACTTTATTATTGCACAGACATTGTTAGAGCTTTTTGTATAAAACGCTTCCAGCACTTGCATCACTCTGATTCTATATCTTCTGGCTCAGAATTAGGGCTTTATCCCTCCACCTCCCTTGCCAGTAGCCTCTTAGTAATACAAATCTACCATTATCTTTTTTATCCTCTTCTATCACTATTGGCGCTCCTCTTGCAATTAATATAAGTACTCCTCTTTTCCTTTGCCCCAGGTATTCCACTGAATAACCATCCTGAAAACCGTTCTTTATCAAATTAACATGTTCAGTTCTTTTCAAGTGTGTCACCTATAGCATAGTTATCTGCACTGTACATTGTTAATAAAGTTCACTATTCTTTCTTTTTTGTATTTATCTGTGAGACCATTGGCATTTAAAGACATTACAGAAAGCATCCTTCTCTTGAAAAGTTGTTATTCCTACCTTTTATATACAACAGCTTTTTTTGTTAAATGTCTAGTTCCAGCGTTTGTGTTACATACATATACTGCTTGGTGGGTTAATCTTTTATACGGTTGTTTCTTCTCCTTTCCATTTGAGCTTATGTCACATCTTGCAAAACTTTTGGTTTAATTGAAAGCCCTCAAGCAAAAACACAAGCACACCCTCAATACCCCCTAAAACCTATTAACTTAATAATAACACACAAAGCTACGTACATTTAATATTGACGTTTTACCCTCCTAATAGGAGCAAATGTTCCAAATTGACAGCAACACACAGACTCTGGATAACCTAAAAGAAAAGTTATCCATGCTGAGATGCATGGTACATCCTGTGCTTCTACTGTTGTCTGGCTTTGTCTTATCTTTATAGCTCTCTCAGTTGGGAAAACACTTGAATACTTTCAGAAAACATTTTCTCCAAGGCATTTCTCTCCTAGAGACATGAGAATCAGACAAAACTTCAAGCTTTAGTCTTATAATAAATTTGATTGACTTCTGATCTGATTTGGCCAAGGAAGAAGTTAAAAGTGGGGAGCAAAGCTACCTCATACTGGTAAGAATCAAGTATATGATTTTATGTCCCCTGGTACAGCTGTACTGATGAAATCAAGATACCTCTAGACATCCATGTTTGAGGATGTATACATCTTATTATTGGAAGGGTATTTGATGTCTTCCGTAAGAATTGTGTTTAGCATAAGGACTTTGTACTAGTTAGGTAGGAGGTACAGGCCAAGGGGGGCATAGAGTAAGTTATGATATGATAAGGGATTCTGTTAACAGTAACTTGGACATGGATGACTTCTAGGTCATTAACTTGTCTAATGAGTCTTTTAGAATATGGAGAAACTGCTGTTTTTAGTGTTGTTGTCCAATGCGGTGGGCCTAAACAAATGATAGACACTGAAACCTGCACTGATGGAGTGCTTTCTATGGTATTGAGCAAGATCTCTGTTTTGATGCACATATCAATATTTGTCAGTGTACGGAGTGCTTGTAGGGAGTGGAATTTTTTAAGACTCCTAGCATGTTTCATCTTTTCAGTTTTTCAGCCACCTTCCTATGACCTAGATAATTGTTGAGAAAGCCTTTTTCAGTATGTGTTATTTCAAAGTATTTTCCTTGTCTGCCATCTCAAATGTCTCTTTTTAAAGAAATTCAAGTTCAAGCTCCTAACCCCCTTTCTGGGTCACACAAGGCATCCCTCTGTAAAGGCAAGGGATGCACATCTCCCAACAATCCCCAGGTTTTGACCTTACTTGAACAGGGCTGCACACACAAGAAAATGCATTAATTAACAATAACATACAACTGCAAACTGTTATTTACAAGGGTCAAATTGCCCACAACAGCAGCTGCAGTAGTGCCGCTGCAAAGATAAAGATGTTATGGAATACAGCAGTCACTGCAAAATGCCGTCTCAAAGATCAACAGATACAGTGAGTGTTCATACCTATTACATCTTTCTCTAAAAAGAGGTCTCTTACTTGGGCACAACATCGGAGTACAATTTTAACAAGTGTCCCCGAAACAAGCACAAAGTGGGCAGAAGGAATCTGAAAAGGTGCAGAGGAATTTCAAAGAACAGATGGAAGGATTGCAAAAAGCAAAATATGAACTTCAAAGCATGACCTGAAGGACACTCTCTTTCTCAAAGGCAGTTCTGCTGTTAGTGTGGAGGTCCAGACTGTGCTGCCTGGTAAAGTTATGCAGTGATGACAAGTGGCAATGGCACAAACATGCATTATGGAAAAGTACACCACGTCTCCTCAAATAGTACTCTATTATTGCAGTGTTCAAGGCCTGATTAGTTTGCTGGTGACAAAAGCTTGGAAAGTCCACATGCACAGCACTTAGTTTCATAACTGTAAAGCCCTCCCCATCATCAGCAAGGAAATGAAGAGCAGATCAGTGTCCCCAGGTTCATGGATCTGATGGTGGCAGAACCACAACTGACGGAGAATGAAGAATATGTTTTCATATTTTTGGATTTTGGGAACAAGACCAGCAGCTGAGACAAATGTTTGAGCAACTGCTCAGAAATTACATCAGGACAAAAATGGGATATCTCCAAATAGAAACTCAGTTTCTACAGAAGACCATGCTAGGCTATAAACTCCCAGAAGCATAACATTTGTTGATTCACTGAGCTAACTACCAAAAAGTATGTCTTTCAGGAAACAAAATGTAGGTCTGCTAACACCATCAATTCAAAAGGCAGACGCAGCAGTGGGATCCACTGCAAGTCCTCAAAACTAATGATGTCATATCAGAACAGATTGGCAAATACTGCTCGTACTGACCCACTGAATACAGGTACACTTAAAACATTTGCACTCAAGTTTTTACAGTTATAAGCAAATTGAAAACAAAGGGAAAAAAGCAAAAGCATTTTTGTATGTGTGTGTGTGTGTGTGTGTGTGTGTGTGTGTGGTGGGGGGGGTATCAAGTTCCACTGCATCTACCATAGTTTATTATTTTTACTCCGAGATTGCTACATCTCAAAGAAACAATAGTCATTGACAGGCAATGAAAAACATGCCACAGTCTTTCTACAAGAGGCTGCAAACTTGTAGAAGTAGTAACACAATATAATTAGAGCATTTGTACACTGCTCCTACGTAAAACAAGCAAAAGCTCAAATGTACTGCCACTCTGGGCAATTATACTTCAGCAACTGTGAGACGAGTAATCTCATATCAGGCAACTGATAAGTCTTGTAAGTCACAGAGGTATGCTGATCACACCATTCAAGTCTCAATGTGAAAGTAAAATATTTGTGAAAAGATGAAGGATACCCACCAAAATGTGGTAGAGCCCTACCTTGTCCTAGATCATAATATCCCAAGACAGCCAAAACCTGCACCTTTACAATACTGTAACTGATATCTAGAGAAAAAAGACTTCTGAATCAGGCCAATATAATTGGAAATTTGCAGACTACACAGGAAGACAGCACAGCTAGATGAAAAACCTTTCAAAAAAAGTCAAGGTACAGGGGTTCTTGACAGCTTCCAAGATATCTGAGAGCTCTCTTGAGAGAGAGAGAGGAACATTCCTCTATGGCCATGGAAGATGCGCTCATTGTTGCCCACTCTTCCACCATGATGGGGGAAACAGAACTTGGTTAGGAACACAATCTTCTGAATGGCAAACTAGATATCTTCCAGATTGCCTCACTTCTAATAAAAACAAAACAAAAACCTGAATCTGATGCTTGAGGCAAGGACACAAACTGTGACAATGTGTCTATGAGGATGAAATTCCTCATGAAATATGGGCCACTACTAGGGATATGGGATACTAGGGATATGCCGCAGCTGGGGGCTCACTTCCAAACACATATCACTGTCCTGCAAAGAGGGGCAAAAAATGGTCCTTCTCCTGCTTGTTGTGGTATTATACTACTGCATGACTGTCTGAGCTTACATGGGAACGCAGACTTCAGCAGTGCATCTTGAGGTTCCATGGTTTGAAACACAACATTCAACTTAAGGACACTGATATGGAGATGCTTCTTAGTGCTTTACATCAATTTTAAACTTGGGAAGACCTAAAGTGGGCTCCCTGCTCCATCAGAATCACATCTGATCTGACAGACTGCACCAAAGGAGGGGTCCAGAAAGAGAAAAATGATCTTTAGGCCCAAAGAATGATTACAGGTTGAGTAAGATGATTTATAAAGGCATCGATATTCAGAAGAAGAAGAAGCAGCTATGGAGTAGCCATGCTTTCCACAATACGAAGTACCTAATCTTTCTTCTGGAGGTCTTAATGAACTCTTTGGATGGCTTGCCAAAGAAGGCTTCACCCCCAAAAAGGGGCATTGTGGACAGCCTGATTCAGCTTCTCATGGAATGAAGACAGCCTGAGCCATCCTGGGGAAAAGCAGTCACAGTCATTGTATGTACACATGATGGTACAGTCAGCTACAAGGAAACCTATCCTGGATACAGTCTTAAGGGCTTTCTTTACAGCTTTATGTTCATCTTAGTTTAGAAGTGCAGAACCTTTGCAATGAATTTCTTCAGTAGAGAAGTCGAGAAATAAAACATGTGGGACAAGTAGTTTGAACCCTAAGATCCAACGTTTCAAAGGTACAGATTATTTTGACAGTGTTGGACTACCATTGGCCAAATGCTGGCATTTCTGGAACCAGTGCTATGCAGATAGAAGGATAACTTGCACTGGGATGTCTGATTACAAGGAAAGGTCAACTGAGGATGGCTGATACAAAAAGTATGCATCTTGTGAGTGAAAGAACACAACACTCCAAAAACAGGCTCCAAGGGAGGAATGATCCAGAGCTAATTAAACCATGTTGTTTGGTACCCCCAAAGACTAATGATAAATCTCTACTGTGCATGTCCGAAATGGTAACCCTGTTTCACAAGTATATACCTCCCAACACTTAAGAACACTTCTGGATGCCTGCTATTTTAGAGTACACACTGACAACACTACTGGCAATGTGCTGCATCAGCTGCAACTATCTGACTGAATTTCAGCTCCCCCTCCAGACTAGGTCTATATAAGATTATCGAAGACGCATTACAGCAAATGCTTCTTCATCGACATGAAAAGAGCGAACCGTGAATTATGCGAGCGGCTAAATCAGTGATTTTTTTTCCTAGGTAAAAAAAAAATTACTTGGCCATTAGCGTAAATTTGCCCCTTCCCCACTGTAGTGTGATCTCGGAGTTGGTATATTTAGTTAAGGGGGTATGGGGGGCAAAGCCCCCCACATTTGGGTGTGTGTGGGGATTTTGAGCTATTTTTAGTAATAGCTTGTTTCTGGCTGGATCAGTGATTTTTTTCCCTAGGAAAAAAATTGCTGATTTGGTTGGTCGTGTAATTCGCGGTTTGCTCGTTTCATGTCGATGAAGAGGCATTCGCTTTAATGCCTCTTCGATAATATAATAAAGACCCCTCCAGACTATATAGTGTCTATCAAATGTCAAAATCAGAATATTCACACCCACCAAATGTACTACTCACATAGCTATGCAACAGCAGAGCCCATCACTGTGGCCTCCTAATCTCTAAAAACACAGTACTCATTGATTTAAGAGCAACATACCTAGTCTCTTTCGTCATACACAAACTTCCCTTTCTATACTTCTATCCACCCCTTAATCTTCTTTTACTTCTTTCTGTTCACCATCTTGATCAGTCAGAAATAACAGCTTGTCTACTATCTCACTATGGTGTCCTCCATCTATTTTACGAACCAGAGAGATAGCTTTTCACAAGCTTGCCCCATCTCTTTGGAACTGCCTACTTTCTGAAATCAACATCTGTCCAGGCTTTAGAACATTTACAGCCTTACTAAAATTTTATTTATTTGACTCATTAGAGCTCAAAATTTTTGTTTGACCACATATGTACAACCTTCTTAATCTGTTTTCCCCTCTTCAGTTATACAAACCACTTTCTCCTACTTTAAGGATATACATTATACATTCTGCTACTGAGCTTTAAGCATTTTCTCCATGTAGCCCATAGAATAATTTGAATCATCAAGAGGAAAAGTAGCAGAGGAGGTATCCTTATCAGCCTCAAACACAGAGACTGGCTCATACTCTGTGACAACAAGACTCAGAAGTGGGGGAAGTGGTCACCTACAGCCAATACCCTCAGACCCATTATTTAACCTAAACCATGTGAGAGGTGGGGTGGGATGGGGTAGCAGAAGCTAAGCATTCGACTGAGAGCAAACATGATGCTGTTTGTGCGTAACTTGGTGAGATGTGCACCAGGTATGTAGAGAAGGGCCAAAAGACTGTCAGAGTGTCTGATATCATACCCTACCTGCTGGATTCATGCACTTCACACACTAACTGCTGGATTCAAGCACTTTGCACACTAACCACCGGATTCAAGCACTTCACACACTAACCGCTGGATTCAAGCACTTCACTTCACACACTAACCGCTGGATTCAAGCACTTCACACACTAACCGCTGGATTCAAGTACTTCACACACTAACCGCTGGATTCAAGCACTTCACACACTAACTGCTGGACTCAAGCACTTGCTCATACTTCATCACACAAACACATAGAAAAAGGCAAGTAAGACAGAGAAACCTATCTCAGTGACTCAAAGTCACACTCCTTACACATTTCAAGATAATTTCTTACTGTAGGCAGCAAGAAATGGCAGTCATACCATGGTTGTCATATGCCAGGTTTGCAGGCCCTCCCCCTACTAACTACAAGATGATGAACTCACTGGGAAAAGAGTGGATCTCAACAGGCATGATGGACTCTGAAGAAGAGCAATGCACGTATTCTGCATTTTTTGCCTTCTTGCTTCTGTCTAGGATTCTTGATAAGTCCCCTGATTAGACCTTGCAATGAGCCCCCTTTACTGCTGCTCGGTACTGACCAGTAACATCTCAAGTCAGGAGACTGAAGTACTGGTAAGGAGGAAAGCATCTGATGACAGATCTACTTCAATGGGTAAAACCAATATTCTTACAATTCTCCAGACTCATGAGATCGTGACCAAAGACACAGTGACATAATGACCATAATTTTGAGCCTTAGAACATGGACAGTTTCAAACAACACATTAGAATGATATCCAAGCTACATCAGTATCTACAAAGAAATGAGCATTTCTGTGGAGGGTAAAAGGACACCATGCATCACAGAAGGAATCCCTGTAATGCTGTACCCTCATTTGAAGGTCTGCCAGAGTCAAATCTATAACTCCTACGCACTGGGATCAATCTGCCAGTTATGTATCATTCAGTTTAGAAGAGTCTTTACTATACAAATACATTACAAATAATAAAACATAGCAGCAGTTAAAGTAAGTGGATGAAAACTAATTCTTTGTAGCAAATTTTTATAATAGTCTGTGTTTTGCCATTTGCTAATTAAAAGTAACGTTTTCACTAAATGTGCTACTTTATACACAGCAAATATTCTTATGCTTGTGATAGGTGATACAAACAATCATACCTTTTCTCCTTCAGTATTACTTTCAAATATATATGCACTCAATGTATCATCTTCATTTTCTATCAAAGCAGGAGTTCGAACTACAAATCCAATTAGCCTCTTGTTTTCTTGATGTTCAGCAAATTGGGTAACATCTTTAAGCTCAAACTGAAAGCAAAATATTAATAAAGATGATTATCATTTATTATAACCCCAATAAAACGAAAATTCATTTATTTTCAGATCACCACCTTATGAAATTCAGGGTCACAGAAGATACAGATCCTATTTCGGCACTTGGTGGGTGTAGGGCAGAAAAAAACTAATCCTAGATAAGAAATAGGATGCACAGTTGTAATCACTATGAAAATGTCACTGCTACATTATTAGCAAACTGGTAAGACCACTCAAACAACTTACATGTCTTTGTCAGTATCCGGAGTCAATACCAAGTATTATTAAGATTTGTGTACAAAAATAAATAAATAAATAAATAATTAGATAGATCTGAGAAATGGCAGCAGTTACATGCTTGAAGTGCTATGAATCAATATGAAAGTCGGTGAAAATGGTGGACAGTAGTATATTGACAAGATTACATTTACCAAATAAATCACGTATTCAGCATTCGACCACAGCTTTATAATACCACTTTGTAAATAAAAAATAATTGTTTCCAGGTCTTGCTTAGATGATGTCCTTACATGGTAAATGTAAAATCTTTGCCATGGAATACAACATATCACTTTCACCTGGATTTAAGTCATGGCTGCTGTCACATGCATTCATGATCTGAAAAAACAGGGATTAAGAGCAGTTTGTTCCCAACCATATTACCAAATGTAGCTTTACCATCCATGAAGACAAAAAGCACAAATGAAGGTCACTGGGAATGACTGAAGCACTAACAGCATCATAATTTTTAACATTACAATCCTTAACCCTACAACTAAAGCTTAACTCTAAACGATAACTCAGTCCACAACTCTAACCCAAAAGTCACTGACTTAAGTACATACTGCAGAATAGCATCCAACCATCTGGTCTTTCTTTCAGAGTGATATTCAGCCAAAACATATTTAATCAAACAGTCTAGAAGAGAAAACTTTGGATAACAGTGTCTATGATCAGATGTCTTACTTCCCAAAAATAGCATTTTTTATGTTTGTGGTCAAAACACTTAATATACTGACCAAATTAAATGCCATTTACAGCTGCTTTTTTAATAGTTTAACTCTAGATTTTTGATATGCTAACTTGTAAATAAAAGCACTGAGAATGCTTGCATATTTCTTCAAATGCAATTTTACCTCTTTTTCACATAGTAAAAATATTAACCTGTTCATTCATTCAGTTTCATTACCATGGTCAGAGTCCATACAGAGGCCATTGGCCTAGTGGGACTGACCAAGTCAAAAAAGTATAAATAAATAATTAAATGACCTGTTTATTAAACTGAGGACTATGGGGTGGTGAGGCGTGTTGCAATAAGCAACAAGCATAAAGCAGCAAGTTAGTTCTGGATGAGACATCAGTTCATTGCACAGAACATAACACACACACACACACACACACACACACACACACACACACACACACACACACACACACACACACACGACTATGGGACAGACATTTATGAGCAATTTGTAAGATCAACATTTCACCTGCATTGTGTCTCTGGGACGTGAAAGGAAACTGGTACCCCCGGCAAAAATCACCATGGACAGAGGACAAAAATGAAACCCATAAAAATGTACTGTAATACAAATCCCACTATGCTTCTCTGTACCATTACCTGAGTTTGCAATTTGTTTCTGATATTTACAGATGATTTAACATAGCTGAGAGTGTGGCTGGGTGGTGTGTGGGCTGGACTGCAGGCCTGCTTTGAGACATTGAGAAGAGTAGGAGAGATGATACAGGATCATATTTCTTACTGTGAGTAAATCTGAAAAAAAGTAATATATATTAAAAATAGTTTTCCTTACGTGAAGTAAGAGACTGGCAAGCTAAACATTCAGCAGTCTCTTTGTGGAGAAGATGTGGTTAATGTTCTGGTCAATTTCACTGCCATTATGCATGGCTGAGAGTGAGAAACACTAACAGCAAGGTTTATGCAAGGGGTGTTTATTAATACAGCAGACATGGTCTCATTAAGAGTTAGTTTCTTTTTTTGAGTATAGGGAACAGGCAGACTTGGGTACCTGGCATTTTTTCCAAACTGAGGGAGCTGGGCTGATGCTATACAGGTGGGAACCCTATAGTATTCCTAAAGGGAGGATTGACTTGATTAATAAAAAGCGGACTATTTTCAGTACTTTTAAGTATAATATCATCCTGGACTAGGCTGCTTCCAATATCCAGAACTGGAGACAAACAGAAGACTAGCAATCCCCAGTTGTCAGCAGAAGCTATAATTGGCGGGGTTGCAAAGTATACAGAGTAGGTGGTTTGAGAAGTATCCATTTTACAGAAGCATGATTACAAATGGGAAATTATTTGTTTTGTGTAGGTTTATCAAGGTGTTTGAAAGTATATCCTTGTAATTGAACCCTTATGTTAATCATACTTGTGATCTGATGTTTCTCCTATTTTTTATATACATACATATATGTACTTAACTGTTGGTTATAACTCATGTTTATAACCCATGTTTTTGCCAGCTTATTACCTACTGTTACTGGTAATGTACACATACTGAGACTTTTGTATGCTATGACTTGCTTTTTCCAAATGGCACATCTCTTTCTATGCTTATACTGTATTTTATGTTATATTTGTTTTCTTGCTCACTGAGCCCAGCTCATGGCTAAAAGGGTCAATGGATCAACTCACCTACCTGAAGAACAAACAGTAAATAAATAAATAAAGCGTGTTTCCAGTAGGACAGGGTCTTGGGATTGTAATATGTCTGACAACTCTACAGACTTCAGTTGGGCTTTGTTTAGCATTGTCTCAGGTGACTTTAAACAAAAAGATATTTCCATTGTTTGTAGAAAATGATTATTCTCTGTACAGCAGGCAAAAAAGAATCAAATTTATCCCAGTAATCAGAGAATATCAAGAGTTAGGTGTGAGATTTAAGCTCCTGTATCCATCTGTCGTCAGAGTATTTTTCCTGGAGGATTAAAGACATTTTCTGATGCAGAACAAGTGAAGAAGGAAATAAAAAAAAGTTTAGCAAACAAAAAGTGAGCTATCAAGCAGAAGGGGACCTTGCTTCTCATTCTTCGGGCAGTAACATTCATACAGGGGATTTTGCCAGTGAAATCTTACTCAAATGTTTCAAAGAAAAATGCTTGCGAAACAGAAAAAAGCACAGGGGATAACTGGAAGAATCAGAAGTACATTGGACTTGAACCAGAGTTTTGTGTTGGGAGATAAAGATGACCAGGAAGAAGACCAGCAATACTGAAATTAGTGAATACATGTGAGATTATAAAACATCAGTCACATTTGAGAAATATGGTTTTGCATGAAAATGTTTCTGAAAAAGACAGGACTTTTGTTGACATTGTTAAACTGTTGGTGGACTGCAAAGCATATGCCCCACTTTATGTCAAAAAATAACTGTGATTAAAACAATTTTTGTTCTTACTAGTATTTGTAAAAACACTCCAAACTGTACATTACATAGAGTAAAACAGCTTTGTGTAGTGTGTCGCCATGTGGTATTTTTAATGTGGGGAAGTCATTTTAGTAATTGTTGCATTTGCTAAAGACATTAAGGAGAGAAAGTACTTTATATTTGTATAAAACATAGGCTTTAAATTATTACAAGAGAAGAAATGCTAGACAAAAGTCAGTTTAATGTTAATATGCTGTGATCTTGGGCTGTATAGGTGGGGTGGGGTGCAAAACTGCACTGATTATATGTAGAATTAAATATTTTCACTTATTTGTACAAGGGTGAATGTCTAGATTAATACTATTGGCTTAAGCTATAAACAAGAGTTTTTGTAAGCAAGTAGGCTTTAAATATAAGACAACATTATGAAGACAATGAAAATGTTAAGTGTCTTACACCTGCAAAGATATCAGTGTCTGTTTTTTTTTTTCATTAGCAAATGTTCAGTGGGAGTTAAGAAGTCTGCAGCTAAAGGCAGCTGTACATTCTGCTCCAAGTGAAATTTACAATGATTCACTACTGAATACTTTTACATGGAGACAAGCCGTCTACCAGTGCAAGCAATTAATCTTGAGAGTTCTGAGCATTTTTTTTTTGCTGAGGGAAATACAAAACTTTAAGGTGCAATGGCAAGCAGTTCAGTGAAAAAAAATGTTTGAAATTATAGGAAGTGAATAAGAGATAGCAGCCTCCCTAGCAGCCTTAATACTTTAATCTATTTAAGAGAACATTGTATGATATAATTTTATTTAAATATACCAAGTGCACTTCATCTTAGAGCTAAAATGTAATATTTTTTGAAAACATACAAGCTGTTTTTCAAATATGGGAGGAAAAAAGATATAAGAAGAGAACAGACAGAAATCAGTGCAAGTGGGAAGACAGGCTGTACCATGCTCTTTAGCATGGGTAAGCTGTCAGTCTAAGGCAACTGTTCATATTTGGAGAGTTGAACTTCATTTTCTGGAGAAGTACATATTTTTTTGTTTCTTCTAAGTCAATAGGGGATGGGTTGCTCTGAAAAATATATTTTTTTTGTTTGAGAGCTTTAATTAAAACAAAAAGTCTTGAAAATGTGACATAGATTCAAATGGAGATGAGAAGAAACAGCTGTATAAAATATTAGCCTGCAAACATTAGCATCTGTATGTAGCACACAAGTTGAAAAAACACATTAAAACAGGTAAAAGCAATAGCTTTTAAGAAATACACAGTACCAATATCATTGCTGCAGGAGACAGATTTGGAAAGAAATAAGCACGTGAATTTGACAAAGGATTTCAGTAAGGAAATTCAGCAAAATATGATGGGACAAAGTTAAAGAATTTAAGGACCTCCGAAGCTGAAACGTAAACAAACACCAATCACAACCAAAGTGTCACATAGCTCACAACACCAGTGTGCTACCCTGCAACAGCCCCTAAGGCAAGACAACATACATAACACTTTAGTCATAGGTGACTCTATAGTCAGGCACACTGATGTCCCATTCACCAGGCTGAACAAGGAGAAAATTACAGTGAGCTGCCTTTCGGGTGCCAGGATCTGCCACATAACTCATGCACTCAAGTCACTCCACAACAAGTACAAATATGACTCTGTCATTGTCCATGATGGAGTGAATGACTTGAGACGTACCTCCCTGGACTACATGAAAAGAGACATGGAAGAGCTCTTGGATCATGTGGCCCAGGCAGGTATGATCCTAGCCCTGAGTAGCATCCTGCCTTCGCCCAGAATGATACCACAATATAAGGATAAAATGATTGACTTCAACAACTGGCTAAGCTTCTGGTTTCATTCAAAGGGGATCCAGTATTTGTCTGCCTGGGACAACATGATCGACAGACCACGATGCTTTGCCAGAGATGGTCTGCACCTGTCACCCCCTGGGATTCAGGTTACTGGCTAAGGCTCTTGCCACCTCTACAGTGCCTTTTTTAGGCAAAGTTCAAAGGAAAAAAAACACCACCGTAACAGGTACAAGCATGTAAAATCTGAAGGTAATGCTACTCAATGCTAGAAGTCTAAACTTCAAAATGCACTCTCTCAAGGCACTCCTAAAAATGGAGAACATTGATATCTGTGCAGTACCTGAGACCTGGTTCAAGGCTCCAGAGAGCACCCCTGCACTACCAGGCTACAACTCTTACCACACTTTTCAGATACCAAACCAGGATCGAAACACTAAAGGTGGAGGAGTGTCCATATTCACCAAGGATATTCACACTACCAGGTTAGTGGCCCAACACAATGCATCTGAAATTCTCCAGGTGCAACTAACACTAGGTAAGACTGCAATCCAAATTGTAGCTTGCTACAGATCCCCCACCATGCCCCAATATTCTCAGTACACCTTTCTAAACATCTAAACATACTGGAAAATATTAATATACAACCAAACACCCTAATATTGGCTGATTTCAACTACCCTGCCATTAACTGGGAAACCTACTCGTGTACCAACACCTTTGCCCAACGGTTCTTGGAATTCATAAATTCCAATGCCCTGGATCAACTAATCCATAGTCCCATCAGGGGCTACAATATCCTACACCTGGTCATTACCAACATGGGAAATCGATGCTCCACACCTATGGTCACCCCCTCATTGGTCAGGTCAGACCATAAGCTAATCACCCTTAACATCCACATCCTTCCCCCACCCCCCAGTTTGAAACCTCCATAAAAAACTTCTCTAAGGCCAACTTCATGCTACTCAAGTCAGACGTTACAAACTTCATGACACCCATGCAGACGGGAACTGAAAGTTCGACTGCTGATTCCTACACTAAGGCACTGTACGAGCACATCCACTCATGCATGAATTGTGCCATCCCAAACAGAACCAAGATGCTCTCCTCCAAAAAAAGGAAGCCAATCTGGTGGTCCCCTACCATAAACAAACTTTACAACAAAAGGAAAAAACTGTTGCAGAAAAGAGGAAAATCCCAGGATGCAAAAAACTCCCTTACCAGCCTCAGTAAAAAGCTGAGATCCCTCATAAAATCCTCCAAAGCTAGTTACGAAAATAAAATTGCCAAAGATTCCAAAGACAACCACAAGGCATTCTATAACTATGTCAAGAATCTAAATGGCAATGCTCAGATCTGCTCTGAGCTACAATGGAATGGCATTAAATATACTGATCCCAAGGATATTGTCAATATCCTGGCAGATCGATTCAGTGCCAACTTCACTCACCTCTCACCCCCCTAAATGGCCCATCTCAATACTGGAAGATTGCCAAATTCTGGTAATAACGGTCACACAGGTAAAAAACGTACTCTCCAAAGCTAAGAATACAGCATCCATGGGAACAGATGACATCCCAGGCTGTGTACTACATGAACTACAAAATGAACTGGCACCTCACCTAAGTGTCATGTTTAATCATACTCTCACCTCAGGCTTCGTGCCCACTTAGTGGCGCACAGCTACAGTTTTCCCACTCCACAAGGAGGGGGGATCCACCTTGGATCCCAGGAACTACCTCCCAATCAGTCTGACGAGCCTGATCTGCAAGGCCATGGAACGTATTATCATGGAACTTATAAACAAAGACATTGGCAACCTTAAAACACTGGACCCCACTTAGTTTGAGTTCGTGAAGGGCCGATCTTGTCTCCTGAACCTTACTGACTTGTTTGAATCAGTCTCCAGAGCCGTGGACAAGGGTAAGGCAGTCCACACAGCCTATCTGGACCTCGCCAAGGCCTTTGACACCATCCCCCACTCTGGAATCATAGATAAACTTACTAAGCTGGGCATTAATCCCTACGTCACTCGATGGGTTGCCAACTGGTTTACTGACAGAACCCACATTGTAAAAGTAGCTGACTCCAAATCCAGCTCCAGACAAGTGACAAGTGGAGTACCTCAGGGTTCAGTCCTGTGACCTCTCTTGTTTGGCATTTACTTCTCTGAAGTACAGGCCAACACTAACGGACTCTGGCTAACAAAGTTTGCAGATGACTGCAAACTGGGAGCCATTACTGAATCCCTAAATGATGTGGATACTCTACAAAAGGGGCTTACAGAAACAGATGCTTGGTGCCAAAGCCATGGGCTCAAGCTCAATGCCGAGAAATGTATAGTTATCCCCCCTTTGGGAAAAAACATGTACCCATGAATTATCACATAGATGGCAGTACACTAAACACCAAAAGTGTGATAAGAGACTTGGGGACACAGGTGGACAGTGGTCTCACCTTCAATAACCACTTCGCCACAACAGTCAAGAAATCCTTCTATGTGGCACACCTCATCACTAAGGGATTTTCATCCAGAAAAAAGGAGGTAATTGTCCCACTGTACTCATCCCTCATTAGACCCATTATAGAATACAACACCCCATTTGGTATGTACCTCTCAAGACATCTGCAACAACTGGAAAGGCCGGAGAAATACCTCACTAAAAGAATCACAGGCCTAAAGCAAATGCCCTATGCTGATTGCCTTAAAAAGCTCCAGCTATACTCTGTCACATATCGTCTACTCCGAGACGATCTCTGCTTAACATACAAGGCCATGTCAAACCCAGAGCTGTTGGACATGCTACACTTAAAGAAATCCCGATCCCTCAGAGCCACACGCTCCAGGGATCTAAATCTTGTCATCACAATAAACAAAACATTTTGGAGGGATAGGTTCTTGACCCAGAGACTCCCCAGACTCTGGAATACACTGCTTATACATATCAAGCAGAGTGTCTCTTTGGCCCTCTTCAAAAGGAACCTTGATGACTGGATGGGAGAAAGGAAATTCACCCTGGGGATCATGTCAGTCACCCTGCTAGACAGGGGTCCAGGATAGTAAATAGTGTGGGAAGAAATAGCCAGGGAATTGTTATGGCTAGGCTTGTATAGGCCCTAGGGCTGATAGCCTAGTACCAACCTATGAACCTATAAGGGCGGTAATTATACTAATTGCTAGAGGAGTTCAAGTAGTTATAGAAGAGGAAAAAGAGAGAATAATGGAACATTTTTGGTAGTAAGGGGCTACTGGCAAGGGATGAGAATTATGTTGCCAAGTATTTATATTCCAATGAAAACTGCTATTATGGAACATAAGAACATTTTGGAAGAAATTATCAGATTTTAGCAGAGAATACTACTTATAAGTGGGGAATGGAACTTAATTTGCAATTTGAGGATGTATCAGGGGACCTAGAAGGGAAAAATATAACAAAACAGGCAGATTTGTGAATAAATATATCAACTGAAACAAAAAGGCGTATAGATACTGCTGCTAAACGCCTATGCGTAAACCGTGTGGCAAATTCCAAACTGTCACGAATAATACAGTTCACTCCAAATGGTAAAACTTTTATTGCACAAAATAAAAGATTAAGCGCTTTCACCTACTGACAACGTAGGCTTCATCAGAACATCTTACAAGTGCATTCTGTTGTTTAAATACTTTTGATTTGGCGCCAAAACTTTACGCATTTAAAGCCATATACATTCAATACTTACAAATACAAAATTTCATTCATACAACACTATGTGTTCTATATAACTCTAAACCTTAAAAACTACTAAGCTAAATATTATAAAATATGTAATACATAAAATTAATTAAGAGTATTCTAGTATACTTTTCGTAGAAATATTCTCATTTAAACCTGGAGGGGTGGTAGCATCTGTTAAAATCTGCCAATATGTTTCTCTAAATGATAATAAGTTCTTTATGTTACCACCCCTAGGATTTGATGTCACTATCTCTAAAATACCAAATCTGAATTGATGCTCCGTACCCTTATTTATAACATGCTTTGCCAGAGCATTCTTTTCATCTCTTTTCTTGATACAATAATTATGTGCATATATTCTTTTTCTAAATTTCTGTTCCGTTTTACCTATATAATATGACGGACACATGGTACATTTTGCTATATATACTATAAAATTACTATTGCAGTTCCCCCTTTTGAAAAAAAATTTAGTTCTGTTGTAGTTGGCTAGTTTAATATAAGCATCTTCTAATATAAAGCAACACTGAGTACAAAACAAAGACAGCATATAGTAGAAAAAGTAAAAAACTAAGTAGGGACAAGGAACAATATGAAAAGGGGATGGCATACACATGGAAACAAACTGTTCAGAATATATATGACAGAAAGGTGTATAATGTTGAAAAGGAAAATTTTCAGGAGGGAAACAACAGAGAGGGATACAAAAGATGGACCAAGAACAATTCTTGGAGGAAGAAAGGATACAGTTATTACCAGGATTGGTAGCAGGAATGGATGAAGCTAAGGATAAGGTTGATGTGAACACTGGTAATATACACAAGAAGGTTATTAGTACATATAATAACTTTCAGATTTTTAATTACACCAATGTAGCACTAACACCAGCGCATTTCAGTCTACTATCCAAAGGTATGAAATTTATCCCGATTCCCTCTTTTAGAGTGGTGGATACTATATGTGAAGTAAAGAAATATATTAGGAAGTTAAATCTAGCAGTAATGTTTAAGGACAACAACAACATAAGAGATAGTAATAACATTATTAGGAAAAAGAGCAGTTTTATGCCTATCATGAATCAGGATATTTTGAGATATGAGAAATTGGTCACACAAGACATTTATAAGATTAAAGGGAATTCCAGTATAGTTAAGAACAACTTATCGGAAGATGAATTGAGAGTCCTTATGGATTTGAAAAAGAACAACAATGTCAGAATTATGAAGCCTGACAAGGAGGGAATAGTAGTGTACGATCAAAAGGACTACAATAGTAAAATACATAAGATGTTATATAATACATTGAATTATGAGATTATATCTAGAAATGAATTAATTACGGCATATAGGAAGATAGACCATAATATTGAAGAATTCCTATTAGACAATAGGATTGATGAGGAAACATATAAATATATAAAGGTTGAATATCCTACATTGGCCACTATGGTTGGAATACCCAAAGTACATAAGAATTTACAGGACCCACCATTCAGGCCTATAATATCTGGCAGCAAATCAAAGACGCTCCCTATGGGAGTATTGATAGATACTTTATTGAAACATGTGTATTGTAAGGTTGAACATATGGTAAAGGACTCATGGGAGTTCCTAAAAAAGTTTCCTGTTACTTTAAAATCTCAACAGCTGATTTTTGCTTCTATAGATGTGATAGACTTGTTCATGTGCATCCCTAAAGAAGAAGGCATGGAGGCATTTTATAATAGTATGTACAGACACAGTAACCTCTCAAGAGAGAAAACTCATTTAGTTCATGACCTTATGTCCATAGTATTAGAGAATAACTATATATACTATGAAGGAGAGATATTTAAACAGATAAGAGGGGTAGCGATGGGGTTGCATGCCCCATCTACGCCAATATGGTTATGCTAGATTGGGAGGAGAAGTCTGTATTTAATAGTGAATTCATGAGATATATTATACTACTCACGCTTCCTGGACGACATATACATTATATGGGATGGAAGTCAGGAAGCGTTTAATGGTTTTGTACATTATATAAACCAGAGTAGTAGTTTTTTGAAACTTACGTCAAATAGTAATAACCATGGGGTACCCTACTTAGACACACTAGTAACTAGGAGTGACGACAACTTCCATTCTAAAATTTATAGAAAAGATGCCTTTACAAATTCTTATTTAGATTATGAAAGTTGTCATCCGGTCAAAACAAAAATGAATATATTCAAAGGTCAATACATTAGAGCTATGAGAATGACTACCTCTTTAGAAGAAGTTACACAAGAGATAGAGTTTATTATTACGTTATTTGTAGACAGAGGTTATAGTATAAGTATGATGAAAAAGATAAGTTTCGAATTAATGAATAGGTGGGGTAATAATATTTTTCCATTATTAGGAAGTAATTACAATGAAATGGCAATTACTAATACAGAGAAGGACAAAACTAATAATGGATTAGGTAGAGCTTGTATAGTGGAATATAATCCATATAGTTACAAAGTGAAACACATTTTAAATCAACATTGGCATACTATATTAACTAACAATGAGATGCAAGATATTGTGGGTAGTAAACCAACATTTGTATATAAAATGGCTTCTAATTTAAAGAGTATATTGGAAAAGGTCAAAAGCGAAGGGAAAAATGTTGATAGAGGAGACAGTACTAAAAGGTGTGGGAGTTGCAAACAGTGTTGCTTTATATTACAAGATGCTTATATTAAACTAGCCAACTACAACAGAACTAAAATTTTTTTCAAAAGGGGGAACTGCAATAGTAATTTTATAGTATATATAGCAAAATGTACCATGTGTCCGTCATATTATATAGGTAAAACGGAACAGAAATTTAGAAAAAGAATATATGCACATAATTATTGTATCAAGAAAAGAGATGAAAAGAATGCTCTGGCAAAGCATGTTATAAATAAGGGTACGGAGCATCAATTCAGATTTGGTATTTTAGAGATAGTGACATCAAATCCTAGGGGTGGTAACATAAAGAACTTATTATCATTTAGAGAAACATATTGGCAGATTTTAACAGATGCTACCACCCCTCCAGGTTTAAATGAGAGTATTTCTACGAAAAGTATACTAGAATACTCTTAATTAATTTTATGTATTACATATTTTATAATATTTGGCTTAGTAGTTTTAAGGTTTAGAGTTATATAGAACACATAGTGTTGTATGAATGAAATTTTGTATTTGTAAGTATTGAATGTATATGGCTTTAAATGCGTAAAGTTTTGGCGCCAAATCAAAAGTATTTAAATAACAGAATGCACTTGTAAGATGTTCTGATGAAGCCTACGTTGTCAGTAGGTGAAAGCGCTTAATCTTTTATTTTGTGCAATAAAAGTTTTACCATTTGGAGTGAACTGTATTATTCGTGACAGTTTGGAATTTGCCACACAGTTTACGCATAGGCGTTTAGCAGCAGTATCTATACGCCTTTTTGTTTCAGTTGTTGTACTTGGCTGCTTTTTTCTTTATTGGTATGGAGGAGATGCGTAACATTTCAGGGGCTGCCACACCAGAAGAACGAGAGGAACTTTTAGAAATACGAGCGGAAGTTAAGTCATTGAGGGGTGAAATCGGCAAGCTTTTTGAAGTGGTTAATTCCTTGCTGCAGAAAGGAGCGAACACGAATGGTTCAGTCAAGGGAGCAGTATCGGACAGGCGTAACAGCTCGTACGTTTGTGACCAAAGAAACGATGTATTATATGGGCATGATAGCAGTCCGGCGACTGCAATTTCTGAACATAATGCAACGCATTCGGATATTTTGATTACATCATCACCGGGAATCCCTAATGGTCAAAACCCAGCGTCTAGGGAGACGCAAGGGATTGACTTACCAGTAGTTAGATCTACGGATAATGCAAACAGCAGACTGGCGCCAACAGATTTCACGTTTGATTTCTCTTTCGCTAATACAGTCGATGAAAGTAAAAGAACAGGTACCAGACCCAAGATGGGGAAAGGAATGAAAATGTATGTGACTGCTATTGGCGACAAACGTAATACAAAAGGTACTGTTAAAGAAAGCACTCATTCTAGAAATGTGAATAATATTACTAGTAAAAATCAAGAGTGCTTACTTAAAGACTTCCTAGAATACGACTGTGTATTTGAAGCTAATAAACATAATGGAAATGTTAATGCCAATGTTAAGCACAATGGCACTTTAAAAGATATTATATATGAATTTGGAAGAAAATTGAATGTCATTAATTCGATTAAACTAGATAATGCTTATTTATCTCAATGCATGAGTTTGGGTATAGTACCTATGGGCCTTCGTTTTTTTAAGGTGCCCATGGGAATTGATTTAACTAAAGAAACTGTAAATGAATTTAACAAACTTTTTGACACTTTTGGGATAGCATATATGAAAAAATTAGTTGAATTTAATGATGCTAAATTATGTATGTTACTTAGTGAGGTTGACCGGATGAATGAAAGTATATTATCAGATTTAATGTTTATGGATTGGGAGAAGTTGTATCATAAACAATTTGAAAATGCTGAGTATAAAACCAAGACAGCGTATAGTAGAAAAAGTAAAAAAACTATGTAGGGACATGGAACAGTATGAAAAGGGGATGGTATACACATGGAAACAAACTATTCAGAATATATATGACAGACAGGTGTATAATGTTGAAAAGGAAAATTTTCAGGAGGGAAACAACAGAGAGGGTTACAAAAGATGGACCAAAAACAATTCTTGGAGGAAGAAAGGATACAGTTATTACCAGGATTGGTAGGAGGTTTGGATGAAGCTAAGGATAAGGTTGATGTGAACACTGGTAATATACACAAGAAGGTTATTAGTACATATAATAACTTTCAGATTTTTAATTACACCAATGTAGCACTAACACCAGCGCATTTCAGTCTACTATCCAAAGGTATGAAATTTATCCCGATTCCCTCTTTTAGAGTGGTGGATACTATATGTGAAGTAAAGAAATATATTAGGAAGTTAAATCTAGCAGTAATGTTTAAGGACAACAACAACATAAGAGATAGTAATAACATTATTAGGAAAAAGAGCAGTTTTATGCCTATCATGAATCAGGATATTTTGAGATATGAGAAATTGGTCACACAAGACATTTATAAGATTAAAAGGAATTCCAGTATAGTTAAGAACAACTTATCGGAAGATGAATTGAGAGTCCTTATGGATTTGAAAAAGAACAACAATGTCAGAATTATGAAGCCTGACAAGGGAGGGGGAATAGTAGTGTACGATCAAAAGGACTACAATAGTAAAATACATAAGATGTTATATAATACATTGAATTATGAGATTATATCTAGAAATGAATTAATTACGGCATATAGGAAGATAGACCATAATATTGAAGAATTCCTATTAGACAATAGGATTGATGAGGAAACATATAAATATATAAAGGTTGAATATCCTACATTGGCCACTATGGTTGGAATACCCAAAGTACATAAGAATTTACAGGACCCACCATTCAGGCCTATAATATCTGGCAGCAAATCAAAGACGTTCCCTATGGGAGTATTGATAGATACTTTATTGAAACATGTGTATTGTAAGGTTGAACATATGGTAAAGGACTCATGGGAGTTCCTAAAAAAGTTTCCTGTTACTTTAAAATCTCAACAGCTGATTTTTGCTTCTATAGATGTGATAGACTTGTTCATGTGCATCCCTAAAGAAGAAGGCATGGAGGCATTTTATAATAGTATGTACAGACACAGTAACCTCTCAAGAGAGAAAACTCATTTAGTTCATGACCTTATGTCCATAGTATTAGAGAATAACTATATATACTATGAAGGAGAGATATTTAAACAGATAAGAGGGGTAGCGATGGGGGCTGCATGCGCCCCCATCTACGCCAATATGGTTATGCTAGATTGGGAGGAGAAGTCTGTATTTAATAGTGAATTCATGAGATATATTAAGTACTACTCACGCTTCCTGGACGACATATACATTATATGGGATGGAAGTCAGGAAGCGTTTAATGGTTTTGTACATTATATAAACCAGAGTAGTAGTTTTTTGAAATTTACGTCAAATAGTAATAACCATGGGGTACCCTACTTAGACACACTAGTAACTAGGAGTGACGACAACTTCCATTCTAAAATTTATAGAAAAGATGCCTTTACAAATTCTTATTTAGATTATGAAAGTTGTCATCCGGTCAAAACAAAAATGAATATATTCAAAGGTCAATACATTAGAGCTATGAGAATGACTACCTCTTTAGAAGAAGTTACACAAGAGATAGAGTTTATTATTATGTTATTTGTAGACAGAGGTTATAGTATAAGTATGATGAAAAAGATAAGTTTCGAATTAATGAATAGGTGGGGTAATAATATTTTTCCATTATTAGGAAGTAATTACAATGAAATGGCAATTACTAATACAGAGAAGGACAAAACTAATAATGGATTAGGTAGAGCTTGTATAGTGGAATATAATCCATATAGTTACAAAGTGAAACACATTTTAAATAAACATTGGCATACTATATTAACTAACAATGAGATGCAAGATATTGTGGGTAGTAAACCAACATTTGTATATAAAATGGCTTCTAATTTAAAGAGTATATTGGAAAAGGTCAAAAGCGAAGGGAAAAATGTTGATAGAGGAGACAGTCAAAGTACTAAAAGGTGTGGGAGTTGCAAACAGTGTTGCTTTATATTAGAAGATGCTTATATTAAACTAGCCAACTACAACAGAACTAAAATTTTTTTCAAAAGGGGGAACTGCAATAGTAATTTTATAGTATATATAGCAAAATGTACCATGTGTCCGTCATATTATATAGGTAAAACGGAACAGAAATTTAGAAAAAGAATATATGCACATAATTATTGTATCAAGAAAAGAGATGAAAAGAATGCTCTGGCAAAGCATGTTATAAATAAGGGTACACAGCATCAATTCAGATTTGGTATTTTAGAGATAGTGACATCAAATCCTAGGGGTGGTAACATAAAGAACTTATTATCATTTAGAGAAACATATTGGCAGATTTTAACAGATGCTACCACCCCTGCAGGTTTAAATGAGAGTATTTCTACGAAAAGTATACTAGAATACTCTTAATTAATTTTATGTATTACATATTTTATAATATTTGGCTTAGTAGTTTTTAAGGTTTAGAGTTATATAGAACATATAGTGTTGTATGAATGAAATTTTGTATTTGTAAGTACTGAATGTATATGGCTTTAAATGCGTAAAGTTTTGGCACCAAATAAAAAGTATTTAAACAACAGAATGCACTTGTAAGATGTTCTGATGAAGCCTACGTTGTCAGTAGGTGAAAGCGCTTAATCTTTTATTTTGTGCAATAAAAGTTTTACCATTTGGAGTGAACTGTATTATTCGTGACAGTTTGGAATTTGCCACACGGTTTACGCATAGGCGTTTAGCAGCAGTATCTATACGCCTTTTTGTTTCAGTTGTTGTACTTGGCTGCTTTTTTCTTTATATGTGAATAAATATATGAAAATATTTAGCAAGGAGATGTGAATTTAGTTGTAGGAACTAGGACAGAATTTTAATTTTATTCCCCAAGGTACAATAACTATGCTAGACTAGACAGAAATTATATTTCAAAGGAACATTTGCATTTATTTGAACGCTTTTACACATTCAATGACTATCTTAGATCATGCACAATAAAAACTAAGATAAAAATGTAGAGTAAGGAAAAAAATGAAACAATTGAGCTTTCCCACCTACCTGTTAAAAAGAGTGAAATTTAAAGATTAGTGGTGAAAATTATCTGAAAGTTATTAGGGAATATAGAAATATCTTCAAATATTATAGCTATTGATTGGGCTAACATGAAAATGCAGTTTAAAACAGGACAAAAATCAAAGAAAAAGAGATATGGTTAAGAAGTAATAGAAGCTACTTAGAGGGCTGACAAGGGTTGAAGTATTGCAGAATAAGAGGAATCTCACACAACAAGAAGCAGAAATGTAGAGTGTTAAAGAAAAAAAATAGGAGAGTATCTGGATAATATGTACGTGCTTAGAAAGATTGCTATTAAAACTATTTTGGTAATAACTCCACAGCACAAGATCTTTTAGCACAATGACTTAAGAACAGAAAATAGAAAGGGTTGCTGCCAAACTTAAGGAGCCTACAAGAAGAAACAACCAGAGATCCTGTAGAGACCTTAGAGATATTTCAGAAATATTATGACATTTGTATAAACCAGAGAAAATGTAGAAATGAAGACAGAGCACAAATGGAAATATTTATGGAAGGCACTCATGTCAGAGTTAGATGAGGCTTAACATCTAACAGTAAAGACAGGAGGGGATGAGATAAAAAAGGTGATGTATAATCAATCTTCAGGAAAGTCTCGAGGAACAGATAGCATTCTTGTGGAAGTTTAGAATTTAGGAGGGAAGACTATTATAAATATATGAATGATTTTGTTTAAAAGTATTTTAAAAGGAGGGGAATGCCAATATCTTGAAAGAAAGCTGTGGTGGCTATACTACCTGAGGAAAGTAAGATCCACCAGACCCAACTTCATACAGACCCATTTCTATTTTAAACCATAATTATAAAGTGTTTATCTCTATAATGACTAAAAGAATGGCAAAGATGACACTAAAATAGATAGATATGGATCAATGTTAGATATGGATGAATGTTGGTTTTGTGGAGATGAGGCAAACATTTGACAACATTAACAGAACAATGATGATCCAGAGGTAAGCAGAATTTAAAAAAACACCTCTGTTGTTGGTGGGTCTTGAAGCGGAGAAAGCATTGAAATGAGCAAGATGGGATTTTATGAGTATAGCAATGGAAGCATTTGCATTCTAAGATAAAACAAAGGCTACAGTCGCAAATTACGTATCCTCACACAAATTGTTTCAGCAATACCCATATTTATGGGGACACAATAGTTTGACGTACTTAGGAGTCTGGATTACAAAGGGTTCTGTTCTGGCAGCTAATGATATGAGATTAAACAGAAGACAATAAAAAGTGAGGAATTGGAAGCTCTTGTCTAAGGATATGGATAACTAGATACAAGTAGTGAACAGGTTTTTAGCCCCTTTAGTTTTATATACAGGTCAGCCATTTTTTTATCAACCAGAGGAGAAGTCATGGACAATAATTAAAGGAATTGAAGAAATTTATGTGGGAGGTTAAGAGGGCAAGAGTTAAATGGGATATGTTGATCCTTCCAATAGAATAAGGTGGTGTAGGATTACCTGATTTGAAAGGATACTTGAAGGATCCTACATGAACTCAGGCATGAGCTCTCAGCTCCATTAGGCACCCTATTTAACCAAAGCCTGACAATGTCTTCATCCCAGCACAATGGAGGACAGCCACTGTCATCCCTCTACATAAAGGTGGAGTGTCCACTGGCCCAAGCAATTATAGGCCCATCAGCCTAACTAGCCTGATCTGCAAGGCCATGGAACATATCATGGACCTTATAAACAAGGACATTAACAACCTCCAAACACTTGACTCCACACAGTTTGGTTTTGTCAAAGGGAGATCATGCCTGTTAAACTTGGTCAACTTCTTTGAAACAGTTATCAAAGCCATGGACGGGGAAAAGTACAGTTTTTGTACCTACCATAAATGTAGATGTCCGATAGGTATGCATCTGCAGTCCTTACATATGGGTTGTCCTGCCTCAGGCAGCCCTTTGGTCGGCCGGATTCCAAAGTCTGGGTCCGGCATCGGCTGATGTCGCCCTTTCCCCGACGTCAGAGCGCCTGGGGTATAAAAGCGTCAGCCGACGCCATCTTCCTCAGTTTTTCTTGCCCCAGATGCCAGGTGCCCTCTAAGGAAGGCTAAATTTGGAGAGATGCAAACAATTCCAAACATGCACAGTAATATAAAACAAATACACCATAATAGATAACCCCAGCTAGCTATAAGAGGGATAAGTACCCATGGAATACCACAGAGGGGAAGGAGGGAGGGTAAACCTGACTGCAGATGCATACCTACCGGACATCTACATTTATGGTAGGTACAAAACTGTACTATGTCCTTCAAGGATGCATCTGCAGTCCTTACATATGGGTAGAATACCATAGCCAAGCTGGGGGTGGCTGGATCTAAGAAAAGGATGGTGTAGCTAAAATGCCCTGCAGGACTGCTGTAGCAAAGCCTGCTCTGGATCTGGAATATAAGGGTAAGTTGTAATGCTTGGAAAATGTATGCACGAAGCTCCATGTAGCAGTTTCTAAAATGTCCTTGGTAGCCACCCCTCTTAAGAAGGCTGTGGAGGTGGCTGTGGCTCTGGTGGAATGAGGTCTAATGTTAGCTGGCACAGTTTTGCCATGAAAAGAATAACAGAATCGAATGCAATTCCCTATCCATTTTGAAATTGTCTGTTTGGAAATTGCTTTCCCTTGTACACCAGCAGCATATGCTACAAACAGCTGGTCAGTTTTTCTGTAAGTCTTAGTTCTGTCCAAGTAGTAGCGCAACTGTCTGTGAATGTCCAGGGTATGCAGAAGTTTCTCCCCTTTGTTTTGTGGATTTGGAAATAAGGTAGGCAGGTTAATAGCTTGGTTCAGTGAGACCCTGGATACCACCTTTGGCATGAATGAAGGATTGGTTCTCAATGAAACTCTGTCCTGATGAAAAATAAGAAATGGTTGTACTGCCATGAGGGCCTGCAACTCAGATACTCTTCTTGCTGAGGTTATGGCCAGAAGGAAGGCAGTCTTCCAAGACAGGAACTGTAGTTCTGAAGATGCTGCTGGTTCAAAGGGAGGTAGAGTTAATTTTTCCAACATGAAGTTAAGGTCCCATGTAGGCACTGGTGGTTTCCTTGGAGGATTGATGTTTTTAATTCCCCTTAGAAACTGCCTTAGGAGAGGATGAGCAAAGACAGGTGGATCAGTATTGTAGTCTGCTGAAATTGCTGAAGCATGAATTTTTATGGAAGAGTAAGAAAGGCCATTGTGGAGCAGTTCTGCCAAGTATTCCAGGATATGTGCCATGTTCATCACTGTCGCATCTAGGCCCTTTGTGGTGCTCCAAGTGCGAAATCTTTTCCATTTTGCTGAATATGCCTTTCTTGTGGAAGGCCGGCGAGCTTCCATGATGATATCCTTCACTGTCTTGGATAGCTTATCCTGGTGAAGAGTCAAGGTATTCTCCAGGCTGTCAGCTGCAAGGTTTTCAGGCTGGAGTGCAGAGTTTTGTAATTGTGCTGTGTCAGAAGAAGTGGCCATTGTGGTAGAGGCCACGGTTTAGTGCGTGACATGCTCCTTAACAGTGGGTACCAGTGCTGTCTTGGCCAGTCCGGAGCTATCAGAATCACTTTTGGCTGCTCTGTCCTGATCTTCAGTAAGACCTTGGTCATTAATGGAAGAGGTGGGAATGCATACACTGTTAGAGTATTCCAGCTGAAAGAGAGGGCGTCCACTTTCCATGCTTGTGGGTGGTATGTCCTTGAGCAGAATGTCTTCAGCTGATGGTTGTGGTGGGAGGCAAAAAGATCTATGTCTGACCTCCCCCATGATTGTGTTATCTGAAGGAAGATGTCTGGGTGCAGCATCCATTCGTGTGGATCCATGGTATTTCTGCTTAGGCTGTCCGCCAGTACATTGTCTTTTCCTGGCACAAACTGGGATTGCAGCTCTATATTGATTTTTAGGGAAAGTTCCCAAAGATTCATTGCCAGCCTGCAAAGAGGGTAGGAATGGGTACCTCCTTGCTTGTTTATGTACCACATAACTGTGGTATTGTCTGTCCTTATTAGCAGGTGGCCTTGATGCAGAAAGTGTTTGAAGGCTTCGATTGCATGTATCGCCGCCAGCATTTCCTTTTGGTTTATGTGCATGCGCAATTCTTTCTGTGACCATAGACCTTGAATGCATCTGCCCTCCATGTGTGCTCCCCATCCATGGTCTGAAGCGTCCGTTGTAATGGTTTGGCTGATTATTGGTTTGCTGAAGGGCAGACCCCTGTTTGACTGGCTTGCTTGAGCCCACCACAGAAATTCCTTTTGAAGGCATGGAATGAGTGGTATCAAAGCTTCTAGGCTGTGACTGTGCTGAGACCATAAACTACTTAGATACCATTGTAGTTTCCTCATATGCAGCCTTGCTTGTGGAATCAGAAGAATGCAGGATACCATGTAACCCAGGGCCTGCAGGATTTTCCTTGCAGTGAGCTGAGTTTGTTTTGTCAGATTTTTGAAATAATCCGGTAGTTGTCTTTGTTTTTCTTCTGTGAGAAAAGCCATTTGGGTGGTTGTAGCTAGTTTCGCACCCAGAAAAATTATCCTTTGGGATGGAACAAGTCTTGATTTGTGAATGTTGACTGTATATCCCAAGGCCTGAAGTAGGCGGATGGCATAATTCAAGTGTTTTACCAAAGTTTGTTGGCTGTCCGCTTGTATAAGGCAGTCGTCCAGATATGGGTATATTTGAATCCCCTGAAGTCTGCAGTGTGCAATTACTGATGCCAGGCATTTCGTGAATACTCTGGGCGCAGTAGATAAGCCAAAGGGCAATGCTGAGAATTGATAATGCTCTGAACCTGCAAGAAATCTGAGGTGTCTTCTGCAACTTTGTCTGATGGGGACATGAAGGTATGCCTCCTTGAGGTCTAGAGTTACCAGCTAAGACCCCTTGCCCAGCATGGGAAGGAGTTGCTGTAGGGTCAGCATTTTGAATTTTGGCACAATGAGATAAGTATTCAGTGTGGACAAGTCGAGAATAGGCCTCCATTGTTTTTCTTTCCTTGGGACAAGGAATAGTCTGGAATAAAATCCCTGGCCTTGTTCTGTGAGAGGAACCTTTTCTATAGCTTTCATTTGCAATAGGTTGGAAATTTGTTTTAAAGCCTCTGCCCTTTGATTCGGTGGCAGGTTTGGCATGCCTTTTCTTTTTGGTAATGTATGAAAATGGAACCTGTATCCTTTGTCTATTATTTGCAGTGTCCATTTGTCCCTTGTAATACTGTGCCAATTTTTTGAGAATAAAGATAGCTTTCCGCCCAAAGGTGCTTCCAATTGAGCCCTGGTTGGCGGGGTCAAGGTAAAGTCATTGAGTCTGTCCTTGTGCAGCAGTTGTAGGTCCTACACTACCTCTCTGGTTAGGAGGCTGCCATTGACGTCCTCTGTAGGAGCCTCTAGCTTGCCCTCTACCTCTGGCACGCCTGTTCTTGCCTCTTTGAAATTTCTCTGTATCTGGAAAGGACCAATTCTTAGAGGGCCAATTTCTGCTGAATCTTGGTGGTTGGACCTGGAGAAAAATCTTTGACCATTTGTACAGATTTAGCCTTTTCCTCAAATTTCTTTAAGACCTCCTGAGCAGTGGAGCCAAATAACTTTTGCTTTTCCAGTGGCGCATCCAGAAGCTTTGCTTTAGCATGATCTGGCAGAGTTTGTTCCTTCAGCCAAGCTTGCCTACGTATGACTGCACCTGTCATTGCTGACCTACATGAAGCTTCCAATGCATCATAACCACACTGCAAAAATGGTTGCTAACCTGTTGGGAGTTATGTACCAGATCCTGAAGTGACTTGCGATCTAGGGGTTCAGGTGAAGACAGTTTTTATGCAATTCATCTAACAAATACTCTTGGTACTGTATCATATGGAATTGGCAATTTAATGCCCTCATAGAAAGAGTGGAAGAAGTATACACTTTTTTACCCCATCTCTCTAAAGCCCTGGACTCCCTTTCAGAGGGGAGTGGATTTTTAGTAGTGGCAGATGCAACCCCTTTAGGGCCCTGGGAAATAGTTTCTGGGTCAGCAGAGTGGGCCTTGTAAAGGAAATGATGCGAGTCCGGGACCCTGTAGTACCTATCGGGTTTGACAGGAGTTGGAGGAAGGGAGTCAGGGGAAATGCTAGACTCAGAGTACACATCATCAATGACATTCAAAACAGGAGGAATAGCCAAAAGTCTATGCTGAGGTAAATGTAAAAAAGTCCTTAATCTCTTCCTGGAATCAGAGAATTCCTGGCCCTGCCATTTGAAATGCTCTCTCATGGAGTGAAGGGTCTCCCCAAAGGACAGCTCTTCAGGAGGGGAGGCAGAGGGAATAGATTCCTCTGCATCAGAATCCTTGTAGGCCGTAAAGGCCTCCTCCTGGTAGTCTGAAAGAGCAGAGCCATCAGAGGCCTCATCAGAGGACTGGGGATCAGTGGGCTCAACCCTGGGCCTTTTGTCTAGAGGAGGTTGAGAGCCCCTGTCCGGATGTGGCTGAGAGCCCCTAATTAAGGAAATAAGGTCCTCAGCTAAACTTAAAATCTGTGAACCTGTAGTGGATCCCTGAGGAATAGCCTCGGGAGGCAGAGATTTTGGCTGTTTAGTAGCTTTAGCCCTAGTGAATGCCTTTATGGACATGGATGCAGGAGGCCTGGCTGCTCCACGTGCTGGTGTAGTTTTGTCTAAGGAAATGGTGTTGGATGTTTCCGGGACACCGGTTTCTGAGGGAACTTCTATAACCGACTCAGAAGAGGCCTCCTGGGCCGAGGCTGTCAGTTGTGCGGTTTCGACGGTCGGAAGTACCAAGGACTCAGTTTCAACCGAGACACTCGCGGTAGGCCTTGGCGTGGTTTCAGCCGAAACCACGGTCCGCGTGTGTCGGTCCTTGTCCTTCCATTTTTTGGTTAAATGAGAAGTCGGAGTCTCAGACGGCATATTGTAACAGTAACTAGCCCCCAAAAATTCCTCTGCAAACTCCGCCCGACGCCTAAGAGTGCGTCGGTTGAAGGAGGCACAGGCTGTACATGCCGAGACGTCGTGGTCTGGGCCTAGGCAGGGGAAGCAGTAAGAATGGAAATCCTTATGAGGTATTTGTTTCCCACAAGTTAAGCAATTATTAACTTTAAGCGTTTGATCTGACATCGGCTGAGGCAAGAAAGAGTCCCCAACGGGGTACTTAGTTTTTGAAGTCTTCGGTAGCTGACGTTACAGGAGCTGGCCGACCGGCACTTGCGAACTGCTTCTGCTTCGGGCACCACGCGGCAAGAAAGACTGAGGAAGATGGCGTCGGCTGACTCTTTTATACCCCAGGCGCTCTGACGTCGGGGAAAGGGCAACATCAGCCGACGCCGGACCCAGACTTTGGAATCCGGCCGACCGAAGGGCTGCCTGAGGCAGGACAACCCATATGTAAGGACTGCAGATGCATCCTTGAAGGACATCGGTGCACACCGCCTACCTTGACCTAGCCACAGCCTTCAATATTATTCCTCACTCGGTCATAATAGTTAAGCTCACCCAGCTAGGCATCGACCTGTATGTTTCCCAGATGGCTAGCTAACTGGCTCACTGACAGAACCCACTCAATCAAAATAGGGGAAGCTACCTCTAGTAGTTGACCCTTAATGAGTGGTGTACCCCAAGGCTCAGTCTTGGGGGCCTCTACTGTTTGGGATATACTTTTCTGAGGTACAAGCCAAAACCAGTGGTCTGTGGCTGATCAAGTCTGCAGATGACTGCAAGCTGGGCACTGTCTTAAATTCCCCTGGTGATAGGAACATCCTTCAAAAGAGCCTCACCCAAACTAATGACTGGTGCCAGAAGCATGACTTCAAACTGAATGCCAAGAAATGCATCATTATCCCCTTTAGGGAAAATGACATCCCCACTTATTATCACATTAATAAAAAAGTACTAAGCACGTAATCAGTTGTGCGGGCCTTGGACACCCAGGTTGACAGCAACCTGACATTTGACAAGCAGGTTGCCTCTGTTGTACGGAAGGTTTTCTACATGGCCCACCTCATAAGTAGGGGTATTTCATCCAGGAACAAGCAGGTCATAACATCTCTGTACTCCTCCCTTATCAGACCCATTATCGAGTACAATGCCCCCTTTGGCACGTACCTTGCCAAGCACATGCAACAGCTGGAGAGACCACAGAGGTTCCTGACCAGGAAAATCCAGGGTCACTACTGCGAAAGGCAAAAGATTTGCCATTTGCAGTATTGAAAATAGACACTGAAACTGACTGACACATTTCAGTTGACATTGTTACTGAAAACATCACGTGATATCTACATAGGAGCTGATGTAAATCAAACTCCTATATGCCCCCCACTGCACCCCCTGCTAATAATATATTCCTACTCTGAGATGGCACTACAGTGTGGCTATGGATGAATTTCTACTCCCCACTGTACCCTGTCCCTCTACTCATTCTTGTACAGACTCTCAGAGATGACCTGTGTCTGGCATACAAGGCCATCTCAGACCCAGGCTTGATGGAGTTGCTGCATATCCATAAGTTAAACTCCACTCATGCAGCCCGCATGCAAGGCTTCAACCTGGTCTGTGACATTAACAGAATTTGTTGGCGGGATAGATTTGTGTCCCAAAGACTCCATCTGTGGAATAGACTCACTCTCCATGTCAAGCAGAGTACATCTGTAGCCCTCCAAGAGGAACCTGGATGACTGGATGGGAAACAGAAAATACACTCCTGGGATCCCACCTGTGTCCCTACAGGACAGGGGAAACGGGTGCTGACTTTGTAGGAACACGGGCAAAATTCTTGGCTAGATTTATAAGGGCCTCTGGGCCAATAGCCTAGTAGGCTCATATACAGAGCACAGTAAGAAGGTTATAATTCAAAATGGAAAGGGATAATAATGAAGCAGGGCAAAGTTAAACAAATACAGTGGAATTCTGGATGCAGATCCTTAAGAACAGCAACAACCATACATAAAATGATATTCAAAAAGTAAAAGAAATTATTTTAAGAAAGTACAGTTGTGTACACTTACCATAAATGTAGATGTTCGAGTGTATTCACTGTTGCAGTCATTACATTTGGGTAATCTGCTGGTAGGTTGCCATCAGTCGGCCTGAATTCCAAAGTCTTGGGTCCTGCGTCGGTTACTGTCTCCTCTTCCGTGAAGTCTGGTTATCAGGGGTATAAAACATGCAGCTAACGCCATTTTCTTTAGTTTTTCTTGACTCCGATGTCAGGTGCCCCCAAAAAGGTACAAAAAATATATATGTATATTACACATGCATCAATATAAACTTTACCTTCATCTACAAGCAAATACACCACATAGGTTGTAGAAGATAGAGAAGGAAAGATAAACTCCAGAATGACAGGGGGATGGCGGGAGGGTAACCTGGATTGCAACAATGAATACACTCGAACATCTACATTTATGGTAAGTGTACACAACTGTACTATGTTCTTCGTGTTTCAATGTTGCAGTCATTACATTTGGGCATAATCCCAAAGCTATGGTTGGGAGGCTGGAGCTAAACAGCATTAGGAGCGGCTATAAGGCCCTGCAGAACTGCAGTGGCAAAGCCTGCCCTGGATTTAGAGTAGAGAGGCAAATGATAATGCTTTGTAAAGGTGTGAACAGAACTCCAAGTAGCCTCTAGAATGTCTTTGGTTGGTACTCCCCTTAAAAAGGCTGCTGAAGTAGCTGCAGCTCTGGTGGAATGAGACCTAATGCCCTTGGGCACAGGTTTACCATGGTGTAAGTAGCAGAAACGGATGCAGTGGCTTATCCACTTTGAAATTGTCTGCTTTGAAATAGCCTTGCCTTCTGATCCTGCAGCATATGTCACTAGTAATTGCTCAGTTTTTCTTAGAGCTTTAGTCCTGTTTAAGTAGAACCGTAGCTGTCTGTGTACGTCCAAGGAATGCATAATTCTCTCCCCCTTGTTCTGTGGATTTGGATAAAAAGGTTGGCAGATGAATTGTTTGGTTAAGAGGCACACTGGAAACCACCTTAGGCATAAAAGTAGGATTTGTCCTCAGAGATACCCTGTCTGGGTAAAATATGATAAATGGCTCTACAGCCATGAGGGCCTGTAGCTCTGAAACTCTTCTTGCTGAAGTAATTGCTAGTAGCAGAGCTGTTTTCCATGATAAGAACTTTATATCAGCTGTAGCAGCTGGTTCAAATGGAGGCAGGGTGAGCTTTTCTAACGCAAAACTGAGGTCCCATGCAGGCAATAGTGATCTTCTAGGAGGCCTTAAATCTCTAAGATACTGCTTTAGTAAAGGATGAGAAAAGATTTGTGGCTCTGTATTGTAATAAGCCGAAATGGCAGAGGCATGGATTTTAATTGATGAGAAAGATAGGCCTTTGTCAAGCATCTCAGTTAAGTACTGCAATATCGGAGGAATATTTGGTTCTGCTGTATCAGTTCCTTGTGCTTGATTCCAAGCACAGAATCTCTTCCATTTGTCAGCATAAGATTTTCTAGTACTAGGCCTTCTGGCTTCCAAGATGACATCCATCACAGCTTTACTGAGAGGTGTTGTTTGTATGACTACATGTTCAGCCATGCTGCCAGGTACAGAGTCTGTAAGTGATTGTGCAGGATCTCATTGTTTTGCTGGGACAGTAATTGTGGTCTTTGAGGCAAGGTCCAACCTGGGTATTGAGACAAGTTCCTTAGGATTGGGTACCAGTATTGGCAGGGCGAGTCTGGGGAAATTAGTATCATCTTTGGTTTCTCCTGTCTGACTTTTAGAAGGACCTTGGGTAGAAGAGGCAGAGGAGGAAAAGCATCAACTGATAGGTTTTTCCAACTGAAGGACAGGGCGTCCACTTTCCATGCTCGTCTGTGATAAGTCCTTGTGCAGAATCTTTTCAACTGATAATTTTGAGGAGAGGCAAATAGATTATGTCTGGGCTCCCCCATTTCTCTGTTATCATGCTGAAGACTTGTGGATTTAGTTTCCACTCGTGAGGATCCATAAGGTTTCTGCTTAAATCGTCTGCCAGAGTGTTTTGTTTTCCTGGCAGGAATTGAGTTTGAAGATGTATTTCGTAGATCAAAGCTGTGTCCCACAGTGCCATGGATAATCTTCAAAGGGGATATGAGTGTGTGCCCCCTTGCTTGTTTATATACCACATGACTGTGGTGTTGTCCGTCTATCAGTAGTTGTCCTGGATGAAGTAAGTCCTTGAAGGCTGTTAGGGCATTTTGAACAGCTAGCATCACTTTCTGGTTGATATGTAGATGCATTTGCTTTGGTGACCATATGCCCTGAATGCATCTTCCTGCCATGTGGGCCCCCCAGGCATGATCTGATGCATCTGTTGTTATGGTTTGGCTGGCAGGGGGTAGAGTGAATGGCCGTCCTATGTTTTGGTGACATGCCTTTGCCCACCATAGAAACTCCTGTTGCAGGCAGGGAATGAGAGGAATCATTGTTTCCAGACTGTGACAATGTTGACTCCATAAACTTTTTAGGTACCATACCTCATATGCAGTCTTGCATATGGAATCAGTAGGATGCAGGATGTCATGAAGCCCAGAGCCTGCAGAATTTGTCTTGCAGAAGACTGGGATTTTGTTGCCATCAGTTTGAAGTAAGTAGTCAGTTGCCTTTGCTTGTCTGGCGTGAGGTAAGCCATCTGGGAAGTTGTATTCAAGCTTGCACCCAGGAATGTTATCTTTTGAGAGGGTACCAGTTGTGAATTCTTTTTGTTTATTGTGTACCCTAAGCATGTTAGAAACCTTTTCACAAAAGCCAGGTGTCGAAGAAGAGTGTCCTTGTTCTCTGCTTGAATGAGACAGTCATCCAAGTAAGGATATATCTGTAAACTTCTTTATCTGCAAAATGCAATTACTGGTGCCAGGCACTTTGCAAAGACCCTAGGCGCAGTAGATAAGCCAAAGGGCAGTGCAGAGAATTGGTAATGCATTAAGCCAGCCTTGAAACTGAGGTATCTTCTACACGACTGTCTTATTGGGACATGCAGGTATGCCTCTTTTAGGTCTAAAGTCACCAGAAAAGCATTCTTGCCCAGCATAGGCAGAAGCTGCTGCAAAGTCAGCATTTTGAATTTTGGAATGTCCAGGTATGTGTTCAAAATTGACAAATCCAGTATTGGCTGCCAGGCCTTGTCCTTTCTGGGTACCAAGAACAGTCTTGAGTAAAAACCTTGTCCTTTTTCCTGTTCTGGTACTGTCTGAATGGCCCCCATATCCATGAGGGACGTAACCTGTTTCTGTGCCTCTGCCCATTGTTTTTTGGCAGATCTGGCCAACCATTTGCCATTGGCAGAGTGTGGAAATGGAATCTGTAACCCTGTGATACGATGTTTAGTACCCACTTGTCCTGGGTTATTAACTGCCAATTTTGAGCAAAAAGTGCTAACTTTCCCTCTGGGTGCTGCCAAAAGATAAGTGCTTGGTGTCGGCAGAGGGAAGTCATTGGGATAGCTTTCTGTAGGTTTGCACTTTATCGCTTCCAGATTTGGGGGTGGAAGCGCCCCATTGCTTTGACCTGTATGAATCTTGCGCCTGGTATCTGGTACCCTTAGGGCGTCTGGATTTGCCCCTTTGAGTTCTGTCTGACACAGGAAAGGACCAATTTTTTGTAGGCCAGTGTCTACTGAATCTTGGTGGCTGCACTTGTAAGAAGTCTTTAACAGTTTGCATAGACTTAGCTTTGTCTTCCATTTTCTTTAAAACCTCTTCTGCCTTAATATCAAACAGAGAATCATGCTGCAAAGGTGCATCTAGCAATTTAGCTTTAACATGATCAGGCAAATTTTGTTCCTTTAACCAGGCATGCCTCCTAATCACAGATCCAGTAACTGAGGCCCTGCAGGAGGCCTCTAAGGAATCAAAACCACATTGCAAAGTATGCTTTCCAACTTGTTCAGCTGCATGCAATAATTCCTGCAATTCTTTATTTTCTGCATATTCTGAAATCAACATAATTTTCTGTTTCAGCAATCCCATAACATGTTGTTGGTACTTAAGCATATGAAATTGACAGTTTAAGGCCCTGACTGCCAAGGTTGCAGATGTATACACCTTTTTTTCCCCATCTGTCCAGTGCCCTTGAATCTCTGTCAGAGGGGGTGGGATTTTTTGCTGTTGAGGCCTTAACTCCCTTTGGACCCTGTGAAATAGTTTCAGGATCAGCAGCAGGGTTTCTAAATAAAAATTTATGTGAGTCAGGGACCCTGTAATATCTGTCAGGCTTACTGGGAGCCGGAGTTAAGGAGTCAGGGGTCAAGTTTGACTCCGAAAACACATCATCCACAATGTCTAAAACAGGGGGAATGGCTAAAGGCCTGTGCTGAGGGAGAAGGAAATCTTGGAGTCTCTTTTTTGATTCTGAGAAGTCTTGACTCTCCCAGTGAAAATGCTCCCTCAAAGTATGCAAGGTTTCCCCAAATGAATAATCCTCAGGAGGAGATGCAGATGGAATAGACTTCCTCGGCATCAGAATCCTCATAGGGAGGTATAGATAATTTCTGATCAGAAGAGGATTCAGAAGAAACAGAAACCTGATCTGAAGATTCATAGTCAGTGTCTTGCCTAGGCCTCTTATCAGGAGGGGGATGGGTACCCCTGATCAAGGTAATAAGGTTTTCAGCCATTTTGATCATCTGTTTTTTAGGCATAGAGGCCTGTGCACGTGGCTCATGCATCAGTTTTTTAGTTTTAGAAGTTGCTTTTGTCTTTGGTTTTGCAGCTGTCGTCGGTTTGATATACAAATGTTGAGGTCTGAATATACCCTCAGAAGCCGGTGCCTGCTCAGCAGCTCTGGACCCATCTGAGGGAGATACATCCGTCGGTCCAATACCTTGAGTACCTTGCGGCATGCCGGACTCCACATGGGTATCAGTAGAGGCCTGCGACTCGAAGGTAGCGGGTATAAGGGGCTGCGAAAGCGCCTCACTGAGTACCAGCGAACCAGCGACTGCCTTAGGAGAAGCTTTGTCATCGGTTTTGGATCTCGACTGTCTTTCTCTGTCCTTTTCTTTGTGTTTTTTATGTACTCCGGTAGTCGGATTGCTATCTGATGACATTTCTGGGTAGTTAAATCTGTTTCCAAAATACTTTGATGCAAAAATATACCGACGCTTAATACTGCATTGGTTAAATCTAGCACAAAACCAATAGCCAGGCACATTGTGATCAGGGCCTAGGCAAGGAATACAGTATAAATGGAAATCCTTATGAGGTATTTGCTTCCCACAAGTAATACAATTATTAACTTTTTCTGACATCGGTAAAAAGCAAGAAAAAAGTTTCCCCAACAGGGTACTTAACTTTAGTGAAGACTTCGGTTCTGAAACTCAAACTCGAATATTTCAGTAGTTGGCCGACCGGCACTTGCGAAATGCTTCTGCTTCAGGCACCACATGGCAAGAAAGACTAAAGAAAATGTCGTCGGCTGCATGTTTTATACCCCCGATGACCTGACGTCATGGAAGAGGAGACAGCAACCAATGCAGGACCCAAGATTTTGGAATTCAGGCCGACTGAGGGCAACCTGCCAGCAGATTACCAAAATGTAATGACTGCAACAGTGAAACACGAAGAACATCTAAACCAACACAAGAATGGAGAAAGAAGATTTTTGCCAATATGGATTGCTGCAAGTAGGGGTACAAAACTAAGCATGAGGGGGCTGGAATTTATTGGAGAAGACTTGAAAAGGCAACAAGGTCCTTGTTGCTTGTCTTGGTTTACAACTGAAGATGAACAGGTGGGGTACTTTGTTTATATGCTTTACTACACAGAAACACATCAGGATGGATAATAGCAGTACAAAATATAAATTAACTGCTTAACTGACAAGACTACAGAAACATGCATGCTTACATCTCAGCAGGCTTGCATGTGCTCAGTATTTATACACACGTGCAAGCCCATAGAAAGCTTCTTAAAGGTACACACACATATTGAGCTACATCCTCCCTCTTCAGTGAATTGCCACAATAAAATGACATTTGAGAAGACATGCAATTGTATAGACACTAAGAAAAAAACACAACACTTATTTCCTTATGTCCAAGTTGCCGTGCATCTGGAACATGTTCTGGAAATGCAACATGATCTAGTAAAATAGCAATCAGAACTGGGTTTAGCAACACACACAGTCACTGGTGAACAAACAGATTCTGGAGTTTCAGGATTCTTCTCAGGAACAGGAATACTTACTGGAACGGAGTCTTTCTAACAGGAAGAAATGAAAAAAAAGGAAATTATAAAACGTAACTTGACTAGCTAAAAAACAAAATGAATGAAATAAAAAATCCAAGCTTTTTAATAACAGTACATCCAGTAAGTGCTTTTGTCTTGTAAAAGACTTCTTCAGCTGTACTGTTATTAAAAAGCTTGGATTTTTTTATTTCCTTTGTTTTGTTTTTTAATGGACATGCTACACCTTAAGAAATCCCAACCCCTCCGAGCTACACGCTCTAGGGACCTAAACCTTGTCACCACAATAAACAAGACATGCTGGAGGAATAAATTCCTGTCCCAGAGACTTCCTATACTATGGAACAGGCTACCCATCTATGTCAAGCAAAGTTCTTCATTAGCACTCTTCAAGAAAAATCTTGATGAGTGGATGGGAAATAGGAAATACACCCCGGGGATCACTTCTGTGTCTCTGCTCGATAGTGGCACAGGAAAATAAACTTTTTTTTGGGTGGCATAAGCCAGGGAACCTTGTTGGCTAGGCTTACGTAGGCCCTTGGGCCGATAGCCTAGTACCTACCTATGAACCTCTTCTTCTTCTTTTGGCTGCTCCCGTTAGGAGTCGCCACAGCAGATCAACTGTTTCCATTTCTTCCCGTCCTCTGCATCTTGCTCTGTCACACCAACCACCTGCATGTCCTCTCTCACCACATCCATAAACCTTATCTTAGGCCTTCCTCTTTTCCTGTTACCTGGCAGCTTCATCCTTAGCATCTTTTTCCCAATATACTCTGCACCCCTCCTCAGCAAATGTCTAAACAAACGTAATCTTGCCTCTCTGGCTTTGTCTCCAAACCTTCCAACCTGGGCTGATCCTCTAAAATACTTATTCCTAATCCTGTCCATCTTCGTCACACCTAGAACATCTTCAACTCTGCCACGTCAAGCTCTGACTCCTGCCTTTTTGTCAATACCACTGTCTCTAACCCATATAACATAGCTGGTCTCACTATCCTCTTGTAAACCTTCCCTTTCACTCTTACTGGTACTCGTCTGTCACAAATCACTCCTGACACTCTTCTCCACCCACTCCATCCTGCCTGTACTCTCTTCTTCACCTCCACACTCACCATTACTCTGAACTGTTGATCCCAAGTATTTAAACTCATCCACCTTCACCACCTCTACTCCCTGCATCCTCACCATTCCTCTATCCTCCCTCTCATTCACACACATATATTCTTTCTTAGTCTGCTGACCTTCATTCCTCTTCTCTCTAGAGCATATCTCCACCTCTCCAGGGTCTCCTCCACCTGTTCCCTACTCTCACTACAGATCACAATGTCATCTGCAAACATCATAGTCCACGGGGACTCCTGTCTGATCTCGTCTGTCAACCTGTCCATCACCATTGCAAATAAGAAAGGGCTCAGAGCTGATGCTTGATGTAATCCCACCTCCACCTTAAATGCATCCATCACTCCCACCACAGACCTCACCGCTATCACACTACCCTCGTACATATCCTGTACCACTCTTACATACTTCTCTGACACTCCTGACTTCCTCACACACATACCACAACTCCTCTCTAGGCACCCTGTCATATGCTTTCTCTAAATCCACAAAGACACAATGCAACTCCTTCTGACCTTCTCTGTACTTTTCCATCAATACTCTCAGAGCAAACAATGGATCTGTAGTGCTCTTTCCTGGTATGAAACCATACTGCTGATCACTAATCACCTCCCTTCTTAACCTAGCTTCCACTACTTTTTCCCATAACTTCATGCTGTGAATGATCAATTTAATCCCTCTGTAGTTACTACAGCTCTGCACATCACCCTTATTCTTAAAAATCGGTACCAAAACACTTTTTCTCCATTCCTCAGGCATCCTCTCACTTTCCAAGATTTCATTAAACAATCTAGTTAAAAACTCCACTGCCATTTCACCTAAACACCTCCATGCTTCCACAGGTATGTCATCTGGACCAACAGCCTTTCAATTCTTCATCCTCTTCATAGCTATCCTTACTTCCTCCTTGCTAATCCACTGCACTTCATGATTCACTATCCACACATCATCCAACCTTCTCTCCCTCTCATTCTCTTCATTCATTAGCCCCTCAAAGTACTCTTTCCACCAATGAACCTATGAACCTATAATCTTTCTAACAGGCATGATATTGCAATACAGGCTCGGACAATGGGACCAAATGTTTCCGATTCTGCCTAAATTCTTCTTGTAATTCCACAATGTATGATCTCGGCTCTGGAGGACACCAATCTGATCAAAACCTTTGGATGTCTGCAACCTCATTATCTCCACTTCTCATAATGGATTGAACGGTTTGCTGGACTTATTATAATAGGACTTCTGGGATAAGCATGTCTTCAACAGATGGGCTTTCACTGATCTGTTGTTTTTGACATATGGAACCAACAGATTACTGCTGATTGATAGTGTGGTTCTGGTTTGTCTCAACAGAAATTTCTGTGCAGGTGAACCAAGAAGTTTATCATGAGGAATATTTCTGAGATTCAAGAGATTCAAGAAACACTATTGTCTAATTTTGACTTCTCTAGTAATTGTTTCAAACAAATTTTGTCAAACAAAATCTCATCTCTGCAAGGAAAACATACTTACAGGTCATGAGGTAAACAAGATTGCTTTGATGGCCATCCTCGAATGAAAAAGTGGTTGAGCTTCTGAAGAACTGGATCTGAGGTTGTATAACTTCTAAGCTCATCAAGACATGTGGAATAAACATTTCTCACTTCCATGACTTAGAAATCAAGTGGATCATTTTCATGCTGTTCTGTGGTATCTCTGTGTGATCTGGACAACATATCAGCAAGATAAAGAAGTCTGCCTTTTGTGTAGACAAGATTGAAATTATACTTTTGCAATTTGAACATCATGTCTTGCAATCTGGCAGGAGCTGTATGCACAAGCTTTTTCAAAATAGTGACTATAGGATGGTGATCTGTTTCAATTTGCATAGGCTGGTCAGAAATATAACAACGGAACTTCGAACATGCAAACAAAACTGCCAAGAGCTCTTTCTCTACCTGCACATACTGCATTTCAGTTTGGGTAAGAGTTCTGGAAGCATTGGCTACTGGTCTGCCCTCTTAAAGAATGACTGCACCAAGACCAAATTTAGAAGCACCACAAGAAAAAGTAACTGGTTTGTGAACATCATAGTATCTGAGAGTTGATGGACTGGCAATTCTCTGTTTCAGGACATCAAATACTCTCTGGTGTTGTTCTGACCATGACCAAAATTCATCTTTGAGTGTCAGCTTTCTGAGCAGTGCTGAAAGTTGACTCAAGTCTGGAATAAACTTGCCTGGGTAGTTAACCATGCTAAGAAAATGTTGTAAAGCTTGAACATTGTCTGGAGCTGGCATCTCAAGAATAGCTGTTTGCTTGGAAGAATCTGGTCGTACGCCTAAACTGGTAAACAAACAACCAACATAAGTAACTTCTCATAGCCTGAATTTGCACTTCTGAGGATTCAGCCAGGATTCAATTCACTTCACATACCCTATCCAGAACTTTCTTGAGGTTTCTGTCATGCTTGGTTTCACCATTACCTCCTACTAGAATATCATCTACTATAATAGCACACAGATACCCAAAAAACATTTGTTCCATGGCACGCTGGAAGACTTCACTGGGAGAATTTATCCAAAATGGCATTCTCAAAAATTTGTACCTGCCAAAAGGAGTACTGAAAGTGGTTAGCAATGAAGATTTTTAGTCAAGCATCAGACACTATTTCTCATGACTTATACCTCAGTAGCTTCTCTCCCGTGTTTTACATTTTCCATTTCTTATACACACTACATCTTACCATAAAATATCTGTAAATACTCACATTAATTTCATCACAAGCACTGAGCGTACAACTTACCCAACTACAAGTTACTCTGATATCTCACCACGTCTATTTAACACCTCCATATTCACTTTACCCCAAATTAGACACTTAAAGACATATTCAAATATCATTATTCTCAAGGTTCACTTTCTCTCCACAAAAAGCTCCTTTACAGCCAAAATCCATCACAGTCAGTTTGCTCCCACACCTGGATATCAGAGAAAACTTCCAATGTCTTGGCTGCCACAGAAACCTAGCTCAAACCCAGTATAAAGAACCCTGAACTTCTACCCCAAGGGTACAGTCTAAACAAAGATGATAGATCACACACACACAAAAAAAGCTGATGGAATTGCTTTATTTTACCTCATCCACCATAGCTTTATGTCATACTCACAGCCCATTCCAGTACTTGAAAAGCCGAACTACTTATCACTATCCTAAAAGTGAATAACACTAAAAGCTTTTGCACTGTGGTAATTAACATTCCTTCAGGACAAAATTCTAATATTGGAAGCTATCCTATCCTGGGTATCAACTGCAATTTCCTATGAAACTATCATCCTAGGAGATGTCAGTACCAACTGACAAAACCTTGCATCTGACTTCCCATCTACCAGAATAAACATCCATGGTTTCTCTCAACATATTGCAAAACTGACTCACTCTGACAAACATTACAACCTGGATCCTGGTTTCAGACCTTAGTAAATATACTCTAGCTGGTACCCTCCTGAATACCCCAAGTGACCATCTACCAGCTCATATCATTAGAAATACCACCACAATCCCAAAGAACATCTTTACAAATCAACCTGCAAACTAAAAAACGTTAACTAAAACTCTTTTCTTGAGATAACATCTTAGCTGGTCATTCCTAAAACGTCTATCCCTTGATGAAGTGGTGAACCACTTTAAAAAGAAGTTACGTACTCACCATAACGTTCCATGTTTGTAGTCCATCTCGCCCTTCACTCTTACACATGGGTTTGGAGCCAATCCTCAGCTCTGACTCGGCCTATTAGCAAGCTCAAAGTCTTCTAGTTGGCTCTTGGCTAGGTAGGTATCCCATAGTGCACCAGTATAATCCCCAGATCTTGTTTGCTGCTAACTATACAGAGAAAGAACAAAAACTATCCAGAAAGAATAATAATAAAAAGGTCTCCACTTGTTACAAAAAAAAAAAGAATTTTTTTCTTTCTCCAGATCCTTCCAGGAAGGGGGTAGGAGGGTGGGTTCATGAGAATGAAGGACGAGATGGACTACAAACATGGAACGTTATGGTGAGTACATAACTTCTTTATGTTCTGCAGTCCTATCTCGCCTTCATTCTTACACATGGGACAGTGTCCCTAACACCTTATTCTTGGGTGGCTCATGGAAAAATACTCCTGAGTACCGTGGAACCAAAGGAGGCTCTACCCCTAGAGGTCAAATTCAACTTGTAATGAGTAATAAAGGTGTGAGGGGTAGCCCATGTTGCTGCTGCACAAATATTATCAACTGAAACCCTGGCTTGAAAGGCTGCATAAGTAGACTGAGATCTTGTAGAATAAGCCTTGATTTTGAACGGTAAAGGCTTTCCATCTGAAGATTAAATGTAGGATATACAACTGGAAATCCAATTCAAAAGGGTCACTTTGGAAGCCAGGAGACCTAATCTGGAGCTGGAGAAAGAAACAAATAATTGGTCTGACTTCTTGAATTCCTTGGTCCGTTGTAGATAGCACCATAATTGTCTGAACGTCTAACTGATGGAATCTGTATTCTGCTGTGTTGGAATGATTAGGGAACACCGGAAGCTCTACAGGTTGGTTCAAGATGTTATGAGAGCACACCTTGGGGACAAAGGAGGGATTTGTATAAAGAGATACTCTATCTTTGTGGAAAATCAAATAAAGGGGCTTGACAGACAGTGCTTGTAACTCTGATACTCGTCTAGCAGATATGACTGCCACCAGAAACAAAGTCTTCCAAGACAGAAACTTCAACAAACACGAATAAGCTAGTTCAAAGGTGGAGACGTTAATTTGGAGAGAATGAAGTTTAGATCCCATGAAGCAACCAGTTCCTGAAAGGGAGGTCTCAACAAAGTAGCACCTTTAAGGAATGTCTTACGCAATCTGTGTGACATCAGATTGGACTCATGTTGACCCAAATGAAAATTTGATATTGCTGCCAACTGAACCCTAATTGTGGCAGCAGCAGAACCCTGGTGAAAAGGTTCAGACAAGAATTCCAATACCACTGGAACAGATGCGGAAAAAGGGTCAACATTCCTTTCCTCAGCCCAGATAGAAAACCTTCTCCATTTGCTGGTGTATAACTTTCTAGTGGAGGGTTTGTGAGAAGATGTAAGAATGTGGGTCACAGCAGGTGAGAAATCATGAAGCCTGTTGTCTAGGGATGGAACTGTAGCAGCCAAGCTGTCAAGTTGAGGGTGTGGAGGTTGGGATGGAGAGAGCCTGACATGTGCATCAATAGATCTGGTACTGGGTCCAGAGGCGATGGGTCATCTAGAATATGAGGCCCGAGAAAGGGGAACCAAACCTGATGAGGCCATTAAGAAGTGATGAGGATCAACTTGCTTCCCAAGAGTTTTGCTTTTTGAATCACCTTGGATATGAGAGGAAAGGGAGGAAAAGCATAAAGGAGACCCAGGGGCCAATCGTGAACAAGTGCATCCCTCGGTGACTCCCCCGGAGGGGGGATAAGGAAAAAGTAGCTGCTGCATTTGGAGTTGATCAGACTGGCGAAAAGATCGCTGCAAGGTTGTTCCCATCTGCGGAAAATCTGTTCCGCTACTTCCTGTTTCAAACACCACTCGTGAGGCATCAAGATTGCCCGATTGAGTTTGTTGGCTATCACGTTGGTTGTCCCCGGGATGTGCATTGCCACTAGAAAGCGCTGGGAAGATATCACCCATTTCCAGACACAAATGGCCTCTCGACAGAGTGGGTACGATCTGGTTCCGCCTTGTTTGTTGAAATACCATACTACCGACATGTCTGAATGTATTGCTATTGTCCCAAGAGGAAGAAGGTTGTGGAGTGCTTGCAATGCCAGAAGCACTGCCCTCATCTCTAGGACATTGATATGCAGGTGGGCCTCGTGATCTTGCCATGTGCCTTGGACAGTCCTGCCTAGATAATGCCTCCCCCACCCTATCTGTGAGGCATCCGTGGTCACAGTAGCAATGGGTTGGCGAGGTAGGAATGGAGTGCCTGTCGTTAGCTGGTTGGGTTGGATCCACCAATGGAGGTCCTTTTTGCAAGACTCTGTTAACAGGATGTGGTGGGAGAGGCAGTTGTTGGAAGGACCACTGAGACGATAGAAGCCACTGAAGAATCTGCATGTGTAGTCTGGCAAGAGGGACTAGTAATATGGTGGAGGGCATGGTCCCTAGAAGTTTCAGCACTGTCTTTGCCTTGACTTTCCGAAGGGGGAGAAGACAAAGGACTTGTTGTATGAGATTCTGTGCTCTTTCTGCTGGAAGATGAGCCAACATGGCGACTGTGCCTATTTCTGCACCTATAAAAGTTACAAATTGAGAGGGCGATAAGACAAACTTTTCCCAATTTATAGTAATCCCCAACTGGGCACAAAGTTGGATAGTGGAGTCTCTGGTTTGAAGAAGTAGATGCCTGGTGGAGGCGGTCAGGAGCCAGTCATCCAGATATGGAAACACTTGGAATCCTAGACATCTCAGGTGAGCTGCCACTACTGCCATACACTTGGTGAACACCCTGGGGGCTGTGGTGAGACCAAAGGGCAGGGCACGAAACTGGTAGTGACAGGCTCCCAGCCGGAAGTGTAGGTGGCTCCTCGACGCTCTGTCCATTTTTATGTGGTAGTACGCATCTTGGAGGTCTATTGAGCACATTTAAGTGTCTTTCCTTAATAGAGGGAGTATAGACTGCAGTGTCACCATCTGCAACTTGTCCTTCTTTACGGATTTGTTTAATTTGCTGAGGTCCAAGATGGGCCTCCAGTCCCCTGTACTTTTTGCACTAAAAAGAATCTGGAGAAAGTTCACTATCCTACCTGGTCTGCGGGGATGGTTTGGATGAGACTGTTTGCAAGCAACTTGTTCACTTTTACAGTTGCTTGATCCCTGTGATTGGGTGGAACATCCAGATCCTCTTGGGAACATGAGGTGGAAGAGAAAAGGGTATGGAGTAACCTCTGGTGATAATTCTTTGTACCCATTTGTCTTGGGTGATGCTTAGCCAGGCTTCTGGATACAAATAAATTCTACCCCCCACCTGCTCCAGAGAAGCACAGTTGGGCCCCACATCAGGAGCGCTGATAGAGCCGGCCTCGAAATGAATTGCGGCCTTCCTGGTTTTACGGTCCACCCCTGCCTCTAGGGCGATGTCTACCATTTGCTCCTCCTCCTTTGCCTCTGAAGGAGGAGTCACCCTGTACATCCTGGAAAAACCTCTGGGATTTCTTGAACCACATTTCACCACCTCTCTGACCCTTGCGATATGGTCTAGAGGGGACGGTAAAATGTACTCCCACAGCAGAGAGCGTTTTCCCTTCTTGCTCGTACCTGGTGAGTGTGTCTTTTACCTTGGGTCCAAACAAGGAAGAACTGTCAAAGGGGGCGTTGGTAAAGGTAGACTTGAATGGCTTTGCAAAATTACACAAGCGCATCCAGGAGTGCCTCCTAAGGGAAACTCTTGAACCCGCTGCCCTGCTCACTCCATCGGCTGTATAAGAAATCAGCCTCATGGATGAGTTAACAATGGAATTCAAGGTGGACAACTGAGCAGACACCTTATCAGGGACTCCTTCAGTAGATGTACCTTGCAGAGTCTCTCCCAACTCCTTAAGATCTCTCTGAAGTCTTGTAAAATGTGTTAGGTAGTTCAACGATCTGAGAGTGAATGCTGCTGATGAAAAGATATGCTTCCCATACCTGTCCATCATTCGAGACTCCTTGTTCAGCGCATGGACAGATGAAGATGTCTCCGCTAGTTCCTTCTTAGTGGCCACCGCCACCACCATGGCATCTACAGGAATGCCTTTGGACAGAAATTCCTTCTCCTTGGGGGCTGACAAAAATTTATTTGGTCTCCTGGGGACTGGGTCCATGGCATCAGGAGTCTCCCACACCTTTTGACTAACAAGATCTAAAAGTTTGTCAAAAGGTGGAGACACCGGGGGGCGTGGCCAAGGATGAACACAGGATAGCAGCAGATTTCTTCAGCTCCACCAATTTCATTACACTGATAGGAATTAATTACTTAAAAAATTAATTTTTGAAGTAATTTTCTTTCTAAATATGTTTGTTTTATATAGTTCTTGAACTATATCTAAAAAAGAAAGGAAATTTTAACAATATTCCTGTCAGAAATCACTTTGGAAATTTTCCTGTCAGTTTATCAGTCTGAAATGAGTTCCAGTAAGACAAATTCTCAAGACTCCAGCATCAAGAAAGAACTTCAGTCTCTGATAACTATAATCCAGCAACTTACTGCTAAGATGGATAAAATGGATACTAAAATTGATACCTTCATAGAAAAAACTACAAAACAAATAGACTTGTTACATATAGACCTGCAACAACAGAAGATCCGATGACAGGCATAGAAGAAGCTGTGAATGACATGGAAAATAGAATCCAAGAAGAGGAAATCAACATTGAGTTTCTGCTGAAACAAAATACACATTTACAAACAAAGCTGGATGACCTGGAAAATAGATCTAGGCGCAATAACATTAGGATTTTTGGATTGCCAGAAAATATTGAAGGTAACAATATTACTTCTTTTTTAACAACATGGCTCCCTAAAACTTTAGACTTACCAGAAGCATTCTCTTTTGGCATCGAAAGAGCACATAGATCTATAGCTAATAATAACTCTAACAAAAACTATCCTAGATCAGTTATAGTTAGATTTCTATCATCTTTTGATAAAGAGATGATTCTTAAATCTGCTTGGGCTAAAGCTCCTGTTAAGATTAATGAGACAACTGTGTGTTTTGACAATGACTATTCTTCCTTGGTAATAGCTAAAAGAAAAGTTTTCTGCCACTAATAAGGGAGCTTAAAAAGCACAGTTTAAAACATACCTTCTGTTTCCTGCCAAGCTAAAATCTTCCTTCCTGATGGTCCTAAAATTTTGATGACTTAGACTCTGCTTTACTGTTTATCAAAAAAAATAAGATTTTGGATAAAATAGAGGAAATGGAATGGGCTAGTCCTTCATTAAAGAGACTGGCAACTGAAACTTCGTGGAAGACTTCAGAGAAGAAGAAGAGACTAAAAAACAAATGATTTGTTCTATGTTTTTTTTTCTTTTTTCTCTCTCATCATTTTACTTCATTATTAATCTTTTTAAATATACTTCCTGCATTTCCAGAAAGCCACAAATATTCTGAAAAAGATTTAATCAAAGTTATTCTCTGTGTGCAAAGAAATGTTTTGTTTCATAACCAGTCAAAATATCTGAGGAACTAATAACAAGCTATTAATCAATTTGTTTCTCTTTCTGAAAAAGAGAAGAAAGGTCAGTAATTTGATACATTTTTTTTTCTTTTTTTTCTCCTTTTCTTCTTTTCTTTGTTTAAACAATGACATTCTATTTAGATTATGAAGTGGGTAAAGGGTGGGGGAGGGCAGGGAGAGAAGAGTAATGAAAATATGATAAATGAAATAACAACATATTTATTCCTTGTAAAAAGTTTATATGTTCTTCAAATGCTATTCCTAATTATACTTTCTTGATTATACTGCTTATGCTTGTTTGTAAATAATCTGTCATGCTTTAACTAATAATAATTAGAACTAAATAATAGTAAATAATATGTTTTATTTTTAACTCTATTAATATAAACAGTAAGTAATATTCCATTGTATATACTTCTTATAGCTTTCTCTTACATTTTTTTTTATTTCTGCTTTACACTCTTATTTTCTACTCTCTTTTTCTTTTCTTTATTCTTTCTCTTTATTTTTTTTTTTCATATTAATATATAGAAATGCTTTTGATCATATAGACACAGTAAATAATAAGATTTGCATAAAAATTGAGTTGGGACAAAAATATTGAGTTTTATTACTTATTAATAACTTTGGGCTTAATTTCACTTACATAGAGGCTGTAATAACCTGTAAAATACATTGCGAAGGTTTTGTCATGTTTAGATGCATTTACACTGCTAAATGAATGTTTGTCACTAGTTTTTAACAAGTTTCCCGCAAAATGTTAAGGGAGACAATCTGGGATGTGGGCTACCTCATGAACAGTGTCCTCGAGTTGTTTCAAAAGCTTCAACTCTCAGAATTCTCACAGAGAAGCTGAAAGCAGTCAATTTGACCTTTGACCCAGATATCAAACTGACACATCACAGATTCAGGAAGAACACTCTACCAGGAAGTAGAACTGATGCAAATGCGACTATGTGAAGGAAAATGAACTCTTTAACATTTAAATGTGAGTTATTTTATATAATTACTTAAATATCTATGTTATAATTCATAAAATATGTCAGTTATAATGATTTTAAATGATGCAGTTTCTTGTAGTAAGTAAATGTCTTATTTTAGAAGGCATAGAAAATGAAACATTTATTCAAGTGTTTTTGAAAATCGACTGCAGCATACTAATCTGTGTTAAAACTTATGTTCCAAACATATACATTACTATAACTCATTTAATTCATCTGATTGACAAGCATAAATAACTTTATAACTCTATTCTGGAAGAAATTGTCATGTGATATATTTTAAAGCAGTAGTATAGACATACAAAATACAGATGGCTTTTTACAATATTGCAAGTGTTTCTGAGAATTTGCATAACTATGCAGTATGACTTATAACAATTTCTATAAATATAATATTTTATTCTATTGACAATAATGAGTATGAGTAAAATGTTCATATACAAGCAATTCAATGTTTTTTTTGGAAGCTGTTGACTGCATTTACATGACAGAAAATAGATGCATCTTAATATATGTAATGTCTGAACCATATTAGCCAAAGTTTTTGATTTAAATGAATGTTAGAACTTATTTTTACATACTTTGAATAAATTAATATGTAAATATGCCTTCTTTTTTTTTTTTTTTTCTCTCTCTCTCTCTATCTCTCTCTCTCTCTCTCTCTCTCTTTCACTCTCTCTCCCTCTCTTACCGTCTTTTCTCTCTCTCCTCTTGGTTCCTAATATCAAGATTATTTGATTGCTATTTGAATACAAGTGTATTATATTACATAGCTGTATATAGTAGTATGAATAGTTTAAAAAAAAAAAAAAGTTTATTTTAGTTTATATGATGCTGTTTTATCAAATGTGTAGTCTTGTCTTGCTAGATAATTGAATTGAAAGCTGTTAATTTAAGTTAAATATAACCAGTATTAAATTGATAAGGTGGTAGCTGAGGTACTGCTGCTTAGGGTAGGGGGTTAACTTGAGTGGTAAATACTACTCTAAGTTGGATTTTAACTCAGGCTGGATGTAAGGTTTAATCCTTACATTATTTTCACTTGTTCATTGTTATATGTATATAGTTTTGACATCCACAATATATTTTGTACACTCATTGTCACTACAAACAAAATTGAATCCTATACAAAATCCCATAAGAGATTCAATAAATACAGCTATATTTAAAGGTACACCTAAAGGAGGAGATGTAACATTACTTATGTTGTTATTTGTTATTTTGATCATAAGATTCTTAAGTTTTAAAAATGCCAAATGACATCTTTAAAAGGAATTTCTTTAAACATTAATGGATTGAATAATCCATGTAAAAGGGCAAGCCTAATGAGATACATTAATTTACATAAGGCCAACTTAGTCTTCCTGCAAGAAACCCATCTCTTGAAAAAAGATATTGATAAACTAGCCACAAACAAATATACAGTATTGGTTAGTTCAGAGCACACTCAGAAAAAAAGAGGAGTGGCTATTTTATGGAATAAAAGTATGCCCATTCCTAAAACCATTAAGTCTTATCAGGATGACAAAGGAATGTTTTGTATGGTTACAATACAAATTAATGGGAAGACTTACACTTTAATGTATATTGGATACCTGCAATTGGTATTAATGCAGTGAAACATCATCTTGATAAGATCATATCATTCTCTATAGGAGGTATTATTTTAGCTGGTGACTTTAATTGTATACTACATGAAAGTGATACTACCACTATAGGAAAAAGAAGAATTACATCTAATGCAAAACATTTAAATGATTTTGCTAATGCTTATCATTTGAATGATATTAATAATCAGATAGATTCAAAATCATTACCATACACCTTTTTTTCTAACAGATACAAAACTTATTCAAAAATAGATAGGGTCTTTATTTCTAACCAGATGGTAACAGATTTAATTAATTCCAAAATCATTTCATGTCCTATATCTGATCATAATTCAATTGTTTTTGAATTCATGATAAAAAATACTCAATGTTCAGATCAAAAGGATACCAGCATACTTAACTCAACTAAAGACTATAAAGAATATATACTTTCAGAAGTAAAACATTTTTAGACATAAATAATACTCCTGAAGTCTCCATTGTCTATGTTTGGGATGCCTTAAAATCATATCTATATGGACAAAGTATCAGATGGTATAATAATAAAAGGAAATCTTGGGATAAGGAATTGTTAGATATTCAAAGTAAATTAGACTCTTATAAACATAATAATAAAGAAAATAGTATGGACAAGAAAGTTATTGAAGAAATAAACAAACTAAATGAAATACAAAGACATTTTAACTCATAAAGTTAAAATAACTTTAGAGAAATACAAGTTTTGTCTTATTCAATAAGCCCCAAATACTTACATAGACTTAAAAATAAAACAAAAGGTTGAATAAACAAAACCATATCAAAGAAATCTTTTCTCTAAGGAAAAAGAAGAATGTTTCTAGTATACCAGAAATACTAGATGAATTTAGAAATCACTTTCACAAAATTAACCGTAATAACATTAACATGGAACCTAAAGATAAAATAAAGGAGTTTATAACCACAAACATGAATAAAAAGCTTAATAAACAACAGATTAAACTATTGGAGAAAAGTATTTCATATACAGAGGTTATTACACAAATAAATAAGCTTAAATCAAACAAAGCACCGGGTAATGATGGTATTATACCAGAGATATATAAAATCCTTTCTAAAAGTACATATTCATTAATACATAAGGTTTTATTTTGGCCCAAACTGAGTTAATAACCCCCATCTTGGCAATATACATTTATTTAATTTTAAAACCTAATAAAGATCCAACTAGATGTACTTCATATCGGCCCTCATTACTTAATGTTGATTATAAAATGTTTATGAGTATGTTTGCTGATAGATTGAAGACAATCATCATTATAGATATAGATCAGACAGGCTTCATTGTAAATAGAAATACTTTTGATAATATAAGAAGAACTTTAACATTAATTGATTTTGCAAATAGGAAAAAGAAAGATTTAACACTTATTAGTCTTGATATAAGTTCAGCATTTGATTCAGTAAGTTGGGACTATCTGTTTTCCTTACTGAAGTGCACAAACTTCTCAGATGCATTTGTAAATCTAATTGAGCATTTATACAAAGGAACATTGGCTTATATTAAGGTAGGAACATATGTTTCACAAAAATACCCATTTTAAAGGTACAAAACAAGGATGTCCACTTTCTCCACTATTATTCACTTTAGTAATGGAGCCTTGGGCTAATTTGATCAGAAACAGTACTGACATAGAGGGTTTTGAAATAGATGAAAATACAACATCCAAAATTCAACTTTTGCAGATGATGTTCTAATTACATCAGCAGGATCTAATTCTTCTATGCAGTCTCTATTTGATAAAATGATGAATTTTAAAAGTATTTCTGGTTTAATATTCAATGAAGAAAAACTAAAATACTACCTATATATTCACGAAAAAATATTCTCATTAGTGATTTTACTAAATATGTACCCAATTCAGGTCAGATAACTTATTTAGGTATAATACTATCTAAAGATATTAAATCTATTATATATAATAATTATAATACCTGTTTTCTTAATATACAAAATCTTTTAATACCTGGAATAATATGTTTTTACTATGGAGGAGAGACTTACAATTATTAAAATGATAATATTCCCCAAGATTTTATACTTAATACAATCAATAATACTTCCACCTACAAAAATAATTATCAAGAAACTGAATACACTAATGTTAAATTTCCTATGGGCACCTAATAGACCTAGGATTGCATTAAAGAAACATACTAATAGCTGGTCTCAAGGGGTATTTCTTTTCCAGACTTTAATTTATATACTATCTCTTCTATTGTAAAAGTTATTACTTTATTAATAGATCAGTCATATGTAAATGGAAAGATTATTGGGAGCTAATTAGTATGCACTTCATGAAAATCTCCTTAACACATAAAAATATGATTGTAAATAACTCCATGTTATGGTTACTAAAGGAATTTTGTACTTCACCTATTACACCTAAACATATGGTTTGTTACCCATTAAATATTATTATTAGCCATAACTTTATATTCATGCACCCTAAGTATAGGAATGGGATTTTATTATATTCCTATAATGTATACTCAGGGTATGCTTTTGTCATCTACTTCTGAAGGAACTCATTTAGCTATAGATAATGATCTAAAGTACTGGTATCAGTTGATATCTGATAATAAAGTTAAAAATCTAGATTTCTTAAAACAAGAATTTGATCTAAGAGAAACTTGCTGGTTAGAGGTTCAGACCTTTAGACAACATCTCATTAATAAAATAGATCTAATGTCTATAACAGTTAAAGAATCTATTCCAACACTGATTGATTACTTGATATTAAATTTACAACATAAAGTTTCTGATAAAGGTAAACTTTCATACATACATAAAATTATCAGACAAGAAACTTTTTACAGTGTAGATACATACTGGAATTATTTCACTTCTATTAATGGGGACCCACCAAATCAACAAGATAAACAATATATATTGGAATCTGCCTATAGAACTACGTCTTCCATTGTCTGGAGACTTTAGACATGGAAATTTTACATAGATCTTTTATACACCTTTGATGATGAATAAAATAAATAATAAAGATAATCTATGTAAGAGATGTAATGTAGAAATTAATGCTGACTGGGCTCATATGTTTTATGACTGTATAAAATTGAAAGAATACTGGAAGTCAATTAATGAATTTTTGCAGGCTCTTTTACAGATAATTTCATTATTTCTAAATCTCTTATATTATTCAACACACCTGTACCTCAAAAGTGTTAAAAAGGTTAAGCTCCTTGTTATGGTCTATTCTAGCAGTGGCTAGGAAAATAATAACCAGAAATTGGATTTCAGATACACCTCCTTCGTTCAATGAATTTAAAAATGTTATGAATATAGTGTGCCATATGGAAATAAACACAATTAGGTCAAGAACAACTAGAAAAACATCTTATTATATTGTATGGGATAATTTACAACATTTGTTAAAAAAATCCTAATTTCAATAGCATGGTATTTTAGTTTAATTAATTGATCTGATTGTAGTGGATGTCTTTGTAAATACTTTAGTTGTTTTGTTGAATGTTATAATCATATCTATTTTTAATTACTTGTATAAAATTGTTATGATATTTCTCTTGTATGTTAAAACAATAAACCTGTTTTGAAAAAAAAAAAGGTGGAGACACCCAAGAGGCTGAAGGTTGAGACTCGAAAGCCTTCAGGTACACCGACTCCTCATCAGAAGGGGTAACAGTGGGCCAGCTGCACCTCTGCTTAAGGATCTCTAAGATGTCAACAAAGGAGACATCATCAGAGGATGACTTGGGGGACCCTTCTGACTCCAAGTTTGGTGTTGGAGGTAAGAGACTCATCCTGGGAGTCTACATGCTTCCTCTTGCATGTCCTCTTCCGAGGTGGCTCCTCAGAAAGGTATTCCAGGGAGGTCTCGGAAGAGTGGGGACCAGCAGCCGGGGGCACATGAGATTGCGGGTCTCTGCTGTCTAGATAGGAAGTAGGTGCTGAGATGGAGGTCAGTGCCCGAGGGGGAAGAGTGTTGGTACCCCTGGGGGGAGATGATGATTGGGACAGCACACTCCTCATCATCTCGATGGCTGACCTCTCCAGCTCCGAAAACCACCCCAGCTCCGAGGAGACGGAGGAAGTCATCGGCTCCAGAACCATCGGCTCCGAGATAGATGTAGGGTCCGAGCTCACCCTAGCCAACGCACCGAGATGGAGACTGAATCAAAGAGGTCTAGTTCTAAGCCTCCCTGTCGGGGCTGACTGGGGATTTTCAGCTCCTAGACACCATGGACGATACCAAAGGTGTCAGAGCGGAACTCAGCTCCGAGACAGCCTCGGGGGGAGTTGGAATAGAGGGTTCTGCAACCAGCAGTACCGTGCACTCCGGCTCCGAAAACACAGCATGGCTCAGAGGAGTAACCACAGAAGGGGAAATGGACTCAAGTGGCTCCGGGACTGACTGGGTCGGAGCCAAAAGCATTTTGGGTAAGGCAGACAACTTCAAGAGTCTCAGCACTATTCTCTCCACATCTTCTTCTGATAGGCTTCTGGAAGACAGTGTGGGAGATCTAGACCTCTGTAAGATAGGGGACCTTAAAGTTGGTGAGACTGGCAAAGGATCTCTGGACCGGCTCCGATGTCTGCTATTAGTGGTCGGCTCTGAAATGCCTGGGGCTGAGACTGTAGCCATAGTAGCTATGCCCGCTATCAGTTCAGAAATCAGTGGAGCCGAGGAGGGAGAAAACTTGCCTGGTTTTGACATTTTGGGAGGTGGTTCCGAGGCATCGGATGGTGCCGGGGAATGCCTCTTGGAAGGTTTAGCCTTTTCTTTTTTAGATCCATGCGATTTGGAAGAGGAAGACAAACTGGCCAAGTCTTCCTCAAAGGAAAGCTTAAGGACACCTTTTAATATTAGTTTATTCTTCTGCTCCTGTAAGACCCTGGCACTGAAAGAATGGCAAAACAAACATGTTTCTTGTAAATGAATGGCTCCGAGGCAATACACACAGTTACTGTGGCCATCGGTAATACACATCTTCTGCAAGCATTTCATACTTTTCTTAAACCCCGAGGGTTTATGATCTTTTGCCTCTTTAGACATGGCACTGAGATGCAGCAAAAGGACACAAGCTAAAAACACAGAGGACTAGTTCCTCTAACTTAAACGGGCCTAGCCCTGGGTAGAGAAGAGAGAAAAACCTAGGTCCTCTAACTCAAACGGACCTAAATAGGAGGATAGTAAAGGTCTGAAACTACCAAATCTACTTGACACACACACACACACACACACACACACACACACACACACAAAGTAGAGGCCTCTATATACATTCTATGACGCAGAACCAAAAAGGGTTGAAATATGAAGAACCCTTGTCAACTAAAGCTAAATATCCGACTAATAAGTAGGCGGATTACTCTAAAACTAACTAGCTAAGCTAATAACACCACATACTAAAGAACACTGTACACAGAAGGTTAAATTGAGTGCAACACGCACCTTAACAGCAAGCACTAATTATCAAACTTATGAACTACCAAATTGTCTAAGCTAATCTTGCACAGCAAACAACAACTAGAGGCAGAATGCCCATCAAATAGAACAAACTGGCATACAGGATACCAAGAACAACAAGGCAACGGCCAACCAGTTCTCAACAATAATTCGCTAAATAGAAGAAAAAGGGAACTTCAGCAAGACTAAACTACTCTAGCTATAGTAAAACACTAGCAAAGGTAATATAACTAGAAAAGTTAAGCTGTAATATAGAAAAAAATAGCGATTATACTGGTGCACCATGGGATACCTACCCTGCCACGAGCCAACTAGAAGACTTTGAGCTTGCTAATAGGCCGAGTCGGAGCCGAGGATCGGCTCCGAACCCATTTGTAAGAATGAAGGCGAGATAGGACTACTGAACATCACTATATTTCTAAACATTCTTAACAACCTACCTCCCCTTCATATTAAAAGAATAAAAATCAGCCACAATACATGGTTGACACTTTCAATTAAACAACTGATGGTACAGGGAAATAAAGCATGGAACGAATGGATTATAAATAAAACCAATACAAATCTGCAAAATTGTAGGCATCTTAGAAATAGTTACCAAGGAAAAGAAACATTTTTCTGTTAACATGCAAACCACTAACATAAATAACCTCCCAAAATTTTGGTCATCCATTAACTCTATACTCAATCCAGGAATCAAGAATGACACTAATCCATGGCCTAATAAAACACCTCATCAAATTGCCAGCATATTTAATTCACATTTTACTGACAGTATAGGCAACTTAGCCACCCCCTTAACACTTCATACATCACACAATGAGAATGCATCAAACTTAATGTTTATTTCTCATTGTTTTCCCTTAGCACAGACGTATGTAGACCCTTCAAAATATTCTCATATTTTCCAACTATAACCTGTATCCATAAATTTCATAAAAAGGCTCCCCTACAAACTCAAATCTTATTCATCCTCTGCAGACAACCTTCCTTCTGAATACTTTAAAATTGCTGTAATGCCATAGTGTACCCTGTAACTATCCTTATTAACAGATCTATCACTGAAGCATACATTCCAACTATCTGGAAAAAATCAATTATAATTCCACTGCACAAAGGAAGTAACCTCACAGAGGTATCCAGCTACCATCCCATTGCCATTCTGTCCCCCCATCCAAAATAATAGAGAAATGTGTCCACAAGCAAGTACTATACTATCTTCTGCAAAACAAACTACTAACCCCTACAAAACATGGTTTCAGGCCTTCCCACAGTATCACAACTGCTCTTTTCTCTTTTATTAATACAGTGAATAAAGCCAGGGACTTTGTAAACTTGTCTCTACACTATTTTTAGACATCTGTAACCATTTAACACGGTCTCCAACTCAAAACTCCTGTATCAACTCTCCACCTTGGGTCTTGCCATCACCCCTCTGAACTGGTTTACAAGCTATCTATCTAATAGGAAACAATCTGTAAAATGACAAGGCTCAATCTCTCCATACCTACCTAATATTACTGGGGTTCTCCAAGGATCAGTCCCTTGGCCCCCTTCTGTTTAACATCTTTAACAACAACCTAAATACCTCATCCTGTTACAATATGCCAACAACTTGTCATATAATTTATCCCGCCTTCAACACAACACCAGAGGCCTTTTCCTGCATTGAAATTTGGCTTAATAATTTCCAACTGTTACTTAACCCTAAAAAAAAAGGCACTTCTCCTTACTCCCAAAACTTATATATTGGACAAATCAAAATTCAACATTTATTCCCTAAAGAATACTGTAATCAAAGTAGTTCCAAATACTAAGCTCCTAGGTGTCACCATTCTTCATATCCAGAATTGCATAAAAATAACCAGAAACTAGGGTAGTCTATTGACAAACATTATCTGCACACATCCAGCAAAGCTATTCTAGCTAATAACTAACAATCACCTTCTCCGCTATATGAAACCTCTAGTCTTACTAATCTTCAGACATCACGTAAAGCTAAATTTGAATCCTGTTATAACAAAATAGCTAAATTTGCTACTTCCTCTACTTACTGTACTCATCACTGGTCCTCTCTCCAGTCCCTAAAAATGTCTTGAACCTCCACAACACCTTATCTATCTACAACTCTAACAGCTCACGGTACTATTCATAAACCCAAAACCTGCCCTGCTATCATTACTGTTCTACAATGCTATACTCCCACAAGACACCTCAGACCAAAGGACAAACAACGTCTCTCACTGCACAGCCAATTATATCTGCAGGCAAAACCTTTACTCCTATTCATCTTGTAAAGCTTGGAATAACCTTCCTGCAAACATTAGAACAAACCCACACCTGATGTCCTTCAAATACTAAAGAATTCTTGAGTAAATCTTGGATCTGCTCCTGTTTCAAGCCAGGTTAAATAATAAAACATCTGCTTCATATTCTCTGGCTTTAACCCATAAATCCTGCCCCTATACTTTGTCTCCACTTTCCTTAACCTCTTCATTTTCATCTATACAACAGTAATCCCCCTTTTTCTTATAACTCTCATTGTCTCTTTTTTTTCTGTCACTCCACTTTCCTCTCTCCTGAAGCCTATCTTGCTCTATCTCATAACCTACTTCTTAATGTCCTTCTCAGTATTATATCTGTATATAATTTTTATTTTCTTATGCTTTTTTTCTTCCACACAGCATTTTTAAACTGTATACAAAATTTCAAACTGTATTCCTTTTATAATATTGTATTATTAATACCATAATTTTTTCTGTACTTCTGTGCATTTCTCCCCGGGCCCCTGCTGAAAATGGGTTTCCTGGACCCATTCGGACCTTACTGGTAAAGAAATAACAATACATAATATAGAAATTGGAAATCAAAGTCTAAACCAATTGTATTTGAATTACTGAATATTTTAAAAGATACAAAATAACTGGAAGATGGACCTTTAGAAAAAGGAACGAACATTTACATTGAAATAAATGGAAATTCGGGGAACAATACATGTAGACTAATGTTCAGGAGGAGGAGTGAGGTTTAAGGGGAGGTAGGAATTTAGCAATGTATGCAATGTTGGACTGATAACTACAAAGAAAGAAAAGATACGAAAATGTATGTAAATAGAAACATATTAATATGGGTTTTCTATTAATGGGTGTTTGCATATACCTTAAGTGATAATTAAATAAAATAAACAATTACTAGAAAATGGATATCAAAGTCTAAACCAACTGTTTTTGATGTCTTGAATATTATAAAAGAGATAAAACTGGAAGAGGGATTTTTAAAAAAGGGACAGAGCAAATTACAAACTAACTAAATGGAAATTGTGGGAATGGTACATGCAGAATAATGTTCAGGAGGACGGGTGAGGTTTAAGGGAAGGCAGGATTTTGGCAGTTTATGTAATGCTGGACTGATGACAACCACAAAAAAGAAAATATATAGGATGTATAATGTATGTACAAGGGAAAATATGGTTTATTTCCTTTTCTGTTAATGTATGTTTGGCATTATTTTAAGTAATAATTTAATAAAGATTTTTTTTAAAATGTATTGCTACAAAAAAAAATCATCCATTATGACATTTTTGTAGGGGGTGCTGCCTGTAGTAGCTGTGACTGGATTTTGGAATCTGTCTATTTTCTGGGTGGAAAGTAAGCAACTGCTAAGTGTATGAACTGGTACAGAGGTTGAGATAACTGCCTAGTTTGGATAATGGCAATTACTGTTAGATGCTCGTGCATAATGCTGCACTTTCAGTGACGTTTCAGATAAAAGTGTTGTTCTCTCTCCAGTTCTGTTCCATGATGTGCATTAAATATATAACTATACAAAAAAGTGAAATAAATCAAATACATTGTATTTTACTCAAGTCAGTGATGGCTATTATATCAGGTTACACTATTTAAAAAGTGTCTAGTTCTGGTCTGCTCATTAAGCTGTTAGCATTCAACTAGTAGATATTAACAGGAAGGAAATCCTTACTGTGATTATAATAATTTTGAGCAAGAGGGCCTGGATTTTTGGTTTTATGTTACTATATAGGAATGTTAATAGAAACAGGGTTAAAAAGGATTTTGTTATGGTAGCTAAGGAGATGTGGGAAGAGATTAAACAAAAAATACAAAAACTGAGAAACTGGAAGCTCTGTTTTATGTACATGGATAGCAAGATACAAAAAGTGAAAATGTTTTTAGTCACTTTAGTTTTATACGCAGGTCAGGAATATTTTTTATCAACCAGAAGATAAGTTGTTGATAGCAATTAATAAACAGTTGAAGGATTTGATCTGGGAGTGAAATAGGGCAAGAAGCGAATGGGATAAGTTGTTCCTTCCAAAAGAGCAAGGTGGTTTGAGATTACCTGATCTGAAGGGATATTTCAGTTACACAGTTAAGGCTCCATACACAGCACAAGCAGAAAGCTACAATTCAAAGTGGAAAGGGATGATGATGAAATAGGGGGGAGCTTAAGATGTAAGAAGCGACTGTATGTGAATTCAGTAATAGGAGTTCGGAGTGAATTTACATATTATTCCCCAAGTTATAAAAACTGGGCTAGACAGAATTTACATTTCACAGGAACATGTGCATTTAATTGAAAGACTTGATACTCACCCAATAACTATTTCAGATCATGTGCCAATAATAACTAAAATAAAAGCACCAGGTAATTAAATAAACATAAGACATTGGCACTTTCCCACCTATCTGTTGAAAAGAGAGGGATTTAAGGGATGGGGAGTGAAATATAGCTAAGGAGTGGAGTTTAAAAATAGAGTGGAAATAAAAGAAAGGGAACTAGGGTTAAGAAGTAACAAGAATTATTTAGAGGACTGACAAATGTTAAAGTATTGCAGAATAGGGGGGATCTCACAGAACAAGAAGAGATCAACTACAGAATGCTAAGCAGAAAATAAGGGATTACCTTGAAATTATGCACAACCTTAGAAAGACTGCTGTTAAGCAACTGTTTTTGATAATAACACTAGAGCACAAAAACTTTTAGCACAATTCAGGCAGCACAGAGTAGAAAGTGCTGTCGCCAAAGTTACGATGCCTGTAAACAAGGCAGGTAACAAGAGATCCTACAGAGGTATGAGAAATATTTCGGAAATTCTATGAGAGTCTCTATAAAGCAGAGAAATATGAAAATCACGAAAAGATACAAATGGAAATATTTATGGAAGAATTAAATATGCCAAGGTTAGAGGATGATGAAGATCGATTACTAATGGTTAGGATCAGAGGAGATGAGATAAAAATTGCGATGTATAAACAATTTACAAGACAGTCCCCAGGAATAGATTGTATTCCTGTGGAAGTTTGGAAGCTATGAGGAAAAAAGCTGATAAAGATCTGGAAAGTTTTGTTTAACAGTATTTTAAGAGGAGGAGAAGTACCAACATCCTGGAAGAAAGCAGTGGTAGCTGTAATACCTAAAGAGGGTAAAGATCCATCAGATCCAGCTTCATTCAGGCCCATTTCAATCCTAAACATGATTATAAAGTGTTCATGTCCATAATGGCTAAAACAATGGCAAAAGTAATGACAAAATTGATAGATATGGGTCACCGGGGTTTTGTGGAGGGGAGCCAAACATTTGACATTAACTGAACACTGATGATCCAGAAGGAAGTAGAATGTAAGAAAATACCATTGTTGTTGTTGGGTCTTGATGCAGAGAAAGCATTTGACAGAGTAAGATGGGACTTTATGAGAAGGGCAATGGAAGCTTTTGCATTTCCTGAAAAAACTGTAAGGTTGATTAGGAGTATATATGATTTACTTATTTATTTATTTATTTTACATTTGTTGACCGGGCTAGTCTAACTGGACATAAATATCCGTTTTCAGTAGAGGCCCGGGAGAAAAAAAAGCGTACAAATAATAAACAATTTATTACATAAACATAAATAATATAAAAAAAAACAATACAAGGTAGAATGAAAAAAATTTGTTTCAAAACAAACACACAAAGTAAAATAGGATAATATATACTTACTATACTACTATAAAAAACTTTTAAAAAAAAAAACAGAACAAAAAACAATAAAAAAAAAACACAATAGTGAAGTAGCTCAGTAAGGGGAAATGGGGTAAAAATAGGTGAGTGAGAACATGTGATTTCAGTTTGCACACAACACAGCCATTGTGTTTGAGATGTTCTTTAATGTGTTTTTTTTTAGAGAGAAAGGAGTTTTAGAGTTGGGAGTTGGAGATGAAAATTAAAGTGGGTGGGGTCCTGTCTGATAATTTCTGCTTGAGCAAAGGAACCAAGGACAGGTGTCCTCTTTCCCCTTTATTATTTGCATTATATTGGCATTACACTATTGGCAAAGAAAATAAGGGACTCAGAAATTTAAGGATACAATTGGTATGTTAGTCAAGAAAGCTGGCTTTATTTGCAGATGATATTTTATATCTGACAAAACCAGAAAAAGACATTGCAGTGTCGTGGAACATTTTGAGACAGTTTCAAATCCTTTTGGAATACAAAATTAATGAAGCTAAAACAAAGGCAATAGTGGTAAATTACATACCCACATTATGAACTGGTTCAAGAAATCCCATATTTAAGGGGACATGATAAAATGAAGTATTTTGGAGTATGGATTAAAAATGATTCTAGTATGGCAGCTAAGGATATGTGGAAAGAGACTAAATAAAAGATAATACAAAAACTGAGAAAATGGAAGCTTTGTTATATGGATATGGATAGTAAGATACAAGCAGTTAAAATGTTTTTAGTCATTTTAGTCTTATACACAGATGAGGCATATTTTTATCAGCCAGAGGAGAAGTTGTGGGTAGCAATTAATAAGAAGCTAAAAGAATTTATCTGGGAGGGGAGGAAGGCAAGAGTCAAGTGGGATAAGCTGATTCGTCCAGGACAGACTGTGATTTTGGATGCAGTCCTTAAGGAGAACAACAATAATCATACAGAATATTATATCCACAAAGTAGCAGAAAGTATCCTAAGAACTTAACCAACACAGGAATAGAAAAAGGAGATTCTGCTGACAGGGATGACTGCAATTAGGGATACAGACAACAGGCAAGAGGAGGCCAGACTTTACTGGAGAAAACTGGCAAGGAAACAAGGTATTGTGAGTAAATAACAAGACAGGAAAAGATGACAGCATGGGAAAACAACAATAATTTATTTGGACTGCAGGTTACAGATTGCCTCCCCTATCATGGATTGATATCAGAGTATGGTCAAAGATAAAATAAATAGGGGTGGGTCCCAAACAAAAGACCAGCACTGGTAGAGTTTTTAATAGAATCTAGAACAGAAGCTGCCATTAAAAAAGGAATAATTAATACAGCATACAAAATACTGCATGATAACTATAACAATCAATCAGAGGACGTTAGAAAGGACTGGGAAGAGAATTTACAATTCACAAAGAAGCAATGGGAGGTATATGTATGTCTCCCAAATATGCAACAAAATCTAGAAAATTTAGGATATTTGCCTGGAAATGTTTACATAGATATTTTTATACCCCAAGTAGACTAAAGAATTTTTCTTCATATAAACAGCAAATGTTGGAAGTGTGATGGGGAAAAAATAGGTAATTGGGAACATATTTACTGTGAGTGTAATGAGTTGGCAGACTTTAAAGATTCCCTGTTGACTACTCTGTCAGAGATACTAGCTGGGAAATTGGTGTAACTAGGGAAATGTTTTTTCTGAACTATGATACAGAATCGGAATTACCTAGATATAGTTAGGCCTTGCTGAGTCTAACTATGATGGCTGTCACAAAAGCAATTGCCAGAAAATAGAAATCAAAGTCTAAATCAACTGTACTGGAAGGAGTGAATATAGTAACAGCGATAAAAACAACTGGAATCGAGATCTTTAGAAAAGGGTACGAGCAAATTACACTGGGAAAAAAATGGGGATTATGGGAATAATACATTAGGTTGACAGGATTGGGAAAAGAGACTAGATAAGCAATTCAAAAAGAGACAATGGGAAGACTTGTGTATAACTCCCAGGTATACAATGAGGAAGGAATGAGGTTTAAAAGGTGGCAGGACTTTAATGAGCTATGTAATGTTTGAGTGAGAAAGATTGGGTAGATTATAAATGATGTACAATGTTTGCAGCTGGGAGCATGGTTTGTGATGTAAAATGCTTGCAACTAGGATTGTGTTGGTGTGGTTTGTTTTCACTTATATAAATGTATGATTGTCTATGTAGTAAGAGATGGTTTAATTAAGATGTTTCTTGTTTAAAAAAAAAATTAAGAAGAGACTGGGATTTTGGATGCAGATCCTTAAGGAGAATAACAATAACCATACAGAATATTATATTCATAAATGAGATTAAAGTAGTGTATAACCTAAACCAACATGAGAATGGAGAAAGGAGAGTTTGCTGAAAGGAATGACTGCACTTAGGAGTACAGAGATTAGGTAAGGGAGGGCTGAATTTACTGGAGAAAATTGGCAATGGAAGCAAGGTTTTGGGAGCAAATAATTAGAGAGGAAGTTAACAGAATGGGAAGAGACCAAGAATACATTTGGAATGCAGGCTACAGATTGCCTTTCCTATCAAGGATTGATTTCAGAGTATAGATAAAGCGAAAGCTATGGGGATTATAAGTGAAAGACCAGAACTGGTAGAGTTTTTAGTAGACTCTACAACAGAATCTGCTGTTAAAAAGGGGATAATTAGTAGGGCCTATGAAATACTGCATGATAACTATAGGAAAAAAAATCAGAGGAGGTTAGAAAGCATTGGGAAAAGACATGAGATATGCAATTCAAAAATAAACAATGGGGAGATTTGAGTATGATTGCTAAGTACGCAACAATGTTTAGAAGATATAGGATTCTTGCTTGACAGTGTTTGCATTGGTATTTTTATACCCCAAGCAGTCTCCAAAGAATTTTTCCTCAGGTTGATTACAAATGTTGGAGGTGTGATGGGGAAGAAAAAGGTAATTGGGAACATTATTTTTTAGGAGTGTAATGAGCTGGCAGACTTTAAAACTTCCTTTCAGACTACTGTGTCGGAAATACTGGGTCAGCAAACTGGTGTAACTAAACAAATTATTTTTTGAGCTGTTGCCGAGTTTAGTTTTGGTGGCTGCCAAAAAAGCAATTAGAAAAAAAAAGAAATCAAAGTAAAAACCTACCGCAGCTGAAGGTAAGTGGATAAAGTACAGTTTTGTACCTACCATAAATGTAGATGTTCGAGTGCTAATACAGCTGCAGTCATAACAGATGGGTTATCCTGCAGTCAGGCGGTCCCTCGGTTGGCTGAATTCCAAAGTCTAGGTCCGGCGTCGGTTGTCGTCGCTTCTTCCCTGACATCAGTGCGGCAGGGGTATAAAAGAATCAGCCGACGCCATTTTCTTCAGTTTTTCTTGCCCCAGATGTCAGGTGCCCCCAGAAGGAAGGCAAAACATAAACTCATGTAATAATGCAATGTAATATAATCAAAAAACAGTAGTTTGCAAGCAAATACACCATAAAGAATACCCCAATCAGGTTGTATGAGGAGGTGTTTGTCATAAGGCCTGTCCCAAGAGGGGATGGAGGGAGGAAAACCTGGACTGCAGCTGTATTAGCACTCGAACATCTACATTTATGGTAGGTACAAAACTGTACTATGTTCATCGTGCATACAACTGCAGTGATAACAGATGGGTAGAATCCCAAAGCTAAAAAGGGGTGGCAGGCACTAAGTGGAACTAGGAGGAGCAAGGATGCCCTGCAGGACTGCTGTGGCAAAGCCCGCTCTAGATTTAGAGTATAGTGGAAGGTGATAGTGCTTGGAGAAAGTGTAGAATATCCTTGGTAGGAACCCCCCTGAGGAAAGCTGTAGAGGTAGCTGTGGCCCTTGTGGAGTGAGATCTGATGCTTGTAGGTACAGTTTTTCCATGAAATGAGTAACAAAAGCGTATGCAGTGGGCTATCCATTTTGAGATTGTCTGTTTGGAAATAGCCTTTCCTTGAGCACCTGTAGCATAGGACACAAACAATTGCTCTGATTTTCTGAATGTCCTTGGTTCTGTCCAAATAACGAAGTTGTCTGTGAATGTCCAAGGAATGTAGTAGTCTTTCCCCTTTATTTTGTGGACTGGGGATAAAAGTAGGTAAGTGTATAGTCTGATTCAAAGCTACACTGGATACTACCTTTGGCATGAAAGTAGGATTAGTCCTTAAAGAAACTCTGTCCTGATGGAAAATGATGAAAGGTTGCACAGCCATGAGAGCTTGTAACTCAAAACCCTGCGTGCTGAGGTGATAGCCAGAAGGAAAGCTGTTTTCCAGGACAAATATTGCAAATCTGATGAGGCAGCTGGCTCAAATGGAGGCAAGGTCAGTTTTTCCAGAATGAAATATTGTAGTTCTGTTGAGGCAGCTGGCTCAAATGGAGGCAGAGTCAGTTTTTCTAAAATGAAGTTGAGGTCCCAAGCAGGTACTGGTGGTTTCCTTGGGGGTTTTATATTCTTAGCCCCTCTGAGGAACTGTCTTAAGAGAGGATGAGAGAATAAAGGAGGATCAGTGTTGTATTGTGCAGAAATGGCTGAAGCATGGATCTTGATGGAGAAGGAAAGTCCACTGTTAAACATCTCAGCTAGGTACTGTAATATTTGAGTAAATTTAGGAATAAGAGGATTCTGGCCCTGAGCCTGATTCCAGGCACAAAATCGTTTCCATTTTCCTGCATAAGATTTTCTAGTGCTAGGTCTTCTGGCCTCTAAAATGACATCCTGCACCACCTTGGAGAGGAGGGTCTGTTGGAATGAATCAAGGACCCTGGATTCTCCATGCCGCTAGATTGAGGGTTTGTAGCTGACATGGGAGTGCAGAACCTGAAGTTGTGTTGGGTCAACAGAAGGTTGAGGCACAAGAGGCAGGATCCATGGAGGGAATACAAAGGCTCTTCAGGAGTGGGTACCAAAACTGTCTTGGCCAGTCTGGAGCAATGAGAATCATCTTTGGCCTGTCCTGTTTGATCTTTAATAGAACTTTGGGCAGCAGAGGAAGAGGTGGAAAGACATAGACTGTCATTGTTGTCCAACTGAATGAAAGTGCATCCACTTTCCAGGACTGTGGATGATAGGTCCTTGAGCAAAATTTTTAGTTGATGATTGAGGTGGGATGCAAAGAGGTCTATGTCTGGACATCCCCATGCCTGTAATTATCTTGAATATTTGAGGATGCAGCATCCATTCGTGTGGATCTGTCATATTTCTGCTCAGGTTGTCTGCCAGGAAGTTTTGCTTCCCTGGCAGAAACTGTGCTTGAAGTTGGATTTGCAATTCCAGAGCTGTGTTCCATAGGGACATGGCTAGTCTGCAAAGGGATATGAATGAGTTCCTCCCTGTTTATGTACCACATCACTGTGGTGTTGTCTGTCCATATCAATAGCTGTCCTGGATGCAGTAGGTCTTTGAATGCCATAATAGCTTTTTGAATGGCTAGCATTTCCTTTTGATTGATGTGTAGGTGCTTCTGATCCTCTGGGACCATTTGCCCTGAAGACAGTTGCCCTGAAAATGAGCTCCCCATGCATAATCAGGCGTCTGTTGTGATGATTTGATTTGCTTGAGGCAGACAGAAGGGTTTTCCTTTGTTTAGAGTACATGCTTGAGCCCACCACAGAAATTCCTTTTGAAGACATGGAATGAGTGGTATAATTGTTTCTAAACTGTGGCTGTGTTGAGACCATAACTTTTAGGTACCATTGAAGTTTCCTCATATGCAGTCTTGCACATGGGATCAGTAGGATGCAAGATGCCATGAATCCCAGAGCCTGCAAGACTTTCCTTGCAGTCAGCCTGAGTGAAGGTTGCCAAGGTTTTGAAGTATTGAGATAGTTGTAATTGTTTCTCTGGCGTCAGGTATGCCATCTGGGTGTTTGTATTCAAGCTGGTAGCCAGGAAAATTATTGTTGTGAGGGTGTCAAATTTGATTTCTTTTTGTTGACTGTGTATCCCAGAAAGTTCAACAATTTTATTACAAAGGCCAGATGCTGGAGTAAGACATCCTTGCTGTCTGCTTGGATCAGGCAGTCGTCCAGATATGGGTATATTTGTATCCCTTGAAGTCTGCAATAGGCTATTACTGATGCCAGGCATTTGGTGAACACTCTGGGCAGTAGATAAGCCAAAGGGCAATGCAGAGAATTGATAATGGGTTGAACCTGCAAGAAATCTGAGGTATCTTCTGCAATCTTGTCTGATAGGGACATGTGCAGGTATGCCTCCTTGAGGTCCAATGTTACCAGCCAAGACTCCTTGCCCAGCATTGGAAGTAGCTGCTGTAATGTTAGCATCTTGAATTTTGGTATCTCAGTAAATATGTGTTTAGGATGGATAGGTCCAAAATAGGTCTCCGTGAATCTTTGTCCTTCCTTAGTACCAGGAATAGTCTGGAATAAAAACCTTGACCTTGTTCTCTGCAGGTACCTCTTGAATAGCTTTCATGTCTATGAGAGCTGAAATTTGTTTAAGGCCTCTGCCCTTTGATTTTTTGGAAGATTTGGCATGCCTCTCATTTTGGAAGGGTGTGAAAGTGGAATCTGTAACCTCTGTCTATAATGTCCAGGATCCATTTGTCTTTTGTGACAATATGCCAATTTTTGAAAATAATGCCAGTTTTCCCTAAAGGTGCTGCCAGGCAAGAAGCTTCCTGCATGCAACAGGGAAAGTCATTGAGTCTGCTTTCTGAATGGCTGTGATCTATCTTCTCTACCTCTTGGTGGAAGCAGCCATTGTCTGGCTCTAAATGATCCTTGAGAGTGCCTCTACCCCTCGGGTGCCTGTATCTACCTCTTTGAGGTCTGTCCGTGAATTGGGAAAGGACCAATTTTTGAAGGCCAATTTCTGCTGAAATCTGGGTGGCTGTACCTGTAAGAAATCTTTCACTGTTTGCATTGATCTTGCCTTTTCCTCCATCTTCTTTAGTACCTCCTCAGCTTTAACACCAAACAATACATTATGCTGAAGAGGTGCATCCAATAATTTAGCTTTGACATGATCTGGTAAGGTTTGCTCTTTGAGCCAAGCATGCCTTCTAATGACTGTGCCTGTAACAGCAGCTCTACATGAAGCCTCTAAAGCATCAAAACCACATTGCAAGGTATGTTTAACCACTTGCTCTGCACTATGCAACAAATCCTGTAACTCCTTTAAATTTGGTTGTTCAGGTTGTGTCATTTTGCTTTTCAACTGAGACAGAAGAAACTGTTGATATTTTAACATATGGAACTGACAGTTTAATGCCCTCATAGTTAAAGTGGCGAAGTGTATACCTTTTGCCCCATCTTTCTAAAGATCTGGAATCCTTCCCAGTGGTAATGGGTTTTAGCAGTAGAGGCCTTAATTCCCTTAGGACCCTGTGAAATGGTTTCTGGATCAGCAGATGGCTTCTTGTATAAAACTGGTGTGAATCAGGAACCCTATAATATCTGTCTGGCTTAACAGGAGCTGGAGGTAAAGAATCTGGGTTAAGCTGGCCTCTGTGTAAAGCATCATCTAATATATCTAAAATAGGAGGGATAGCCAGAGGCCTGTGCTGAGGAAGAAGAAGAAAATCCCTTAGCCTTTTCTTGGATTCTGAGTAATCTTGTCCTTCCCAGTGAAAATGTTCCCTCATTTCATGCAAAGTTTCCCCAAAAGAATAGTCCTCAGGGGAGAAGCTGAAGGAATGGATTCCTCAGCATCAGAATCTTCATAAGGAGGGAATAGAATATTCCTGGTCCTCAGAAGATGAAACTGAAGAAACAGAAGCTTGATCAGAGGAGTCATAATACACTTCCTGCCTGGGCCTTTTGTCTGGAGGGGTTGAGAACCCCTGATCATAGTAATCAAATCCTCTGCCATCTTGAGTAACTGTTTCTGTGACTTGGGGCCTGGAGAGGCCTAGGCTGCAGTCTTTTATTTGGAAGGAGTCTTTGCCTTTGTCTTTGGCTTTTGTGAAAGCCTTTATTAGAAGCTGAGTAGGCCTGAAGACACCTTGAGAGGTGGCAGGTCTGCACAGCTCCGGAGTTTCCCATCCAAGGAGCATTGTCCAAAGGTCCTGCAAAGAAATATTCAAAGGCCTAGTTGGCTCCTCGAGGAGTCCATTTCGCCATCAGTTCTGAAATGGCCGACGACAGGGGCTGCAAAGCGCCTCACTGATGACGGAGCACCTGTAGCTGGCTCTAGCTTGTACAACATCGTCTGATTTGGACCTAGGAGGCCTGTCCTTATCTTTGCGTCTTTTGAACTCAAAACTGGAGTCGAACCGTATCCGGCGACATTTATAATAAAATTTTTACCAAAATAGTGAAATGCAAACTCCACCCGATGCTTAATAGTGCGTTGATTGAATCTAGCACAAAACTGACAGCTAGCTACATCATGGTCAGGGCCTAAGCAAGGAATACAGTAAGAATGAAAATCCTTATGAGGTATTTGCTTCCCACATGAAATACAATTATTAACTTTTTCTGACATCGGTCTGGAGCAAGAAAAGTTTCCAACGGGTACTTAGCTTTCAAGAAGACTTCGACTGAAAATTTTATAAAAATTGTCAGGAGTCAGCCGACTGGCACTTGCGAACTGCTATCACCGCACGGCAAGAAAGACTGGAGAACTTGGCGTCGGCTGTCAGCTTTGTACTCCTGGCACTGATGTCAGGGAAGAAGCGGCTGAGCAGCCGACACGGACCCAGACTTTGGGATTCTGGCTGACCGAGGACTGCCTGCCAGCAGGGGAGAACCCTACAGTCATGACTGCAACAGTGAAACACGATGAACATCTGGAAGTGGGATCTTTAGAAAAGGGTAGGAGTAAACTACATAGAAAAAAAAGAACTGTGTGAACAACACATGCAGAATAACATTTTGGAGGAGTAAAAAGTACAAGAAAAACCTAGCCAAACTAGAGTTTTCACTGTGTGATACCTTAAACCTCCTGCAATAGAGACCCATGGGATACATGCATATGACCCCTTAAGGAGATTAAGTGTTTCAGCTATATGGCTTCTGAATGTTGATCAACTTTTCCTTTTTATGTCTTTATGGACAGATGCAGGCCAACAAAGACAAATGCCACTAGCTGTGGACATGCACGTTTCCGTCTTCTTATGACCTTTCAGCACAGCATAAGTGGACTGTTTGGTTATATTAAACCCAGCTGATATCCATAACCATTAAGGTGTTTACAAAATATCTCAACAACTAACTCAAAAGGTAAAATGTCACACAAACTGATTAGTAAAAACTACAAGAAAAAACAGTCAAGCTAGAGTTTTCACTGTGTGATACCTTAGCCTGCAATAGAATTCCATTGGATATATTTAAATTACCCCTTAAGGACACAAGTGCTTCAGCTATATGACTTCTGAATGTCCAACTTTTTACTTTTTCACATGGGCCTCTGCTGCAGGAGGTTCAAGGTATCACACAGTGAAAACTCTAGTTTGGCTAGGTTTTTTGATTTAAAGACCATGTGTTTCTAGAGTATAGCCAAATAGTCTACTTATGCTGTGCTGATGAGGTCATAAGAAGGCAGAAATGTGCGTGTCCACAGCTAGTAGCATTTAGCTTTGTTGGCCTGAATCTGTTCATAAAGACTTAAAAAGTAAAAAAGTCATGGACATTTAGAAGCCATATAGCTGAAACACTTTATGTCCTTAAGGGGTCATTTGCCTATATCCTACAGGCAGATTTTAAATTTTGGGTACTGGAAAGGGTTTTTACTAGTGACAGAGAAGGGGATTGGGAAAACAGGCTAGAGTACAGGGAGATAATATGGCAGTTAAGGTTAGATGCCTGTACTCCAGCCGGCAAGAACGTATCACTCCTCCCTGCATTAAAGTTAAAGGCATCTAAGCCCAAAAGGGCTAAAAATTACTATTTTCTAATAACAATAACTAGATGATTGCTTACATTATTGTGGATTTTTATAATATATTATTTATAATATTTATAATATTTATATTATTTTATATGTACACTTTTTATGGACACTTTTCATACAGTCATACTATAATATGAAACCTATGACCAGTATTTTTAATATTTGTTATTGATTCTACTTACACGGTTTATAATTATATACAAAAAGCTTTTTACAGATGTTTTTTATGAAATGTTTAAGGATGGCCTTCTTAAGTAATGTTTTTCTATAGTGCTATTTCATGTGTTTTTTATGTGCTAAGTCTTTTTATTTTAACTCAAAGTTAATTAACATATTAATTTATTTATTATAAAGTTGCCCAACATAGGGTTACTTATTCATTCATCAATCAGAATGAGTGTATACATATTTGTTTTTAAAAAATATGTTTTCTTCAACAGGGACTGACATTATTTTCATAGAATAGTGAACCAATTAGGTTACATCCAATTGGGAGGCACGGTGCTGTTTATACAGCTGTGTTGTGATAGGTTTTTTTGATTCTGATGAAGTCTTCTGTAAGAAGATAAAAGCGCTTAATCCTACTGTGCAATTCTGCTGTGTTTTATTGTGTTAGGGTTATTAAAGATTTGCATTCTACATTCTGCATTTTTGAGCCAGTGGTTCTTTTTGCTACACTATCGTGTACCCGTTAAGGGGGGCAGCCTTTACTGGAGCTCTGCCTGCCAGGATTGTTTGCAAGATTATACAAGATTTATAATGTTTGCAACTGAAAATATGTCAGTATGTTTTCTTATTTATATAAATGTATGACTGCCTATGTCATAAGTGATAATTCAATAAAGATGTTTCTTATTAAAAAAAAACTCAAAGCAACCTTAAGGTGTTAGTGTTCAATGCTAGGAGCCTAAACAAGAAACTGCACACACTACGAACTCTCCTCACTCCAGAGAATGTAGATATCTGTGCTGTTACCGAGACTTGGTTTAAAGCTGCAAAAAGTACTCCAGCAGTGCAAGGTTACAGTGCCTTCCACACATTTAAACCAAGAGCAGCACAGACAGAAGCTAAAGGTACAGATATTTCAATCTACGTTAGCATCAAATACTATCTATAGATTGGTTAAACAGGATGATGTCCCGGAGTTTGTTCACATCCAAGCCTCCACAGACAAAGTTCCCTACCATGTACTGGCCAGCTACATGCCACCGTCTATGACCCATGAAGCTCACACCTCCTACATAGACCTAGTAGAGGCACTCAACATCCAACCAACTAGTCTATTCATGGGAGACTAACTACCCCTCTACAGATTTAAAAATGTACACTGCTTCTAACTTATAGGCACAATGTTTGCCGGACTTTATCACCACAAAAACCTTGGACCAGAGAGCACGCACTCCCCAACTAGAGGATCAGATATAATGGACCTAGTACTCACAAACATGAGAGAGTGTTGCACCTCCCCATGTTCACATCCTCATTGGTGAAGTCAGACCACAAAGCTGTCTCCTTCAAAATAAAAATCAAACACAGAAAACCCAACTAAACCCATGCCAGCTAGAAACTATACTAAAACAAACTACATCCTATTAAGCGACAGTTTGTCAAAATTCACGTCTCCCCCAAACCCTGAGAACACAGCTAGCAATGCAGACTTATTTACAGAAACCCTGTACAAACCTGTAAATAGCTGCAGTGACGCTGCCATACCTACCCAAAGTAATCTCAGATCTAACACCAAAAACAATCCGCATTGACGGAATCCTTACCTTAACGGACTATATAACAAAAGAAAAAAGTCATGGCCAAAATCAGAAACAGCACCTCTCATAGAAACAAGACCTCTCTGATTCAACTAAACAAGAAACTAAGAGGTATAATAAAGTCTAACAAAGCCAATTACAAGTTCAGGATAGCCTTCCAGGCTAAGTAGAATCAGAAGGCCTTCTTCAGCTATGTCAGGAATCTTAAAGGTAAAACTCAGCAGTGTGCAGAACTGGTGGTAAATGGCACAGTTTTTACTGACCAGAGTGACATAGCAAATATACTGGCTGATAAAAACACTCCCTGTGGAATTCCTTCTAGCACATCCTCTCCAACTATCAACAGGGAGCAGGTCCTGTAGGTGCTTGCTAAGGCCAAAAACACCGCTTCATTCGGCCCCAACAATAGCCATGGTAGCCTCCTAAATAGCCTAAAACATGACTTAGCAGGACTATTTGAGGCAGTGTTCAACTACAGCCTCAAAACAGGTTACATGCCAGGTGAAAGGAGGGTCATAACGGTCATTCCTCTTCATTAAGGTGGACCATCAACTGATCCAGGAACTACAGACTTATCAGTCTGACAAGTCTAATATGTAAATCCATGGAATGAATTAACATGGAAATAGACACTGGCAACCTACAGACACTGAACCCATCCCAGTTTGGCTTTGTTATGGGTAGGTCTTGCCTGCTTAACCTGGTAGTAATTCTTTGAGAGGGTCATCATGGCTATGGATGAGGAGAAAACAGTGCATACCGCCTACCTTGAATTAGCCAAGGCATTCAATACAATACCCCACTCAGGTATTGTCAACAAACTCTCAGAACTTGGCATAAATCCCTACATAACTTGCTGGATTGCCAGCTGTCTCACAGATAGGACCTAATACGTCAGGATCAGTAAGAACACCTCCAGCAAGAGACCTGACTCCACCAGCATATCAAGGGGTCTCTACTGGCCCACTCCTGTTTGGTGTCTTCTTCTGGGACGTCAAGGCTAATGTCAAAGGCCTCTGACTCACTAAATATGCAGATGACTGTAAAATGGGAGCTATCACAGATTCCCGCCATGACACCAACATCCTACAAGCGGGTCTAACACAAACAAATGATTGGTGTGAAAGCCACAAATTAAAACTCAGTGCAAAGAAATGCATTACAATGCCCTTTGGCAAAGCATCCACCCAAGCTAAATATTTCATCAATAAAACACCCGTAAGAGTTGACCCGACAATTAGGGATCTGTGAATATATGTACCAGTAATCTGATGTTTGGCCAACATGTAGCAAAGACAGTAAGAAAATCATTCTATGATGCTTAACTCATTAGCAAACATATGGCATCCAGGTCCAAGGAAGTAAGAGTATAACTCTATTCAGCCCTTAAACTGACACTTCACTGAGTACAATGCCTCCTATGGTATGTACCTGGCCAGGCACTTGCAACAGTTGGAATGCTCTCAAAGGTTCCTCACCATGAGAATCCAGGGTACCAATACCCTGTCCTACATGGATCCCTTTAAGATCCTATCTCTCTACTCAGTCTCCTACAGGTTACTAAGAGGAGATCTATACTTAATATATAAGGCGTCCATGGATCCAGCTTTGATGGATCTCTTGAACATCCACAAGACAAAACACCAGAAACACTAGATCCAAGGATATGAACTCTGTCTGTGACATAAATAGAACCTGCTGCCAGGACAGATACATGTCTCAAAGGCTCCCCGTGCTATGGAATAAGTCCCCTATCTATATGAAGCACAGTTCATCCCTGACCCTGGATGGAAAATTGAAAATTCACCCCCTATCTAGCCCCTATGTCTCTGACAGCCAGAGGTCAACAGTATGTACATTAATCCCCAATTAACATATTCCACCAACATAACTGTTAGCTATATCTTTACTAATATACTCCACCACACAGATGTCCAAGGAACACGATACAAAACTGGACTGGGCAGCACTGCTACACTTATAAAATCCCTGGTGGTCGTTAGCCTCGTATGAACTTAAGAACCTATGAACATATAAGTGCAAGAGCCAAGAGATTCAATATGCAAACACATACGCAACTAGTTTTGTATTATTTACTTATTTACTTTAAGTTGTTGAACGAGCTAGAGCACTGATAAATTTGGATCAATTTCAGTCTCAGTCCCGGGTCAAGAACTGACCAGATATACAAAACAGGCAAAGTGCACAATAACGCATATGTGACAAAAAAACTGTACAATGGTAAAGTAGTACTTAGAATAAATCCAGTGCTTTAATTTTCAATATGTACAAGTTTCAAAACATTTGAGAAATTAGAGTAAAATAAATTTGAGATGTGAAAAGGATAACAGTGGCTGGGTTAGAGTCGAGAAAATTTAAAGTAGACTTAAGTGATGTGACTTGAGGGGTAAAAAGTACATTCTGCTTGTTAAACTAAATGCAACTTTTATAGATACTGGAGCTTGGAATATGAGGGCGAGTCTTTAATTTTAGGTGGGAGGGATCCCTACAGTTTG